>NW_008328334.1:798077-859504 GCF_000622305.1 Nannospalax galili
CCACACACACTAATAAATAAAATAAAAAATTCTCAGTGAGATAAAGAAAATTACACATTGACAAATGAGAATTTTTAAAATATTTTATTATTTTATTTTATGTGTATGAGTGTATTGTGTGTGTGTGTGTGTGTGTGTGTGTGGCTGCCATGTGGATGCTGGGAACTGAACCTGGGTCCTCTGCAAGAGAAGCCAGTGCTCTTAACTGCTGAATCATCTCTCCAGGCCTGACAAACGAGAATTTTAAGAAAGAGACAGCAGAGAAAAAAAACTTTAAGGAGCTGCAGGATGCAGTAAATGAAGGCGTTTCATTAAAGAGGGTCAATAGAAAACCTGATGAAGCACAAGAAAAAGCAAGCAAGCTCCAGAAAAACCTTTTAAATTACCCAGTCAGTGACCAACCGAGAAACGAAAACAGTGAAGACCTAAGGGTCATATGAAATTCCACTGAGTGGACTGATATACACATTAAGCAAGTTGCAAAAGAAGAGAGAGGCACAGAGGCATGAATGTTTGTTTGTTTGTTTGTTTTATAAGGGCTGAAAATTTTCAAGTCCAGGGGAAAAATAATTCAGGCTCAAAAAGGTCAAATGCACACAAACTAAAAAGATCAAAAGACAGTCACACCAAGCCATAAAATAGCCTAATTGAAAAAAATTCAAAGACAAAGAGGCAGCTAAGGAAAAGCAGCTAATCACATGAAAAACAAACAAACAAACAAACAAAAAGCCCATTAGAGGATATATCAGGGGATTTCTTTACAAAACCTACCTGGAGGACAGGAAGGAGTGTGACAACATACACAAGCGTGGGGAAAACGACCACCAATGACACATCTACAAAATTGTTTTTCACAACTAAAGGAGAGACAAGGCTTTCTCAGAAAAACAAAAGCTAGAAACATCCCTTGACATCAGCTGCTCCGTAAGAAATGGTAAAAAGAGCCATTCAAGTTGAGATACAAGTGTGCAAACCAGTCATAAGAAAGCCTATGACCTTATAATGACTGCCTGAAAAGGTAAACTGTTTAGACTAATGCACAATACTGTAATGTGGTAACAAGGGTACATGAGCCATTTTTAATCCTGGTATAGAGCTAAAAGTATATAGAGATGCAATTCATCGATAATATAAAGTGGAGAAAAACAAAAGTATGGTTTTTATACAGTTGAACTAGTATCAACTTGAATCTTATTATTATAAATAAATTTTATGTATGAGTCATGGTGGCCACAAGGAAAAGAAGAAAACAAGAAACACAAAAGAAAATTATAAAAGTATCAAATCATGACCCTAGCTCCACCCCCCAAAAAATCGATGGGAAAAAAGATAGGAAATTAGGAACAAAAACCTACAGAAGAGGAAATGATTCAACAAATAGCAAGAGTAAGTCCTATCAAAAATTATTTTAAATATATATATTACTGAACTCAACAATAGACAGAGAACTGGTTATATGGATTTTACAAGTAAAACACATTCAACTACAAGCTATCTGAAGAAGAATCACTTTAGACTTAAGGACACACATATGTCAAAAATAAAAGGAAGGGCAAAGGTCTTGCAAGCACCCAGAACAGGAATGCCATACTTACATCAGATAAATAGACAAGTCAAAAACTCACAAAGAGACAATGATAACAGGGTCAACCCATCAAGAGGATGCAGTAATTATAAACATGTGCCCCAGCATCAGAAGACCAATGCATGTGAATTGTGCACACTGATTGAGAGAAGGGAGAGACAAAAGGCAATACCATAACAGCACGAGACTTCAATACCCCAGCTTCAAAAAGACAGAAAATCCATAAAGAGAAGACGTGAAAAATAGTATAAGCCAAATGATCCTGATATATGTGTGTATACATACATACATACATATGTATAAATATTCTGCCCAATTCTATCAGAACATACTTGGGTTTTGAGGGGTTTTGTTGTTGTTTTGTTTTTACAATTTGGATCCTCTACAGGATAGGTCACATATTAGGACACAATTTCTACAAAGAAGATTGAAATTATACCAAAATCTTTCCCAGCCACAATGGAATGAAAGTAGATAGCAATTGCAGAAGGAAACTGGGGAATTTAAGAGCTTACAAACACATGGCAGTCAATACACTATAGGACAAGTGTTTAAGAAGAAATCAAAAGTAAAATTAGAAAATATTTTGAAACAGTTGAAAACGAAGAAATAGCACTGGAAAATTTATGGTATACAACAACAACAAAAAACAGTACTTACAGGAAAGTTTATAGCAATAAATGCCTACATCAAAAAGATGAAGTATGTCAGACAGTGCAACTGTCAAAAGTGGAACTGTCAAAATAACAAATCAAGTCCAAAGTTGGGTGGGGGGGGATGAAAAGATCAGAGGTGGAATAAATAAAACAGGATCTAGAAATACAATAAGAAAAACAACAACAAAATGTTTTATGGAAAAGATAAATGAATAAACTTTTAAATTGACTAAGAAAAAACATGAAAGAGTCAAATTACAAAAAAATGAAAAAAGCAACTGATAAATGCACCAGAACATAATAAACCACTGTGAAAAACATTATGCTGAAAATTGAATGACCTAGTGGAAACTATTTGATTCTAGAAGACATAACAACCTATAAAGACAGAGCAGTAACAAGTAAGGAAATTGAATCTGTAATAAAATATCTGCTGTCAAAGAAACAGTCAGGGCCTGATGATTTTACAGCTGACCATCTCCAAACATGTGAAAAAACCAGTTGCAGAGGGAACACTTCCTAACTCACTTTATGAGGCCACTATAACCCTGATACTGAAACTTTACAGGGGCACTACAAGGAAAGAAAATTATAGGCCCATACAGCTGATGAGCCTAGGCATCACTATGAAAACATTTTTAAAAGGTAGTTAAACCCAAAGGAAGCCATTATACAACAAGATGACAATAGTTAATAACAATGTATTATTTCCTTGAAAATTGCTAGTAAATTTCTAGTGTTCTTGCCACAAAAAGTGAAGTAAAACACATGTTAATTAGCTTGATTTACAATTCAAAAGAACGTGTTGTACATGATAAGTACAATTCTATGTGCTAATTAAAAGCAATAAATAAGGGCTAGAGAGATAGCTCAGCAGTTAAGAGCTCTGGCTGCTCTTACAGAGGACCTGGATTCCATTCCCAGCACACACGTGATGACTAACAGTCATTTGTAACTCCAGTTCCAAATCTTTGGACCTCCCTGGGCATTGTACACATATGGTACACTTACATACCTTATGCACATGCAGGCAAAGCATTCATACATGTACAATAAAAATTAATTAATTAAAATTAATAAATAAGTGGTGCCTATGCACAGTAGAATATTATATTCAACTTTAAAAAGGAGGGAAATATGTTATATGTAACCACAGGGATGAATATTAAGGAGAGTATACAAACTAAAATACACTAGTCACAGAAGGACAAATTACTGCATGATTTCCTTTATATGGGGTACCTAAAGTAGTGAAATCCATTTAAGCAGAAAGTATACTTGTGTTTGTGAGGAAATAGAAAGAACAGGTAAAGAGGAATTTCTTTTTTTAATTTTTTTATTGAGCTTTTGTACATGTCATACAATAGTTCTTAATAGAGTTTAGACCTCCCTCCCCCATCCATGCCCCCCAATACCTGCCCCCATTGGACCTCATATATTGTGCCATACATGTTAAGTCCTATCCAGTCAAGCACTTCTACCCAGATATCCTCCGGTACAAATTCATCCACTGGAGTCTAGTCAGCCTATCTAGAGATTGTAAGTAAGGCCTACTCGCCCTTATTCAGTAGTAATTTGTCTCCAATGGTTCCCAGACTAGGGCTGGCCTGCTGCCCATTTCCCTCGCTCCACTCTGGGCCCTTGTCTGATTGAGTTGGCATGGGTCCTGTGCTTGATGCCACCATTGCCGAAAGTTCACATATGCAAGCTTCTAGTGGTCTAAAAGCCTCTGCTTCCCTGTGTTCATGAACCAACCTGCTCAATGTATACAAAGATCAAGTCACACAACATGAAAACACTCCAGTACCAAATGTACAACACTGTGCTTAGAGGTAACAATGGTGTGATGTGTACTTAAAAGGGTAAGAACAAACTACTGTGCTACATGGTATGCACATCGCATTAATGATTTGATGACAAGCCAATAACATAATTCAAATGATTATGGGGTTTTTTTTCTTAAATGAGTCAGGTAAAATATAAGTCTTCTTATGTCCTGTAGTCTTCAGTGTTCAACATATGTTGATGTCTTACAAACCTCAAATAACAGTGTTTCTAAATACTTAGAAACCCCTGAAAACTGACACTTCACTCCCAATTCAGAATAGTGTTAAAATTCTGAGCATAAATCTGGCACATGGCCATCCTCAGAATTCCAGGATTTAAACATGATCATTCCTTTATAGATTTTCACTCTTTTCACTTTTGCATTTTTTTTTCCTTAAGCCTTCTCCCTTATCATCGGCCTGTAATAAAATGCTCCCCTTGGAGGTACTCCATATGCTGTTTAAGAATCTTGAACTAGCTGTTGTTAAACCTCTCCATAGTCTCTGCGTTCAGCACATAATAACTCAACACTTAATAAAAGCTCTTGTTGTTTATGGAACAAACTTATTTGAAGTGAAAAGGTAGAGAGGTTCTAGGGTGAATCCAGACCTGGAAAATGAAAAGCTATCCAAACTGGCTGCTTTGCTCACTGTTTAGGAATATGAGCTGGGGTCAAACTGCCAAAGCCCAATCTGTTGTTCTGTCCCTTATGAGCTAGGTGGTTTTAGAGAAGCCAATTAAAAAAAATGACCAAAACTGTACTTCAAAGGAAGAGGTGCAAAGTGCCTAGAATGATGCTTCTAAGTGGTAAGTGTTCCACATGTGTACGCGTCGGATTGCCTCTGCTTCTTTCTGCATGCACACTCAATCACTCCAGCTCAACATGACTTCCATCCCAAGCTTTACCACTGCAGTTACTACGTCCTTGAGTAGCTCATTCTATTTGAGGCATAGAAAACAATAATATAGCTGACAATGAATTAACGCTCCTCCAATGACTTAAATAATCATTGGCTACTAAGAAAAGGATTGTGAGGTATGAGCAGCCCCTGAACAGTAGAACTTGCTGTGAACACAAGGTCCTGAATCTATGTACTATATACTTATGATAAGCTACTGGATATAATTACTGTCATTTTTCTACTGGTGCTTCCAGCAATTTGATAGAACATACAGAGCTAGATCCAGTATGATTCATTTCTATTTGAGGACCTAGTGTGTCTATTTTATGCATCAATATAACTATTTTTTCAATATAATTATTTCAGAGTAAGCAAATTATTTCACCCCTGTAGTCATTGGTTTCTCAAATGTATAATGTAATTGATGTAAATCAATGTTTCTCAAACCTTTGCTCTATATGTCCAGATATGGTAGGCATTCTCCCATGATCAGCAGAAAACCTGATATGAACAATAAATTATCTGAAAATTTGCCCATTCTTTCTCTGACTTCAATAAAATATATATACATTACTGAACAAATCCAAAACAGCAGAAAGAGATGATCTGGAAGACCTCATTCATTCTGACTTCCAACTCAAGACAAGTCCAGTGAAGATCCTTTAGGTGTGTCCTCCCTTTTGACATTCCAACACACTGTCATCTACAAAGTCATGTAACTGAGTTACCAAAAGAAAAAAGAAAAAGAAAAAACATGCTTTAAGTAAGTTTATGATTTTGTGTTGGGCCCCACTCGAGTTATCCTGAGCCCCATAGGCTGCATTTGGAACCTGGGCCATCCATATTGAACACTCTTGCTAGACAATGTAAATACATAAATCACCTGTATATCTGTGATCTAATAACCCTTTTAGATTTAGTTAGCATAGATTTTTGTAAGTAGTCACAAGAATAAGTGTTCCATATATACTGCAAATAGCCATAGTAATTGCCCTTTTGACTGTTTCAAGGACTAATAACACAAAAGAATTATCTATTAATATTTGATGAATATATTGACACAGATATATGGAGGTTATTATTCAATCTCCAACCCAAGCTACATTATTATTAATCTTAACAGTAACTTTAAAAATTCATGAAATATCTCAAATATAAAACAATAACTCATTTCTAACATCTTTAAAGTTTATTTGTAATAGTCCTTCAATACAAAACTTTGACCGTCTTTACAAAAAAAATTGATATAAAACAGACAACTCTAAAATTATCTTCAATCTAAACTATTAGGATAAAAATGTTGTATTAAGAAAACAATTTCATAGTCTTATCTTATTCCACTGTTTGTATAGGGCCAGTTACCCTCTCAGGCTATTCCCAGTGGAATATCCCTACATTAGTGGCTAAGAGAACAATTCTTTAAGCACAGGATTTCCTATTCAGTGGCTGAAAAATTACAAGGACCTTGATTTGGAATGACTTTGAGCCAAGTACCGAACAGTAAGTAATAACAGCATTTATTTGACAGACTCCAGATAAAACGCAGACCTCACTACAAAAATAATTTTCACTCGTTTAATTTGTTGGCAATGCATTCACTTATATTTCTTCAGTTCCACAAAATAAATGACATGTCACATTCAGGGCCTTTGCTTGCTATGCAAGCATTCTGCCACTTATTGAGATAAATCCACAAACCCTTGGAGGTATATATTTATGTATTCTTTTTTTTTTTTGAGGCAAAGTCTCTTACCCAGGCTGGTTTTAAGAGCCAATTATAGCCAAGGATGATCTTGAACTTCTGATCTTCCTGCCTCCCAAGTGTTGAGGCTATAAGCATACACCACAACACCTGGCTTATGTAGTCCTCATGCGTGCGAGGCAGTCTACGAACTGAGGAGCATCTCCAGCCTAAGAGTATATATTCTTAACCTAAAATATGAAAGAAATAGCCATTAAATAAGTCAATTTTAAGACCATAATGATAGCATGATCAAAGCATTCTGATTTATACTTATTAAATTTTCTAGATAATTTCTCCTCCTTTTTAGAGACTGATATGAAAAATGCGCTTAAATTTAATTCTAGAAGAATGTTTCCATATCTTAAACAGTGAACATTATGGTTTTCACAGATCTAAAACCAGTCTAGAAAGCCCTGGAATAATCCAAGGGGAAAAAAATTCCTAAAAGGATAGAATTGCAATCATTCAAATTAATGGATTGGAGTTCTTCCAAGAAAATGCTTAGGCAGCAACCCGTGCCAAGTACATCATGAAGCTATTGTAAAAAGCACAGGTGGAGGTCTTCTAGCTAAAGTGATCAAAACTTTAAAGCTATGAGCCCCAATCCCAGTCTGAACTGACTCCTAGACTAGATGGCACTGTTCTCAGCAAGGAATCCTACTGGCTGCAAGTAAAACAATGAAATAACTTCAGTGGCAAGTGTTTTCAACTGTTTCAAACAGTTTTAAAAAAAAAAAAGGAATAGTTTTAAGTGTTGGTAATGAATGACTGAATGACTTAATCATGATAAGGTTCTGGGACTTTCTACAACTCATTTTTTCTTTAGTGTGGTTTTAAAGTGTGTTCTATTACTTTTACTTTTACTTTTAAATTAGCATACAAGGTATTAGATTTCATTTTGGCATTTTTAAACAAGGTGTGATTTAGTAGCTTCTCTTCCCTTCCATTTCTCCCACCCCTTCCTCCCCCTTGTAACTCCCTGTCTCTTTTCCTTTTTCATGTCCCACATGTCCTTGTGCCTATCCCCCATCCTTCCTCAGCACCTATTTTTTTTACCACCTCTTGGCTTTCTTCCTAGTTTTTTAGGCTTTTCCCACATTTATACCCATTTATATATGTACATTACAGGCTAGAGTCCCATATGAGAAGGAACAGGCAGTTTTTGTCTTTCTGAGTTTGGAACACTTTGCTTAATATTATACTTTCCAGATCCATCCATTTCTCTGCAAATTTCTTTTTCTATTTAATTAATTTATCCCTTCATTTTTGTTATTTCTTCTTGAGACAGGGTCTCCCTGTAGCTCTAGCTGTCCTGGAACTCACTATGTAGACCAGGCTGGCCTTGATCCACTTTATTTTACAGCTAAACAAAACTCCATTGTGTATATGTATTGCATTTCATTATTCATTCATATATTGATGGATATCTAGGCCGATTGCATTTCTTTGTGAATAGAGCAACAATAAACATGGATGTGCAAGTGTCCCTATGGTAGTATATGGAGTTCTTTGCGTATATGGCTAGGAGTGTTATAGCTGAGTCATATGATAGTTCTCTTTTTAATTTTGTGAGAAACCTCCACACTGATTTCCATAATGGTTGTAATAGTTTACATCCCCCCAGAGTCAATAAGTGTTCCTCTTTCACCACATCATGACCAGGATTTGTTTTCAGAGTTCTTGATGATAGCTATTCTGACATCAGTGAGGTGATATCTCAAAGTAGTTTTAAATTTGTATTTCCTAGGGATGCTAAACACTTTTTAAAATACTTAGGAGGGGCAGCTGAAGATATGGCTCAGAGGTTAAGAGCACTAGCTGCCCTTGCAGAGGACCCAGGTTTGGTTCCCAGCACCCACACAGCAGCGACAATCATTCATAACTCCAGTTCCAGGGGATCTGACATCTTCTTCTAACCTCCGCAGGCACTGCATGATATGGATGCACCTATACACATGCAGGCAATACATTCATACACACAAAATAAAAATAAGAAGTTAAAAAATGTACTTATAGATCATTTGTGTTTCTCCTTTTGGAAACATTTTTATTATTATTTCATTAGCCCATTTATTGCATTTCCTTGGGATGCCAAACACTTTTTAAAATACTTAGGAGGGGCAACTGAAGAATGGCTCAGCGGTTAAGAGCACTACCTGCTCTTGCAAAGGACCCAGGTTTGGTTCCCAGTACCCACACGGCAGCTGACAACCATTCATAACAGTTTTGAATTTTTTCAGTGTTTAATTTTTATAGTTCTTAGCAAATTCTGACATTAGCCTCCTGTGAAGTGCAACTATTAAAGAATCTCCCCCATTCTGTGTAAAAGCAACCCTGAAGAGTAAGAACACAGCTGGAGTTAACACAGCACTTGAATACAAATTATACTACAGAACTAAAGTGACAAAAGCAGCTTTGTACTGGCATAAAATCAGACAGGTAGAATAAAGAACTAGAAATAAACCAACAAAACTATGGCCACCTAATTTTTTTAAGTGTCCAAAACATGCAATGGAAAAAAGACAGCCTAGTCAACAAATATTGGTGGCAAAACTCTTATTTCCCTTTAGAAGAATGAATTTAGATCCTTATCTTTCACCTTGTACAAAAATCAACTTGAAATGACTCAAAGACTTCAATTTAAAACCTAAGATGCTGAAAATGCTAGAGGAAAATATAGGAAATGCTGTTGAAAATACATGGTTAGGCTAAAACTTCCTGAACAGAATTCTAACAACACAGGAAATATCCCCAAGCATGAACAAATGCCACTACATGAAATTAAAACATTTGTGCACAGCAAAAGAAACCATCAGTCCGGCAAACTACTTATTACTAGTTTATTTATTTATTTATGTGCATGTGTGTGTGTATGTATGTGTATGTCCACACATATGTGTGTGTCCACACATGAGTGTGCATGGAAGTCAAAGGACAATCTGTGGGAGTTAGTCCTTTCCTTCCATCATGTGGGTCCTGGGGATTGAACTCAGGTTATCAGGCTAATCAGTAAGCTCCCTTATCTGCAGAGTCATCTTTCCACCCTCTATGGCTCTCTTAATAATTCCTTTATGTTTTAATATAGTCTCCATATCTCCAGATATCACTGGTCTAAAGGTGAGAATCTATAAGTGAGCAACTACTGGGAGAATCATAAATTTATATCTACCTCTATCCTCTTTGACAGGGGATAGAAACATCTTTCCTAAATATCCTCTAACAAAGCTCCCTCTACTTCACACTTGTTTCAACAGTTGCATGACTATTTCTGGTTGTAAAGTAATAGAGGAAATGGATCCCTTGTTTAAAAAATGTGATATTGCCCTGAGTGGCTCAGAGCACATTTAAGTCTAAACAAATAAATTTTGGATTCTGCTAGCATTAAAAAATAATTATTTTCAGCAAAAGAAAAAAGAGAATGGTATTAGCATATGTAGTAATATAGATGATGCTCAAAATCACCAAGCTATGTGAAAGAAATCAGACTAAGGACTACTTACTATTTGACTCAATTTATGACATTCAAAAGAAAGGAAAAACTAAAACTAAATAATGTTAAGATTATTCGAGGAATTTTCTGGATTTTACATCTCCCTGGGTTGGGGCGGGGGTGAGGGGGGAGGCTGACTGCAAAGAGATATGAAGGAGACTATTTCTGATAATGTAAATATTCTCCATCTTGATTATAGTGCCAGTTACCCACTACAAATTTCCCAGGATAGAACTTACCCCTAAAAACTGTACAATGCATTATATCATATTTCTTTCTCTTGATAACTATCCAGCAACATGTATTTCAGTGCTTTCTATTACTCTCTGTCCCCAACACCCTCGATGCATTTTGAAACTCTACCTTGGGATGGAAAATGAAATTTTTTGTTTAAAGACACCCTCCCACTAAAAAGAAAGTAGCTTCATCCTGGAAAATTATGTCAGTAGAGACTAGTTAGTTTAGAAAACATCCAGGTGCTCCAGAAAGTTGCTGGAATAATCTTAGCATTTGTTTGGCAAAATCTGTTTCCCATGGCCAGCAGCGAAGTGCGCAGCCAGACTTGGCCAGAAAATGGTCCCCTGGCTGTGTTCTCTGTACAAAGAATTCGGAATCTCATGTGCCTTTGGAGGATGGCTAATTAATACATGGTGATCTAATGCACATAATAGCAGTCATATTTCAGTATGAAATCTCTTTAGAAATGTTAACCTTACAAAGCTTCACTGCATGGAAATTTCAAACTATATTTTAATTATGAGGTCTGAGCCTCTTTATGCTGCTTCAATTACATCATTAATATTCAAATCAAGAAAATAAAATACAAAATACTAAACGCTTTCTTATGCTAGTGAAATCCCACAGCTTAATCTCATTAAAAAAGATGCCTCCACTAGGCATGGTGGGGCATGCCTTTAATCCCAGCACTTGGGAGGTGGAGGCAGAGGCAGGCAGTTCTCTATGAGTTCAAGGCCAGCATGGTCTTCTTAGTGAGTTCCAGACCAGCCCCACTACAGGAAATCTGTCTCAAAAAGACAAAAAAAAAAAAAAAAAAAAACCCAAGCAAACAAAAAGATGCCTCCTCTAATGTAGATAACTCCTTCTCATTAATGCTTAAGACACTACTGAATAAAATTTTATGTATATTTCTAAATGAGCAGTAACCACTGGTCTAGTCATAAGTGAAAGCAGTGTTGGTCCAGTAAGAAATGTAAAGAGTAATCACTACAATTAGACCACAGATGGGCTTCCAAATGACTGTCTCTGTAATAGTGTTCTTTGGGAGTTGGGTCTCACAGTGAGTTTAAAAAAAAAAAAAAACTCATAACAACTTAGGCAGATTTTTTAAAAAAGCGAATTTGAATACAATTACAAATTTTATCCCTTCTATAACTTCAAACAACTTAAATATTCATATTTTTACGTTTTTCTTCATATGTTTTAGCATATTAGAGGAAAGTTGAGAATGAGAAATAATGAGGCCAAAATAAACTGAGTGGCATTTTTATTTTAAGATTTTGAGAAATTCACTAGACATCTGAATATTTGTGCTTTTTGAAACAATGAACAATGTCCAATATTATTCTAAAATTTAAATAGTGATTTGCTACTGGCATACACCCATTCTCTAAACGGAGTTCATCTCAAAAGGTCATTTGGAGATGGAGCGCACTCATGAATTAGCTTTGCCTTTAAGACGAATGGATGGCAGCTCCCAAGTTGCACACGCTTTCCTCGTTGAAGATTCAACACAAAATCTCATAAATGCAGTGCTTCTGTTGAGTAACCAAACTTAACCTCTCAAAGAAAAGCATTTCTATTAAAATAACTGGTTTGGCACATGATTAGGGTTGTACTATTATTAGTTTTAGGCAAATAGATGGCTTCCTGGATAAAATCCAAGCCAGGCATCCTCTTTATTTTTTGGCAAGCGGGTAGCATGTTAAATTATACTTTTCCCAGCTTAATAACATTTTAGCATTAGAAAAAGATGCAATCCTACAATTCCATTGGAACTGAATTTGCAAGATATCCTTTTACAACAAATGTTATTACAATTTGATCCTTTATAAAAGCAAGATAGCAAATTCCAGCTTTTCTTTTAAAAAATGTAGACAAAGTCACTAATGACATTAGAAGTACAAGCCCAAAGTATTTATAATCACTTAGTAGTCTAATTCTTCATTCTTTCAAAACTGAAAAATATGTTAATATTATTCCTGAAGTGTGCAGATTAATGTTAAAAATTAAAGCATCTTGCAATCAAACCATCATTCATAAAGGGCTTTAGAGCATGCTAAACATGCTGTACTTTTTTTCCCAATACAGAACAAATTTCTTTTTCTCTTTTTCCAGGGTGTAAGTAATTTTTAATATTTTCTGTTTGAGCGTTTGTGCAGTTAAAGAAGTGTAGTGACAAGGGCCTGTGGGTATACTTTCCTGCCTTTCCCCCTTTGACAACAGAATGCTCCCAATTTGGGTCACTGCATGATTATTTTTCCAGATTCTCTTGCCACCATGAATGTCCACATGACCACATGCCAGCCAATGGGACATTCAGGGAGAGATGGAGCAACTTCCAGATCATTCCCTTAAAAAGAAGTTTTTTTCCTCTACTTTTCTTTGTCTTTCTTCCCTAAGGGCTCCTATCAATAAATGGCATTCACCTTTAGGCAACAGAAAAAAAGACAAAGTGGAAGGAACATTAAGATCTGACTGACCTTAAAGAGGAGAGCCACTTAAATTCCCTAAGCTGTTTACCTGTATCTGGAAAGTTCCTAGAGAAAGTATAATCTGAGTCACTGTATATTTTGTTTCCTTTGTTACATCTACTTCATCTACTTGATGCATCAATTTTTATGATATGGTTAATTGGTATAAATATAGTGCATCACATGTTCTGGAGACCACATTACTTGGCCTAATAAACAGCTTGGAAGGATTTTCAACCCATGTAGTTAAACTAGGGATGCTTCTGCTACCAATAGTTAATCATCTAATGCAGTACCCTACAAAATTCATGTTGAAACTTAATTCTCAAAAAGATAGCATTAAAAAGCACAGCCTTTATGGAGGTAACTAAGTCATGAAGAGCCCACTGTTATGAATAGGATTAGCATTCTTATAAAGAGGTTGAAGGTTGCAAGGTTGAAGAGCACTGTCTTGATTTTTCTCTCTCCTGAGATATGAAGATGTAGCATTCCTCCCTTCTGGATGAAACAGAGATAAAGAGTAGTCCTTACCAGAGGCCAAACCAACCAGCACTTTGATCTTAGACTGCCCAGTCTCCAGAACCACAAGATATGTTTCTATCATGTATAAATTACCCATTCTGTGGTCATTGTTATAATAGCACCAATGGACTAGACACTAAGCATTTCCCCAGAAAAGAACCCCACTCTGATCACTCAGAGCATTGCACTAACACCATTATGAATGCTGAATGCTTCAAAGCTAGAAATGTGGCCCGTGCCAAGCATATAAAAGCCCTCTTTGCTTTTCTTTTTAAGCTACCAGGACAAACTCTGTATCTTCTCCTTCAGACCATAAAACCAGTACATTCAACCCAAGCTTGGACTCTTGAAACCCTCTTGGCTATCAGGCAGGGAAAGTCTGCTGGGAAATAGATGCAACACAAAAGAAAAGGGCCATGATAGGAAGAAAGCAATCTTGTAATTATTTAAACACCTACTAGAGTTGTACCTTAGGTTTCCCAGTTTTTTGAGCCACTAAATTTCCATTTGTAGCAATAACTAACTCAAACTGAGTTACTATACTTAGCAACTCTTTAAATTCATGTGTATTAGCACCCGGCTAGCTTAGTCAGTAAAGCATGAGACTCTTACATTCTTGTGTATCCCTGTATGTGTGTATGCATACATGAATGTGCATGCATTCATGTGAGTGTGTGCATGTATGTAGCAGCTGTGTGTCTGTGCACATGTGTGTGAATGTGCGTGCACATGCAGTGTGTGTGTATGAGAGAGAGAGAGAGAGAGAGAGAGAAAGAGAGAGACTTGGCATCAAATCCAGAACCTTCCATACAACATATGTTCACACCACACCTTCCAAGTTGCACCCAGCCCATAAACAACTCTTGACTAAAGTAGCTGTGAATTATAATCATTTAATGAGCATAAAATATTTTACATTGCTCTCTAAAACTATTTCTTAACCTCAAAGTCATTCCACATTTCTGAGAACATCAGCTAAAGACCGCTGCTAGTCTATTTATCTTACACGATCATTCCAACCTACTGCAAAGGCTAAGGTCTAATAAATTGTCTGTGACAATTTATCCCTGTGATACCAAGTCTATTTAACATTTTTCAGTTGTTACTTCTTTGTTGTTATTCAACAAGCATTTCTTTTACACATAATAATTTAATTCTAACACAGAGAAATGTAACTAATAATATCATTTGAATTTTAATTTCTTTTCTCTTTTATTTGACAATCTGTGAGAACTTTCAAACAAAACAGAAAAAAAAATTTAAAAACTAAAAAATTAGTAAGTGGGTTGGAGACATACCTCAGTTTGCAGAGTGTTTATCTAGTATGCATTAGGCCCTGGGTTTGATCCCCAGCACCGCATAAATCAGGCATAGTGGCAAATGCCTGTAATCCCAGACTATGGGAGTGAAGGCAGGAGGATCAGAAGCTCAAGGTCATCCTCAGCTATATATCAAGTTCTAGGTCAACCTGGGTTACATGAGACCTGTTTCAAAAATCATATTATTATTATTACTATCATTATTATTATTATCCAAACTAGTTCTACTAAGTGAAGACTTGGGAATTTTGGCTACCTCTGTCCAGCACTGCCAATTCTTTCAACAGGAAATTGTTGAGTATCTGTGCCATGCAAAGTTCTCAGCAATGAGAATACTACATTGAAAGCAAGCAAGATCCTGTTCTATGAGTTCTGTACTCAGGTCTGTTAACTCTCCTCCTACTACACAGTGATGGGGTTCTCTTTAGGATCTATCCCATCACATATACTTCTGAATGGCTTTCTAAAAGTCCTTACTCTTACAGGAAAACGTGTCACAGATATTTGGCTTCACAGGACAGCTGCAATCACCTGAGCACTCTGTCTACATCCATTTAGAATTCTCAGTCCTGGAGACCTTAACCCCATTCTATCACCATTTGCCCCGTTCAGCACAAAACTGCAAGCCCCATAGTGGCTTTGCCTCCTGTGCTCTCATCCTTGTGCCTCTCGACCCTCCAACTGTCAATGTTTGGCTCTTTCCTAGTGCTTCCCCTTGCACTCTGAGGGATTCTTTTACTTTACTTTTTAAATTTACTTTATGTAACAATGAGAAAACATTACATATGATAAAAAGCAATGCTTGGTATGAATTTAATTACTATTTTTTTATTTTTATGAAACTGAGAAAACAAAGTGACAAAGTGAGATTGGGCAGATGGGAGTAAAAGTTTGAGTACTAGCAATGTAATTCAGTTATTAAACTCTTCTCAGATTATATGTCAAAAATCACAGATCTTAACGATTGATGGGTTTCTTTGTTTTGAAAGCAAAGAATTTAAAAAACACCTTTATCAGTGACTTTTCTTGTTGCTGTGACAAAATAATTGCCAAAAGAAACTTAAGAAAGGAAAGGGTTTTTTTGTTGTTGTTTTTCACAGTTCAAGAAAGTAGTTCAGTGTACCATAGAAGTCATGGTGGCAGGACTTTCAGTGGCTGGTCCCATTGCACCTGCAGTCAGGAAGCAGAGACAGATGGATGCTGGTGCTCTCTTCACTTTCTCCTCTATGTTTAGTCTGGAATCCTAGCCCATGGGATGGTGCTGTCTTCATTCAGGGTAAGTCTTTTCTCCTTAGTTAAATTTTCCAGAAACACCCACAAAGATGCTCCAAGAATTATCTCCTTGGTGATTCTAAATTCAGTCATGCTGACAATAAAGATTAACCATCACAAAAAGATTCTGAAAGATTTATTTTTGAACAATTAGAGACATTCACTTTATTGTAATCCATACAAATTTTTCTTTTGTTTGATGTCCTTTTATTTACACCCTGGGACATCACTATGATAAAATACCTGAAATAAACAATGTGATATGATGAAAGATTTATTTGAGCTCCTAGTTTCAGAGACATCAATCCACTGTGTTTGGCCTGTGGTGACCACTCCATTTTACTTAAAATTCACTCTACTCTGTGACTACTGCTTTATTCCTTCCTTCCCAACATGTTTTCCAAGACCCTCTTTGGTTTAGTCTTAAATTGTTTGTCTGCAAGATGTCTGCCTTTAGCCTTTTACTCTCCTCACTGAAACAGATTCTGTGGTTGTGATGTTTAATCTTCATAGTCAAATTGACTGGATTTAGAATCACCTGCCAGAACTCTGGGTGTGTTCGTGAGGGAGTAACTCACAGACACACCCAGTAGAGAGGTTTCACTTAGGAGGGAAAACCTGTCCTAAATGTGGGCAGCACTGGGTGACTTCATCCATGTCTCTGACCATTTCCACCTCCAACATTCCCAGTAAATGCAAACATTGACAACGAGCTTCTGTCAGACTGTCTCACTTTGCTGTCTGCCAGGCTGTCTTAAAATCCCCATATCTGAATTTATTGTTTTTCCTACATTTATTGCTTTTCCTGCCAAATTTGTGTCTCTTCTTGAAATCCCAACTAGCTATAAATGCCAAAAACAAGGATTATAAATTTGAGAATGCGAGAGTTTTTCTCAATTCCTCAAAGTTCCACCTTCATAAGTAATCAAGTTTTTAAAATTATTTTTTAATATGTATGAGTATTATGCCTGCATGTGTTTAAGTGCTCCCATATCTTGCAATGCCCACAGAGGCCAGAAGAGGGCATCAGATCCCCTGGAACTGGAGTTAGAGAGTTGCTAGTTTCCATGTGGGTACTGGGAATCCAACCTGGTCCTCTGCAAGAGCAATCAGTACTCTTAACCACAGATCTCTCCAGCCCTAATCAAGTCTTATTAACTCTTTCCAAATCACTTCTTTTTGAGGGCTCTTAATTCATCCTTTTAGCAAGTATTTGTTGCACATTTATGATGCTCCTGGCACTGTTAAAATTATAATTAAGAGAGAATAACATCCAAGAAGCTCCTTGTGTTCTTAGACATTTTTATATATGTACACGTTTATTCTCCATCTTAGAATTCTTCCAGATAAAATTTAATCAGTATAAATTTATTAAGAGTGTTATGCATTAGAAGAAAAAGGCCTGTAGACAGACCAGTTTAGCTCAACATATCTCTATATATTTTCTCTAATGTACAGAATCATTTAATATCTCAAATTTATATAATGTGTACTTGTTTTATATTAAATACTTTTTATTTTCAGTTATTAACATTGAAAATAATTCTTTGACTATGAAAAACATCATGGTCAAGTGGAATTTTTTGGTAAATTTTAAGAAAATTTCAAAGAAACCTTGTAAGCACATACCTGAAAATCATTAATCGATAAATTTAAAGTACTTATTTGAAAGTATTTCCTCTTCTACTTCTTACTCAAAAGTCACTAAAATATTGACTACATTAAAAGAGTCATAAACTACATTTTAATGCATTTTTATGTACCATTGTTTGAAAAATACTTTTAGTGTGCATTTTTTCCTGCAAAATGTAGTAAGCAGTATATCAAACAAAAAAAAATCTCTTACACATGAAGGAAGACAGAAATGAATGGGAAACAATTTTTGCAAATATTTAGGTAAGTCTGGGCTATGATACTGTGACTTCAGGCAGGTTTTCTGTATTTAATGTAAGAAAAAATTTATAATCAGACAAGTCAAGGTCAAGACAACAAAAAGCTGAAGCAAATGATGCTACTTTCAGAAGTCAGAGGGAAAAAAATCAGTTAAAAATATGCAGCTTATGAATTACCCAATGTGTCTTCTTAACAAGAAAGCTTATCAGTCGCCATGACAATAAGCTACTCGATTATGGTTCTTATCCTTTACGGCATATTTATAAACTAGACAACAGAGGGTGGAAACGTTATACTATTGATCTTCACATAGGCCAAATGACTTTCATAACCTCCTGAAGAAAAAAGCCTCTGACTGAAAACCCTAAATACAGAGACAGGAAGCACTCTCCTTACTGTCTGCTGTGGCAGGTGAGATTGTTTTCTTTTTCTACTCCCTTGATGCGGATCAGCACCAAACTTAACTAATTTAAGAAATTGCCATGAATCTGAATAGGTTTTAAGGATTAGGTGACTAATTACTAAAATGCACAAGATAGTTGAATTATAGAATTTCAGTTCTATGCCATCACCCTTCAGAAACAAAATAAAATCATGCTTTTGTCGCTAAGGCAACAACATTCAGGTTCACAGTACTCTGCTGACATCTTGTGGATAAAATATAGGATCTCAGCACTGCCAAGAAATCTTTGTGCTTATCCTTTTAACACCTAACCTATAAAATATCTCTCCCTCTCTCTCCCCCTCTCCCTCCTCTATCCCCTCCCCCTCCTCACATATAATATCTGGAAGACACTTTGTGAAAATTAATTTGGAAATTACTTGAACAAAATTGAAAGCAGATAGCATCAGATCTCAAATAATACTTCACCAAATTCTATGAAAAAGAAAATCAGCTCATTTAAAAACTAGCAGTATATTTTCTTTGTTTTGTTTTAATTTCATCGAAATTTTAAAGAATCATTTGCTAAGACAAAATTGTCATTTGCCTTTCTATTTCCTATCATCCTTTCTCCAAAGTCAAGTAATAATTATGTTAGTTGTTTTATTATCATGCCTGTATATTCTAACAACCTCTTAAGTTGTTTTATTTCCTCCATACCAGAAGCATTGTGCTTTTTTACTAAAAGCATTGTGCTTTTTAGTAAGTCAGTACTGAGAAGCAGATCATGAATATGTCAATAGTATCAGAAAAAGCTGTGTAATAACTGTAATTACAATATTTCCTTTTCTAAAACTAATCATAGTTGAAGAACTAGCCTGAGTTCTCTAGATAAGAATCTGGAGTAAATCTTCTCTAGTAATATTTCAGGGAAGGGTGTGAAAAAGAGAGGAGAGAGAGAGAGAGAGAGAGAGAGAGAGAGAGAGAGAGACAGAGAGAGAGACAGAGAAAGCTCGGGAGAGACCTGCCACAGGGGTGCATGCCTTTAGTCCCAGTACTTGGGAGACAAAGGCAGGCAGAGCTCTCTGAGTTCAAGACCAGCTTGGTCTGCATAGTGAGTTCCAGGCCAGCTGGGGCTACTTGGAGACCCTGTCTCAAAAAGACCAAAAAAGAAAATGCCTGCGTGAGGAGGAACAAAGAAGGGAGTAGAGGAAAAGCATGCAAACAAATGTTAGCACACATTGTTGAACTGAGCTTTGGCCCCAAGAGGAGCTGGGGCTCCACTCTGCAGGACCATCTTCAGACCAGGCAGGAAACATTAACCACGCATTCCTGTATTCCATTAATCCATGGGCACGAGAGCCCCCAACTTTTTCAACAAAGCCCCAGATTTCATACTGAAAGTCCTGCTTCCTGCCTACCATTTTAGTCCATTCAGTGAGACTCACTGACACCTCCCCGCAACCCCCCAGTAACATCGCAGTTTGACAGTAACAGGTCATCCTGACAAATAGAAGGCCAGAGAAACATGGCCAAATTTAAGATAGGCCCTGTCAGGTTAGACTCATGGAAGGTCCATCACCCGCACTACTACTGAAATGAAACCATGTCCCAAAGGCCACAGAGTTGTGTACCCAGTCTTCTTCGGAGATTTGTTTAAACTCTGTCCCTATTACTAATTGAACCGCAAGCTCTGAGAACTACCCTAAAAAGGAAATATTTTCCATACTTTTTAACACATCATAAATTCTATTCATAATAACAAATCTGGAGATTTCTGAACTGCTTCAGCCCGGGTTGCTGGGGCTCTCTTCCCTGACCCTTCCCACCTGAGAGGTGGAGGAGGAACGTCTCAAGTGCTTTTCAAAAATAACTTCTTTGGGACCCTGGAACCATAAGCTCAAATAAACTCTTCCTTCTATTAAAAAAAAAGAAAAAAAACTTTCTTTGGGGGCTGGAGAGATGGCTCAGCGGTTAAGAGCACTGACTGCACTTACGGAAGAGTTGGATTCCCAGCATCCACAAGGGGCAGCTACGAACCGTCTTTAACTCCAGTTCCAGGGGAATCCCAATGCCCTCGGTCTGACCTCTGCGGCATTGCACTACACGGGTGCACTTACATACATGCAGGCAATACACTCATATACATAAAATAAAAATAATAAATAAAAAAATTTTTTTTTAATTTCTCTGCCGAAGCAAGAGGAAGAGTCTGAGTTGTCTGTTTCTACAAGAAACCTCTTAGAGAATCCAATACCAGTCAAGCTTCGGCTCACTGTCACAGCCACTAGGCAATAAACTTTCCTGGCTGAGAGGCCTGGAGATGGCCAACACAGCTACCCCCTCCTCACAGCGACCTTCTCAGCAAGGCAGTCTTTCATGGACAAGACTTTGAAGCTCATGTTGAGATTTCATCCATTCCTCCAACCATTTGGGGGGGAAATTATGGACTGGGATTCTTCAGAAATTATTTTTTTGTTTGTTTGTTTGCTTGCTTGCTTGCTTGTTTTTCTTGAAGGAAATATCCCTCCCTTACCCCCATCCTCACTTTGTAACATGGCTTATAAAAGGCCATCCGTTTAGTAGCACACTTTTCAAAAACAATTATAACCTGGCCCCCATCTTTCTAGGGCCTAGATCTACCTGTTTACATGGCAGAAAAAATAAAGCCACCTACTTATATGTAGCCTGACTAATCATAGAAGTATGTCCAGGCTTCAAATTACTCAAGTTTACTTTTCTTGGCAGAGTTATGTAAAATTAAAGTGGGGAAGATATTTACATTTAATACTAAGCTTAAAAAAAAAACCTGCTGTCATTGTTATATATCTTGATGCAAAGATTATGATGAAACTAAAAAAAAAAGTACAGAACACAAGTGGCATTCAAAAGAGTCATGAAGCAGGGCATGGTGGCACACACCTTTAATCCCAGCACTCAGGAGGCAGAGGCAGATGGATCTCTGTGAGTTCAAGGCCAGCCTGGTCTACATAGTTCCAGGACAGCTGGGGCTACGGAGAGACCCTGTGTCAAAAAGACAAAAAAAAAAAAAAAGTCATTGATGGGGAGGGGCTAGAGCGATGGCTCAGTGGTTAAGAGCTCTGACTATTCTTGCAGAGGACCCAGGTTCTGTTCCCAGCATCCACATGGCTGTTAACAACAGTCTGTAACTCCACTTCCAGGGGACCCACACCCAAGGAGATCTACAACCTTTCCTGGCCTCCACAGGGCATTGCACAAACAGGTACATGTACATGCAGGCAAAACACTCATGCACATAAAATAAAAATAAGTAGTAAATTGTTTTTTAATAAGAGTAATTTTGACTCCAGAGCATTTTTCTTACCCTTGCTCTATTTTTCTATCTGTAGCTCTCAGTCTCATCCTTCTCTTTCCCTTCTCTTTCTCTCCTTCTCTGCCTCCCTCTGTCATACATGCAATGCAGGATCTTCTATCAGTTCCTAGAATTATGAAGTTTCTCATTGACAGGCCTTGATACTGAGTACTCAGGAACCCCGTGTACAATTCACAGAGCTCTTGACTCTCTCTACTCATGTATCCAAGATGCTCCTCTAGATTGGTTTTCTGTCTAACCTAAACAGTCCCATACAACAGTTTAGCTGCACATCCGTTCATTTACACATCACAAGCATTTCTGAGAAATTTATCCCTTGTCCATCTAAGAAGTTTTAAAAGCTTATTTCTTTAATGTTTTCATTCCCTTTCTTTCTCTGCTCTTTTTGAAATTTCCATTAATTAGATACTGGACCTTTTATACTCTCTCACAATATTTTCTAATTTGAATTCTGTTCCTTTTGGTTTGGGATAGTGATATTTAGGTTTTGTTTTGGTTGTTGCTGTGGTTTTGATTTTGGTTTTGTTGCTTTATTTGGGGGGGGAAATTTCCTGAGCTCCCACAATCTTCTTGAGTTATCTTCTGTCATGATATAAATTTATCAAAACTCTTTTACATTATCTTAATATTTCTTCTTACAGAATTCTAGTTTTTATGGATTTGACAGACAGCTCCCTGAAAGATGATACAGCATTTTTCATGAGTTCATCTTTGCAATATGTTTCCTCTTCTAAGATTTTTGCTTTTAGCTACATAATCTCTTTTATGCACAATTTCTAATCCTTGGTTTATTATAGCTCATATTTGAGAATGGATGCCATTCTTAAGACCCCACTTGAAACCTGGAGTGGGCAGATCAGGCTTTCATACTCTGAAAATGCCTCCAGGTGATTCAGTCAGGCACTTAATCAGAGGGCCCCTAGGCTAGGCAGCTTTCCTGGAGAAGATGTTGTCCTTTCTTCCTAGAAGGTAAACATCTGACAACTAGGGCTGTAATCTGGATGCTGAAGTTTCCCCAAATACCCAAGTGTTGAAAGTTTGGTCTTTAGGATGGCATAATTGAGAGTTTCTGTGAATCTTCAAAAGGTCTTTGGGTTACTATGCCACAGAGGAGGATTATGGAGTCGTTCCTTTCCTTTTCATCGTTCGTGTCTTTTCTTCTAGCCCAGAGATAGTTTTCCTCTGCCATGCATTCCCTACCATTGCAATCTACCGTGTCCCCAATTGTCTGCACCAAGTGGTATCCCTGATCATGGACTTACTTAGAAGCTCCAAAACCATGGACAAAAAAAAGAATCCTTTTCTCTTTATAAGTTAATTATCTCAAGTATTTTGTTACAGTGATAGATATGTGGCTAATAAAACCAGTGATCTACTTTAGGAGTAGAACAAAGGGCTGACATTCAGACTTTAAGTATGCACATAGTTTAATAACTCTTTATCTAGTATAACATTATTCCCTCCTTTTATGTTTGGTATTCTCCTATGTAAAGTCCTTGTTTTGCTTCTCTAGTAAAATAGATCTCTGCTGATGTGGATACATTTGCCTAAATGTTTGAAGTGATGAAGGAGAACCAAGAATGCAAGTTCCTCCTAAACAGACTTTAATCAAATTTACTTTGGTATGTCATCCCACAGCACACCCTCCAATTGCCAGAGGAAATTGATCCCATAAATACGTAGACTCCTTTGGAATTCTTCAAATTAAACTAGATTGGTTCTCCCCTTTCCAGCACCAGTTCCATAGACACCTTTCACCAGTTTGCTCTGGTGCCCAGTACTCATCAGCCATTCCAGTTTTCAAAATTACGTTGCTGCTCTCTCCACTCTGGTTTCTTCTGTGCTTGTAGGTGCATGCCTTTCAAAACATTCCTTTACTATGACTCAGTAAGTTTTGGATAGGTAGTTGTAATTACATTCTTGTTTTTAATTTATCAGGAAGTAACATTGTATCTCTATCCAGCTAATAAATACTTTTGCCATCTGAGTCACTAACAAGGAAAGCCAAAATACACTAAAGATATTGGTATATGTGTGTCCCAATGCAGCACAAGCACAACGACATGTAGAAAATTTAGCTGTGCACCTGTTCAGCTAATGACCTTATAGTAAGCTTATAGTACTCAAATTTGCATCTCTGAAAACATAATTTATTTGGTGCCTTGGCACTGGTAAATGCTTTGATAATGAGCTCACACTAACAAATTTACAAGGAGGTATTAAAATATTATAACTTACTGACTTAAAAGTTAGTGTCAAATAACTAATAAAATACTCAGTTTTTATGGATTTCAATTATTTGTTCAAAGTTCTGAAGGCAAAATTTAACAACAGGCTATTTTAAAAGAATTAAAACTTAATCGCCAATGACATTTTGTTCTACTAGTTTGACAATTGTTCAAAAGTGATTTTACATTATTTGCTCGTCAAACCATTGTCAAAATTTTTTAGTTATTCCTAATTCAATATTTTTTAAGTTTCACATCAACTAAGTCTTCTTTGGGGGGGATGGCCATTGAATTAAGAGCAGTTCGAATTGACATGTCTAACTTTTTAATGTTTTATTTGGTATTTTTATTTTTTATTTTATGTATATGAGTATATTACTGGCATATATGTAAGTGAATCCATGTTGTGCAATGTCAATAGAGGTCAGAAGAGGGAATCAGATCTCCTGGAACTGAAGTTACAGATGTTTGTTAGCAGCCACGTGGGTGGTAGGAAC
The DNA here is from genome assembly GCF_000622305.1 of Nannospalax galili. Taxonomy (NCBI): domain Eukaryota; kingdom Metazoa; phylum Chordata; class Mammalia; order Rodentia; family Spalacidae; genus Nannospalax; species Nannospalax galili. Next base: position 822,461 of record NW_008328334.1, read on the forward strand.
AGAACCTAGGTCCTCTACAATAGCTGCTGCTCTTAACCGCTGAGTCATCTCTCCAGCCCCATGTCTAACTTTTTAATAAGCATTCCATTGAAAGTTCCATGTGCACCACTCTCTGAAAGTGTTTAGAATCTGGCTTCAACATTTTCCTCTTCAATCTTGGTCTTCCTTCTGTTACCTAACAGAGCTGTATGACTCACTGTTATCCATGTCTATGTGTTTCTAAGGCACTGTAATGTTATGACTTAGATTGATTCTGTCCTCATCTTCACAACCAACACATTAATGGAAATAATCATTTAGAGGAGGAGAGAGAGAGAGAGAGAGAGAGAGAGAGAGAGAGATAGAGAGAGCTATTTCAAACAAGAGAACTCATTATAATGAATAATTAAAGACTGCCAATAATCTTGAGAAGATGGAATGTCATAGAGGTGGACTTTGGTGAGGTTTGGACAACAAAATGAGATTCATGGTCTGAGAATTTTGGCAGTGAGAATCTAGAACCTTTCGCTCACGTTAGTTTAATTTTGCAGCATGGCACAAATTTCTTTTGTACGATCCTCTGTGTTGTATTACACTATTCTTGAGAAGCTGTGCACAAAGGTCTACTCATACCAGATAGAGAACCAAGGACAGACCAAAGTAAGGGTACCACCAAAGACCAACTTGGGGAGCCAGTTCGTGCATTGGGATTACTTACAAGAGTATGACTGAGGGGTTACTCACAGGAGCAGGGACAACCCAAAAGAAGCTTCATCACTGAAATCCACCCCAACGTGGGTGATGTCTCAGGAAAGCTGGAACCCTGGACCTCAGTGAATGACTTATAGGCAGCTCAACAAGCTGGAGAGTGTCTTCTTCCAGGCAGCTCAGCTGGTCTCAACTGCTCTTCTTGGCAGCTCAGCTTTTCTGATTTGCTCAGTCCTTACTGCTTTACCCTTGGGAAGGGAGGGGCCTTGTATACCTGGTAAGTTGCAAGGACTTCCTCAAACTTCTAAGTTGTTTACTTCCTGAGTATTAACTTAAGCTTCCCTTTAGAACTTCTTGAGTCTTTTTTTAAAATATTCTTGCCAGATGTAGTAGCACAGGCCTTTAGTCCCAGTACTCTGGAGGCAGAGGCATGCAGAACTCTGTGAGATTTGAGGGCAGCCTGGTGCCCATAGTGAGTTCCAGGCCAGCTGAACCAAAAAGTTCTTATTGGCTCTTTTATGTAATGTATTTTAATCATGTTCATGCCCCATCTCCACCTCCACATTGCTACCCCCAACTTCTTGTTTCTTTTTTTTTTTCTTTCTTTCTTTTTTTAAGTACCTTTTGAGTCTAATTTGTGTTCTCCAAATGCCATTGGGTGTGGGTCCAGCCTTTAGAGCCTGGTCAACTTGCCAGGTGTCACATCCTTAAAGAAAACTGACTCTCTTTCCCTATCAATTTCCAATAGTTCCTCACCCAGGGCTGAGCTTTTTACACACCTCCCTGATCCATGCTGAATTTTTATCTGGCTTGGGCGCTATGGGATCATATGAGCAAGTGCCCTATTGTTTAATTTCTTGACTCTTAATGAACTTCCCCCAAGATGGACTGTTTTACCTCCCTTTAGAACATTCTTAGTACTAAAGAGCTTCCCTCCAGGATAGAACACACCAACTAGGAGGAAATTGCTACACAACACCATTACACACATACACATATACGTGCATGTTGGGTAGGGTGTCCTCTGAGGAATCTAAAACTGAACCCCCATAGACTGGGGGGGGGTCTAGAGATGAACACTGTGAAATGCTGAGTGCACTGGGAAAAAGGGGAGGAGTAATCACCATTTTGGAATGGAGTGCACACGGATGGTGCGGATCTCAAATATGGGAGAAAAAGAGCCCACAGAGTTCATGTCTTTGTAAGTGACCTTCTCCCGAATAGCATAAGCGTTTTTGGCAAGCCCAAATGAATATTCTTATTCCTCGAACTGTAACTTAAGAGGAACATTGTGGTGATTTACCAGACCACGGGGCCCTGGGATCCCAGAGAGCATGCCCACGTCTCTCAGGAAAATTTGGCACAACAGTACACATATATACATAACTTCCTTTAAGTCTTGGCTCAGTTTCAAACAAAATAAGTTTAGACTATTTTCACCAGTCAGATCACCAAAGTCAAAATGCTCTATGAAACTTTGTTGAATGACATCCACTCCAAACATTCATTTAAAATAAGTACAATGATTCAGAGTACCTGATATTTACCAACAATTGCAAAAGAGTCCCTAAAATGTCTGCACAGGTGAACAGAACTGCCTTCTCCCCACCACACACACTCTGTCTTACACCAATAGCATCCAGACCAGACCGATTTAGAACTACACCAAAATACTTCAGGAAACAACTTTTTCTTAAAGATTTTTTTTTTTTTTTTTTTTTTTTTTTTTTTTTGGAGACAGGGTCTCCCTGTAGTCCCAGCTGGCCTGGAACTCACTATGTAGACCAGGCTGGCCTTGAACTCACAGAGACCCGCCTGTCTCTGCCTCCAAGTGCTGGGACTACAGGCATGCACCACCACAGCTTAATTATGTATATGTTGGGGGAGGGAATGTGCACATGAGTACAGGTGCCCCTGGAGACCAGAAGAGAAAGTAAGACCACTTAGAGCTGGAGTTACAGGTAGTTGTAAGTCACCCAATGTGGGTGCTGGGAACCAAACTCCATCCTCTAGAAGAGTGACAAACACTCTAAACCACTGAGTCATCTCTCCAGTTTCAGAAAACAACTTTTGGAATTCAAAATACAGGATAATCTTAACATGGCTGTTCATTCTGGGGAATTATCTTATTTTTAGAGTTCTCTCAAGGCTTAAGTTAAAGTATTATATATTCTTGCTGAACCTGAAAAGATACACACGTGCACAACACACAGATGTATAGTGCTGATCCTTTGCTAAGTATATGCTGTAACTCTACCTCAGAATTACATGGCTTTTTTTTTATTTTTTTACAAAGATAATGACCAATGATATGTTGAAATTGTAGATCAATTGAATTCAATTCCTGTTATATATTTGAGAATGGTACCAAAATAGCACCAAAAATCATCACCTGATAGTAAAGAGCATAGACTGCATATTTTCCAGGTTAATGACTAACAATTGAGACAAAGTAAATGCCATTTTATTTAATTCAGTTCCTATTTATATATACCCTAACATCAAAATTTTACACTGGTGACCTTGTCACCATGAGTTCCACAAGAAAAATTCACTAAGTAAGAAGATAGTAATATTTATACAAAGAATATTAGAAGTTGTATATATGCTTAGATAATTCTCAAAATGCTTTCATGTTGATCTTCTTTAAGTATGATAACTAAGGTAATATATCTACATAGTATGTTCAGTGAGATTCATAAAAATTATATAATCTTAAATTAGAGATTCTCTAGCAAGTGAATAATGAGACACAAGTAGTTTAAGAAAAAAATGAAAGAATATTTGGACCTTTTTCATTTAATTGGAAGCAAAAGCTACATAATCATAGACTGTTAATGCAGAGTTGTACCTTGGAGAATATCTAGGACACTGATTGTACATGAAGGCCTTCTACACTGTCCATGAAACATGCTCACCTAGTATGCCCATAAACAGCTTCCTGATGGTAATCTTCAAACATCAGTGAGTCAGTTCTTTTTTTTTCTGTTTCAAAGGAAATTTATTTATTTATTGAATTTTTATGTATTTTATGGAGAATATCTCAAACAATCTTAATCATCTTTATTCCCCTGTCCCCATCGGCACCCTCCCATAACCCCCACATGGGAACTCATATACTCTGTCATCCATATTAAGGCTTAATATGTCAAGTCAGTGTCCCTAGAAGTTCCCCAGTGCAAGTCCATCCACTGAGGTTTAGACAGCCTATCTAGAGTTTCATGTTTCCGGAAAATCAGCTCTTCCTCACTTAGCAGTAATCAGTTGCCAATGTTCCTTCAGATAAGATTGGGGTCTACCATTCATTTCCCCAGTTCTATGCTGGGTTTTGTCTGTCTGTGTTTGCATGGGACTTGTGTATACTAACACCATTGCCATAGAGTCATATGAGCAGGGCCCCAGGAGATCGTACAACTCTATTTCCATATGGTCATGCACCTCTTCCCTGGCTCTTATGATTTTTCAGCCCCCTCTTCCACAATGGTCCCTGAGCCCTGGGTGGGTGAAGTTTAATATAGGAGTCCCATCTAATGACCATCAATCTGTACACTCTTAATCTCTACGTTTTGGCCATTTGTGACCTTTTGTGTTCCTGGCCTTCTGTTGCATGAGGGATCTTCATTAATGAGAATTGAGAGCTTCATTAGTGTATCTTCATTACCCCTGTTCTATATTCCATGTACCTTAGGTGTAGAGGTTGCATTGTACATGTGTTGCTTAGGCCTGGGTAATTCATAGACAATGTCTCTGTATGACCAGTTGTGGTACTTGGTAATAGTCTCCGACTGGTGCAAATTAAGCTTCTTTGATGAGTGGTGAGTGGAATATTTGTCTGTAAATATAAGGATACACATGACAAAAAATTATATTCCTCTAAGGATGTGAGTCTCAGGGTATTCTCTAAGATCTATGGCCATTCCAGCCATGTGTATTTAGTTATGTTTACAGTACCACACTTGAGTTTCCTCCGTTTGAGTGGGCTTTTAGTCCTATTAGGTAGCTGTTGATTGCCCCCAAGATAAAAGTGCCACTACTGCACCAATGTTGTACACTGTACCTGACATTGATGTGGTTATTTGGTCTTGAAGCTGGTACTGGACCATCAATTAATGTTTTCCCTTGGCACCTTCAAAGTGCTCTCCAAAGCTATGAGAGCTAGCCTTCAGGGGAAGTGGTTTCAGGTCAGTTCCAGCTCTGTGGCTCCAAATCCTGTGTCCAAAGTATGTTCTCTCTTCAGCAGTAGGGTCTAATCTTCAAGTTCTTGGAGGCCATCAAGGGCTGTGGCCATAGGCTGTGAAATTCTTGTACCACCCGGCCAACAACTCATGGAAGGTTTCTACTGTCTGGCACTGTTTCTTGTTATGTAGATTTTAGCTGTACACATGGGCTCATGTAGAGATACTATGTGTGTAATTTGTCATTAGGTCATTGGACTAATATGATTCCCTCTGGTTTTTTTTAACTAGCTAAGCATTATTTATCTCTCCTCTCTCTCTCTCTCTCTCTCTCTCTCTCTCTCACTCCCTGTCTTAACTCTTCCACCATGGTTTCCCCATTTAAAGTGCCCTCATTTTCCCCATTTCTCCCTTGATAATACCAGTCTCCTATGGTTTTACTTTTCTTGAGTTCCTTCTTTCCCTTTATCCTCAAGGTTCTTTGTATAACCCTCCCTCCCCTCTCCCATTTAAGTAGCCCCATTTTTACCCATGTCTCTCTTAATAACACCTGTCTCCTTCTGTTCTCACTCAGGTTCTTTCATTCACTTTACCTCCCTAGTTCCTTTTTATTATTCTGGTTCTTGCAGTTACATCTGGATTACATACTCACATATAAGGACTTGGTGCTAGGATCCACATATGAAGGAGGATATATGTCGTTTGCTTTCTGAGTCTATGTTACTCCACTTAATAGAACAGTTCCTAGTTCCATCCATTTACCTGCAAAATTTCATGATTTCGTCTTTCTTTACTGCTGAGTAGAACCCCATTATGTAAATTAACCACATTTTCATTATCTACTCGTCAGTTGAGGAACACTTAGGTTGCTTCCATCTCTTAGCTATTGTGAAAAGAGCAGCAACAAACATGGATGTACAAGTGTCTCTGAAATAGGATAAGCCCTTTGGGTATATCTGAAGGAGTGGTATAGCTGGGTCAAATGGTAGATTCACTTTAGTTTTTTAAGAGTTCTCCTCACTGCTTTCCATATGGGTTGCATGAGTTTCCACATCCTCTCCAGTATTTGATATCATTTGTTCTCTTTATCTTAGCCAGTCTGACTGGGGTAAGATGAAATCTTAAAGTGGTTTTAATTGGAATTTCCCTAATTTCTAAAAATGTTGAACACCTTTTAAGATGTTTCTTAGCCATCTTTATTTCTTCTTTTGTGAACTCTGTTCAGTTCCTTCGCCCATCTTTTAATTGGGTTACTTCCTTTCTTGATTCTTTGTTTTTTGAGTTCTTTATATATTCTGGATGTTAAACCTCTGTCAGATGTGTCACTAGTGAAGATTTTCTCCCACTCTGTGGGTTTTCTCTTCACTTCCTTGGTTGCTTCTTTTGATGTACAGAAGGATATAGTTTAATGAGGTCCCACTTGTTGATTCTTGACCTTGTTTCCCGAGCAATCAATGTCCAATTTAGAATATCCTTTCCTACACCTATATATTGTAGGTTACTGCCCATGTTTTCTTCTAACAGTTTCAGAATTTCAGGTTTTGCATTGAGGTCTTTGATCCATTTGGAGCTGACTTTTGTGCAAGGTAAAAGATAGGGGTTTAGGTTCATTCTTCTACAGGTGGAGATCCAGTTTTGCCAGCACCATTTGTTGAACATGCTGTCTTTCCTCCAGTGAATGTTCTTGGGCCCTTTTTCAAATATCAGGAGGCTGAAATTGCATGAAACCATGTTTGAGTCTTCAATTTTGTTTCATTAATCTTTGAATCTGTTTCTGTGTCAGTACCATGCTGGTTTTATGACTATAGCTCTGTAGTATAGTTTGAAATCTGGTACAGTAATCTCCCCAGTATTGCTCTTTGTGCTCAGGATTGCTTTGGCTATCTGTGGTCTTTTGTGCTTCCATATTAATTATAGGATGGATTTTTCTAATTCTGTGAAGAACATAATGGGGATTGTGATTGGCATTGCATTGAATCTATAAATGGCTTTTGGTAGAAAAAGGCCATTTTCACAATATTAATTCTTCCAATCCATGAGCATGTGAGGTCCTTCCATCTTCTGATGTCTTCTTCAATCTCTTTCTTTAAAGATTTAAAATTTTCATTGCAGAGTTCTTTTACATCTTTGGTCAGGTTTATTCCGAGAATTTTTTTTTTGAGACTATTGTGAAAGGGAGTGTTTCCACATCTTCTTTCTCCAGCTGCTTGTTATTGCTATATATAAAAGCTACTAATTTTTGTTGATTAATTTTATAATCTGCCACTTTACTGAACGTGTTAATCATTTCTAGGAATTTTCTGGTGGAATTTTTGGCATCTCAGATATAATATATTATCTGCAAAAAGGGATACTTTGACCCTTTCTCCTCCAATTAGTACTCATTTAATTTCCTTATCTTGTCTTATTGCAAGAGTTTCAAGCACTATGATAAAGAGGAGTGGAGATAGTGGACAGCCTTGTCTGGTTCCTGATTTCAATGGGAGTGCTTCCAGTTTTTCTCCATTTAGACAGATGTTGGCCATGGGTTTGTTGTATATACCTTTAATTGTGTTGAGGTATGTTCCCTCCAGTCCAATTCCCTCTAGGACTTTTAACATAAATGTATGTTCAGTTTTGTCAAAGGCCTTCTCTTCATCTATTGAGATGACCATGTGGGTTTTTTCTTTGAGTCCCTTTATTTGATTTATGATGTTTATTGTCTTGCATATATTGAACTATCTCTGCATCTCTAGAACAAAGATGACTTGATCATGGTGGATGATCTTTTTGATGTGTGTCTGTATGTGGTTTGCACATGTTTTGCTGAGATTTTTTACATCTATGTTCACTACGGATATGGGTCTATAGTTTTCTTTTTGGTTGTATCTTTACCTTTGTAAATACCAAAGTATTAGAATGATGCTGGCTTCATAGAAGGAATTTGGAAGTTCTCCCTCCATTTCTATCTTTTTGAATAGATTAAGTAGTATTGGATATAGATCTTCTTTAAATGTCTGGTAGAATTCTGCTGTGAATTCATCTGGTCTGGGGTGTTTTTTAGTCAGACGATTTTGTATTACTGTTTTGATTTCCTCCTGTGTGATGGATCTGTTTAAGCTGTTGATCTCTTCTTGGTTTAGCTTTGGTGATTGCCATGATTTTAGATATCTTTCCATTTCTTTTAGGTTTTCAAATTTAATAGCATACAGATTTTTAAAGTATTCCATAATAATGTTCTGGATCTTTTTGGTGTCTGTTGTGATGTTTCCCCTTTCATCTCTGATTTTGTTGATTTGTATTTGTTCTTTCTTTCTTTTAGTTAACGTGACTAAGGGTCTGTCTATCTTGTTTATCTTTTTAAAGAACCAGCTCTTAGATTTGTTGATTCTTTCTATTGTTTTCTTTGTTTTTATTTGATTAATTTCTGCTCTTTTTTTGTTATTTCTTCTTGTCTCCTGGGTTTGGGTTTCATTTGTTCTTCCTTTCTAGAGTCTGGAGTTGAAATGTTAAGTCATCTGTTTGTGCTCTTTCTGATTTTTATAGGCACTTAGAGCTATAAACTTCCGTCTAAGGACTGCTTTCAATGTGTCCCAGAGGTTTTGTTGTGTTGTATTGTCCTTTTCATTTAGTTCCAGGAACACTTTTATTTCTTTCTTAATTTCTCTTTTGACCCACTCATCATTCAGGAGTGTGTTGTTTAATCTCCATGAGTTCATGTAGTTTCTATGGCTTCTTCTGGAATTGATTTTGAGCTTTATTGCATTGTCTGATAGAATGCATGGAATTATTTCAACTTTTTATATTCGTTGAAGCTTGTTTTGTGCCCCAGTATGTAGTCGATTTTGGAGAAAGTTCCATGGGGAGAGAAAGTCTATCCTTTGGTGCTTGGATGGAATATTCAGCAAATATCTGTTAGGTCTATATGATGTATGGTATCATTTAATTCAGATGTCTCCCTTTGTTTTTCTTTGTCAAGTTGACCTGTCTAATGGAGACAGTGGGTATTGAAGTCCCCTACTGTTACTGAGTTAGGGCTAATCTGTGTCTTAAAGTCCTGTAGTGTTGTTTTTATGAATTTGGTTGTACCAGTTTGGTACATATATGTTCATGATTATAATATCTTCTTGATTAATTTTTCTTTGAGCAGAATGAAGTGACCCTCTTTATCTCTTCTAATTCATTTTAGTTTGAAATCTAGTTTGTCAGATATTAGAATTGGAACTCCTGCTTTTCTCTGAGTACCATTTGCTTGGATTTTTTTTCCATCTTTTCCCCTTAAGGTAGTGCCTGTCCTTGAAGGTAAGATGGGTTTCTTGCAGACAGCACAAAAATGGATTTTGTTAAACCATTCAAGTAGCTTGTGTCTTTTGACTGGGGAGTTCAGTCCATTAATATTTATAGTTATTATTGAAAGATGTGTATTGATTCCTGTCACTTTAATTTCTGCTTGCATTCTTCGTCTAACTGCATTTCCACAGTTATACCTTCATGTATTTTCTTTCTGTTACCCCTTGGGCATAATCATTCCTTTTTTCAAGCCTTTGTATTGCTTCAAGAATTCTCTGAAGGGATCATTTTGTGGACATAAATTATTTCAGCCTATTTATGTCATGGAAGATTTTTCTTTCTCCTTCAACTATAATAAATATCTTTGCTGGGTAAAGTATTCTGGGTTGACATCTGTGGTCATTTAGAACTGGGAGTACCTTGGTCCAAGCTCTTCTGGCTTTCACAGTTTGCACTGAAAACTCAGCTATAATTCTGATGGGTTTTCCTTTATATGTGACTTGTTTTTCTTTTTCAGCTTTCAGAGTTCTCTCTTTGTTCTGTACACTTAATATTTTTACTATGATATGCCGTGGGGAATTTCTTTTCTGGTTTTGTCTATTTGGTGTTCTATGTGCTTCTTATATTTGTTTGGGCATGTGTTCTTTCATTTTCAGAAATTTTCTTCTACAATTTTTTGAATATCTGCTCCATACCATTATCCTGAGATTTTTTTCTCTGTACTCTATGACTATGATGCATAAATTTGGTCTTTCCATGGCATTCCACATTTCCTACATATTCCATTCCTGTGTTTTCTTACATTTTTTCATGATCTTTGCTTGGGTGGTCTAATTTATCAACTTTATCATTCAATCTTGATATTCTGTTTTCCATTTCATTCATTCTATTGGTGAGGCTTTCTCCTGTGATTTCTAATTGGCTTATTGAGTGTTTCACTTCCTTCTTCATTTCAGCTTTAGTTTTCTTCAATATTCTAACTCTTTCATGAATTCAGTCAGAAGTTTATCCCTATCTTCTCTTAGTTGATTTGTTTGTTTGTGTGTTGCTTAAATTCATTGAATTCTTTGATCATGTTTATAATTGTTCTTTTGAATTCTGTGCCCTGAGTTATCTCTAGGGAATTCTCCTTGTAGAACTCTTCCATAGTACTGTTGGTGCTTGGTGGGGACATATTATTTGGGTTTTTCATGTTATTATTTTTTTGTTGTGACTTTGGCATGTAAATTTCTTTTTTGTTTCTGATTCCGATGTGAGACTCAAGCCTTTCTTTGTTGAGTTTCAGTCTGTTTCTGTTTATATATTTGATGTGCCCTTGTTGTTTACTTATTGGGTATGAAACCTGGTTGGAGGGCTGGGAAGATGGCTCAGCAGTTAAGAACACTGTTCTTGCAGAAGACTCATGTTCGAATCCCAGCACCCACATGGCAGCTAGCAACTGTCCCTAACTCCAGTTCTAGGGGATCTGACAGCCTCTTCTGTCCTCTGTGGGCATTGCACGATTTGGATGCACTTACCTACATACAAGCATAACACTCATACACATAAAATAAAAATAATAAATAATTTTTTTAAAAAATGGTTGGCATTGGCTTCAGATTCCCTCTTTTGATTTTATATTAGAGGGGCCAGATGGCTGTAGTCCAATTATTCAGGAGTTCCCACAGAAATCCAAGTCGGATGAGGATCTCTCAGGTTTCCTCCTAAGGTCTGGGCCCCTCTAGTCATTAGAGATGGTACAATTTGGGAAGCATGCTACGTGGACGTTGGATTCAGACAATCTCAGGCAGTCTGCAAAAGTCTGGGCCCCTACCAAAGGGTAGAGAAGCCTAACCCTGCTGCAGTGGTATGGGCGCACAGGGATCTCGGAGCGCCAGCTGCTGGGCTTGGCGCTGGTCTCCTGCACACACCTGGGGGTGCAGCGGGTCCCGCACCACGTCGCTGAGGGTCTCTGCTACTGGGGCTGGCCCGGTCGGGTTCCGTCCCAATCCACCATGCACTCTCTCTCTAAGTTCGGGACCGTCAGCTGCCAGGTCACGAGGGGAGGTGCAGGACAGCGAAAGCTGGATTTCCGTGAGTCGCAGCTTACGAAGAGACAGCTCTCTCTGGGAAGGCTGGATCGTAGGCAGTAAGACACAGAACTCAGCTCAGTCAGTGTACAGCCCCTTTATTCAGTGACTTAGCTCGGCTCCAAGTCTCGGTGATCCAGCTCCAATTATTGAGGGGAAACCAGGATATTTTATACTATGGGGGTGGTAGTAAACACCTTAGCTTATAGGTACTTTGTGGGATGCTCCATTTACATGTGGAGGTGGGCTCCTGCCAGGCTGTCAGACTGCCTGAAAATCACACAGGAAAGCCTGGCAGTTTCAGAGCCAGAGGCCATGTTTATGGTAGGGCATCTGTGGCGGTGGTCACCTGGCGGTCCCTTCACAGATGAGTCAGGAAGATGCTGGGAAGGCACCCTGATGATAAAAGGAGTCTCTGCATTTAAATCCAAGCCTGTGGGCTTTCCGGACATGGAGAAACTGCTACTTTACACAGCAGGAGTCCCCAACACAGTGGGAGGGGCTGCAAGTGGTCCCAATGTAGGGGCATGGAAAAGGCATGATTTGGAGACCTCACTGCCTCACAGAGTTAAGAGGATAGTCCATAGATCTGGAGTGCTAAGAGCAAAAGTGGGCCTATGCCCAAGATTGGAGTTGTTCAGGTTGTAGGGGAGTCAAGGCACCATGGGTGGGATTGGATTTACCAGGGAAGAAGGCCTGTCTAGGGAATTCAAAGCAAGTTGGGGTTGCAGACAACCAGGATAGAAGGTATGCAAAGGTGAATTGTGGGTGGGGACAGCCTATGGAGGCTCTAAGAAACTAGACTGAAGAATTAACCTGGTCTGGGTGCAGGGGATCCGGACACAGTAGGCAGGTCTGAGCTAAGAGGGTAGTCCAGGGAACAGAAGCATCCTCTGCCCAAGACAAGAAGGAGAACAGGATGTGGGCCTGGGAGATTGAATTTGCTCAGGTTGTGGGAGTCAAGGCACAGTGTATGGGCTCAGACTTACCAGGGAAGAAGGCTGTTCTCAGAAGTCAAGGCAGGTTGAGGGTGGGGACAGCCTATAGAAGCTCTAAGAAACTAGACTGAAGAACTGACTGTTCTGGGATCAGGACCATTGAGCGAATCTGGACAAAGGGGGTAGTCCAGAGATCCAGGGTGCTAAGAGGAGGCCTGTGCCCAAGGCTAACAGGATGTGGAGAATGGGATATTGAATTTGCTCAGGTTGTGGGAGTCAAGGCACAGTGGGAGGGTTCAGACTTACCAGGGAAGAAGGCTGACCTCAGGAATCACAGGCAGGTTCAACAATCTTTCAAGATGGATCTAACCAGGAACGCCCAGAGATTTCAGGGCTGACCAAGACATAGCTTTCACATGGGCATGGTTTTCTAATGATGAGGAGTTTTCAAGCCTTAGAGAACTCTACTCAAGCCAAACTAGCTTTCCTGACTTCAATTGCTGAAGGGAATTTTAAGAATAGCTAATATAATAAAGACAATTTTAATGTAGACTTAGACATGAGAGTTAAGGACAAATGAGTTTCTCAAGGGAAGAAAAAGTAAGATATCAAGTCAGTTCATTTTTAAACAGCTGAAATCAGTCATCCTTTTTATACAGAGCCAAAGTCTGCCTCCCTGACACACTGAGTATATTAGAAAGACACAGATCATACCCTTTCACATGTGTGTCATTTTGAAAAGTAGCGCCCAGAAACTTCTAAGTACAGCTGGCAGCTACAACAAAGATATCTGACTCATCTTGATTCCTTTATGACAAAAGACCGAATGCACACAAAGTAACAGGTGAAAATCTGGAACACTGATGTGCAGCATTTGAAGACAACTGTGCCAGAGCAAGAGATAGACTCACAGTACACTGAGCCCATACTCAAGGAACTTGTCTACAAAGAGCAATGACTGTCACCCTATGTAAGTGACAGTGTTAGTTGGGACAGCAAAATGACTTCCAGAACAGCTATAACTAGAGATTTAGGGACAAAGAAAGTGGCAAAAAATAAAATAAATAGTATTGTCATTAGCATTAATATTGCATTAACATTAGCATTGTCATTAGCGTTGACATCAGGGCTCTTCCTCAATCTGTAACAACATACTTAGAATGGAGATCATCAGTGCTGGATAAAAGTGCCTTTAAAAGAATCTTACTTCACAAAACATGAGAAGGATTTCACAAAGACAAGTCCCCACAGTGCTAGGTTCTTATTCCTAGACGACTGAACTATGAACAATTCTGCCAGCCTAAAATGTTATCGAATTCTAACAGTAACAACTGAAACTGAGGCAACAGATAGAACTCCACTTCTCTCCTTCTTGCAGATAAATACCAAATGTAAAAGAAATTATCACCAAGAATGATTCATTTTTTAAAAACAACCAGGAAATAAATCTGTAGCAACAAAGAGCTCTTATTCTGGTTAGCCTTTTCTTTTAATGTCTTGTATTAATGCATGGCCAAATTCATCTCTCAATCTTCTTACTCATTTTTGTAGTTTTCCAACTTGCTTCTACTGCCTCCTCCAGATTGCTATTGTCCTCTATATTGGAAACACATGACTATATTCTACCAACAATCCAAAGGCAAAAATAAAGCTTTAAGGTTTTGGTCCAACAATACTCACAATTAAATCCTTTGCCTTCGCTGCAGCATGCACAAGGAGGTATGATGCATAGTCCTCAGCATCCTCAAGCAATCTGAAGGGTTTTTCCCCCCACATGACGTAGATGAACAGTTGTCCTGATTACCTCACAGATCAAAGGTTGATCCTGTTCCTAGGGAACTTGCAAATTAACTTATAAGAAATTCCTATATACTAAAACTAGCTAGAGAGCTTCTAGTGCCCAATACAACACTGGCAGATAACAGAGAAAACTGTTATGTGCTCATATATTTAGCTACTCGCCTTCATCCATCAGCTCTTTTCCATCCATCTGTTCGAGCAGTTTGTTGAAGTCACTCATTTGCCTGTGGTCCAAAATTAATTTTCTCTTGCTGCAAGTGAAATTACTAGAAACTTAGTGATTTAAAACAACACTCAGTAGCTCACAAGTCTATAGGTCCAAACAGGTTCAGCTGGGTTCTCTGTCTCACAAAGTTAAAATCAATTTGTCAAACACACTATGCTTTTATTTGAAAGCTCTGGGTTAGAATCTGCTTTAAATTTCATTTAGTTTGATGGGAGAAAAGTCCTCTCACCGTCGTAGGTGTAAGGACCCCAATTCCCTCCATCATTGTCAGTCACAGGCTAATCATCCAGAGGCTCCAGAATCGCATATCATGTGTCCCTCTCTTCAAGCCAACAAGAAAATCTTACTTCCATTCTGATCTGTCCTGTTACAGGACAGAGAAAATTCAGCCTTTAAAGTTTTCATACGGTTCTATTAGGCCACACCATACTATCTTCCTTTCAAATAGCCCAAAGCCAGGGCTGGAGAGATGACTCAGGGTTAAGAGCATTTACTGCTTTTCCAGAGGACCTGCATTCAGTTCCCAGCACCCATCTGAAGACTAACACCTATCCTAAACTCCAGTTTCAGGGGATCTACAATCTGTGCGCAACAGCCATGCACACAGTACATTTATTTACCTACATGCAGGCAAAACACATACACATAAAATAAAATATATTTTAAAAAATAACTCAAAGCCAACTGGTTAGTAACCTTAGTTACATCTGCAGTATCTTTATTTACCTACGTGCAGGCAAAACACATACACATAAAATAAAATATATTTTAAAAAATAACTCAAAGCCAACTGATTAGTAACCTTAGTTACATTTGCAGTATCTCTTTTGTCATGTGACATACAGAGAATAAATGATAGAAAGGCAATCATCATTAGCGTTACTCTTATGTTTACCACAGCCATTTTCTGTTCTCTTCATAGTAAGAAGTTTAAATCTATGTTTTATTACCTTATACTCTTCAATCAAAAAGAAACTGGTATTACCCCATCTTTCATCCTGAATTAAATGTCCTAATCATGCTCATAATAGACTGCAAATTTATTTGTATTATATCTGGATTGCAAAGCATTGAAATATTTTCTCTCAGGCCAACTGTGGCAGCACATGCCTTTAATCCCAACCTTTGGGGAGGCAGAGGCAAGCAGATCTCTGAAAGTTTAAGGTCAGCCTGGTCTATACAGAGAGTTCCTGGCCAGCCAGAGCTACATAGTAATACCTTGTCTCAAAACAACAACACAAAAAAAATTTCTCAGTAAATGACCCAGTCACTTTTGTTAACCTCCACCTTCCTTGATTACAAGAGGAAAAAAAACCTTACTAAAATGTAATTTAATATATTAACCAATACGCAATTTAGCTAAATATTATCTATTATCAAAGAAAAATTACTCTGGGTAGACTTAACACAGGCACAAAAGACTGTCCTAAATATTATCACACAAAAAAGGAGAGAGATCAAACTGAACTACACTGAGATATGAGTAGGAGCTGCTAAGCATTGGGATAAGCTAGTGAAAAACATCGACAGGAAGGACTGGGGGCGTTAGTCAGTCACTGTGATTGGGTCATAGGATTTACTGTTGGGCATTTATCTGAATTAGGTTTGCACTGTCACAAAGACTAGAATATAGGATTTCTCTCTTTCTTGATAATTCTATGTCAAAAGGATGGCGCCAGGGTCCTGTGAACTTTACTGTGACACTGGCAAGAGGCTGGAATAAAGTCATATCTCAGTGAGAATTTTCCATTAAAATTTTTCTTTAAATTTTCTTTTATTTTCTTTCATATTATTCTATGTGTATGAGTGTTTTGCCTGCACACATATAAGTGCACCCATGTGAGCAATGTTCATGGAGGCCAAAGAAGGGTGTTAGAGCCCCTAGAACTGGAGTTATGGATGATTGTGAGCTACCATGTGGGTGCTGGGAACTGAATCCAGGTCCTCTGCAAAAGTAGCCAGCACTCTTACCCACTGAGACATCTCTCCCATCCCGGAAACTTTTCTGATGTAATATTCTAAGACAAGAGGGGTCAGGTATCTGTAGTCAGAAGAAATGTTCTCATCAGTTTTGGATTAATTAATTTTGTATCTTCTTTTCTAGACACTGTTACTCTTCTCTTGTGCCACTGAGTATTGGAAAACCAAAACTCCAGTACTCACTGTGTACCTTTAATCCTTGGGAACCAAGGCATTATATCCAATTAATTTATCTTTCTTCCATTAGTACCTCTGCATATTGCTCACCATGTGTTAGAGCAAAAAGCTGAAGTGTCCTTGTGGATTAGAACTCACTGGCACCATCCCAGACCCATCCGAGATATTCTCAGTCATCTCAAACCCATCTCAGGGTTCACTACTCCACATACTCCAACTCTAATTTATGTATATCCATGTTGAGATTAGCCACCCTTCTTCTTACCTTTCAAACACTGCAAGCCAAGCTTTTCATATGTCTCCCATGAGCAAATGTATTAAAAATTCATGCATGAAATGTAAATTCATCAACCCATGAAACTCAAACAACTCTGTTTGTAGCAGTGATACCTCTCTGGGAAAATATGCCTATAAATGTAACTTGAAGGAGAATGGTATAAATTTAAGGGAAATTTTTAATTCACCAATATAACATTTGCAAAATATTGCCCTTGTCAACAAAATTTCAAGAGATGAAGGCAACATATGTGCTAGTTGCCTGACTATAAAAATGTTTCTTAAGTTTTAACTGACAGATTAAAAACGAATGTCTTCCAGCTAGACTGCAGTTCTGTTTCACAATCTGTACTTTCTTTTTAACTCCCATAAAGACATGAATATTGTTACTTTTACCATCCCCCAAAATGGAATTAATGAACCTATATTCAATTTATATAACAAAATTAAAGCATGTGATCTTTTTGAAAATAATGAACCTATATTTAATTTATCTAACTTATAATTTAAGCATGTGACTTTTTTGAAAATAGTGTTTATCAAATCTGAAATACCTTTAGCTTATTCAAAGTAAAATGAAACTGCTTACTTCTAGATGGATTTTTAAATTCCGTTTAGATATTTTTACTGATTCTTTGAGAATTTCCTAGTGTATGTTGATCATAGTCACTCCCCACTTCCCCATCTCTGCCCTCATCTTAACTTATAACTATATGCTCATATATACATGCACTCAGGCACATGGGGGTGTGGTGGGTGAATGATGACTAAATAAAGTGCCTTCAACATGAAACCCAACTCACCCTGTTATAAAGAAAACACGAGGTACTATTCATCTATTTAGAATCTTTAAATTATAAATATTAACATGCGGGGGTTTTCTTAATGTATAATATTTTAATATTTTGTATTGCTAATATAATGTTTAACTGATGCTAATGTTGGAAATATGATAGTATGCCCATTTGTTTTTATTACTTGTCAAAAGAGAAAAAGTAAAATCTAATCAGTTAAACCTTGGACCTGGAGCCCTGAGCGTGTTTATGTGATGCCTCCAGCCTGTGTGAAAACTGCCCTTACCATCATCCTCACATTGTGGCCATGGTCATTTTCTCATCTCTCCTTCTTGACATAATCTAGTTACCGTTTCCTCCCATGATAAAATAGGAAAAGTACCTTCTGCCCATGTTTACGTTACCGGGTCAAGTAGAGCTCTCTCCTGCTCTCAGTTCCCTAGAGTTTAACAATGTGACTTACTCTTTCAGTAACTATGGCTCAAAATGTTGACTAACACTTTTTTACAGCTCTCCCCTCAGTACGTGATAACAACGTTCAGAAACAATTTGGATTGCAGGGACAACGCTGCGTACCTTGAACATTTTTATTCCTCAGAACTTACAGAGACCATGCATGCTGTGCCACATCACCCCCAACATCCAGCCCTTACATTCAATTTACAGTTTTCCTCCATTTAGGACACACATACATACACACACACACACACACACACACACACACACACACATCACACACAGGCTGCCGCCGCCGCTGCTGCTGCTGCTGCTAAGGGCTAGCCCTATCTTTCTTCATGTCTCCGCCACTATTCTGTTCGTTTTATGGTCGTCTTAAGCCATCAGGAAACATTTGCGAAATTCTGAATATCAACCATCACTCTAAGCTTTCTAAAAAAAATAAGGAATCAGCCTGGGATAACTTCAGCGTCTGGAGCTGACACAGTAACTAGGTCTGTGTGTGTCCTTACACGGATTTCACCAGCCCTGCCTGCCCGCAAGATCACCAGAAGGAACTTAAGGGGGTGGCAGCTGTGCCTGAGGCCATCATGAGCTTGCAAGTCGCCAGGGTGGTTATCACAAACACTCTCCGAGAATCTCAAACCTGGGCTGTAGCTGCGCGCAAGGCAAGCCCGGACTCCTAGGAACCGAACTGCTGTCACCAAGGCAACCGGGCAACAAGCTTTCCCATAGACGCTGGCGGTGCCTCAGAGGGCCAAGCGCAGAGGCTTCTCGGGATGCTTCGTGGAGGCTGTAAGGCCTCCGAAAGGCGAAGACACTTGAGTGACAGCCTGAGTTGGCAACAAGACCAGGCTCTGAGTAGCAGCATCTACCTCCTGCGACAGATCGGCCCCACCGGCTTCCTGCTGAGGGAGGAGGAGCCAGAAAACGCGGATTTCAGAGTAGATATGCCCTCAGCCACCAGTCTCCCCTAGGGACTGGCTGGGCTGCCTCCCTGCACACACATGGGGCTTCACAGAGTAGTCATCCCCAGGAGTACTCCCAAAACTCTAAAAATGTGCAAATTACAAAAAGAAATGAAGTTTCTTCGTTGGTCGTTAGGACCTCGAACTGCATCCAACTCTCATGAGATGATACCTTGAATTTTAGAATTAAAAACAAACGTCAGGAGTTTTCTATGAATATTGGGATGGAACTGTGTGCATTCCCGGATAACCAGTGATCACCACCCCTAAAAATCAAATGAAAACTGTACAGTCTGATAAATATTTGCTCACTAGAAGCACTTTTTCTTATGTAATAGTTGCTAACACAGCTCAGTACAGGGTAGCTTAAATAACACTTTGTAAAGGTCTGGATGAATAAAATTTCCTTTTTATTTTACTGAAAGACGACAGGTATTTTATATGTCTCATTCTTACCTGTGAAAAATTAGCCATTGCACGACTTCCCAGTTGCTTTAGAAAATTTAAATTTTCTAAATTTCGTATTTTGAGTACTGAGCACAGTTTACCACTCTGTTCAAAATATCCTTTTATTTTGCTGCATACACAGTTTATTGAATTTATTAAACCATTTTAGCCAGTATGGTCTTAAATAAAATTAGTCCTCTTTAATAAAATTACAATTCAAATGCAAAAAACAATTCAGAGTGAATGAGCCACCTTACAAAAGGCATTTAACTTTTTTTTTCAAATACAAGTCATTTTTTTTAATTTGTTGATTTTTTTTGTGTATATATCATACAGAACATCCCAAACAATCTTATTCATCAATATGCCCACTTCCCAATTGGCACCCTCCCATAGCCTCCCTCCACCCCCCCACTGGAGCCCATATACTCTGTCATCCTTGTTACTGTCCACTGTGTTGTCAGCGCCCCTAGCCATTACCTGGTGCTTGTCCATCCACTGAATCTAGTCAGCCTAGATCCTAGATCTAGAGATCCTTGTTTTAGGAAGATGAGCTATTCCTCATCTAGCAGCAATCAGTTGTCAATATTCCTTTAGATAAGATTGGGGTCTGCTGTTCATTTTCCCAGTTCTATGCTGGGTTACTATCTGGGAGTCCCTTTGGCCACCCTAGGCAACAACTCAAAGGAAGGTATCTTCTGTCTGGCATTGTTGCTTGTTATGTAGCCTTTAGCTATGCATACAGACTCTTAAGAAATTATATTGACCCCTTTAATCTTTGGTTATACTTTCCTTTTGGATGTTTAAGGCCATACAGTTGGCCCAGATAAACAAATTTATTTTTACTCTTAAGGTCGTTTGAGGCTCTGTTCCTCAGGGGTCACATGGGCTTGGGAGGAGCCCCTGGTTCCTTTCTTTTAAGAAGCAAAGGGAGGAAAGGCATTTAACTTTAATCCTTTAAAAAATTAATAGTTGGGATGGAAAGATGGTTCAGCAGGTAAAGGTGTCTATCACCAAGCCTGCTGATCAGAATTCAGTCCCTGGGACCCACACGGTAACAGAGAACTAACTCCTGCAAGTTGTCCTCTGACATTCACACATGAACTGTGGCATACACATACAAATTAATTTTTAATAAAAAATTAAACAGTTGTAGGGGGAGCACTTTTAAGCTCAGATTTAGTACAGATGATCTTAAAATACATGTTAATTACTATTGCCGGTTGTTAACCAAGCAATTAATAAAGAAGTGAAAATCCTACCTAGAATGTACTATCAGGAGAGCATTATTTCCATTCAGTCACAGATTTGATTTCAAGACACTAAACCACAATACTCTTTGAATCTCTCTTAATTTCTCTTAAGTTATATATCAATGTAGCTTTAACCTAACTCTAGAAATTAACTGGATTAATTTAAGTTGACACTTTTCTTTGAAAGGTTTTACTAGGAAACCCTCATGAATGCAACTGTTCCACATTTCTCAGAAGAGGAGAACTTTGTAAGCATATATGCTGGTAAGTGACTTTTTGCATTGATCTCCCATGAAGAAAAATCTTGTATCTTTTTTCATGATTTGAGTACAGCAAGATTAAGGAAATATGGTATTGGGGAAATGAAACGGCTGTAATTTACCAGTGTGTTTCTTAGTATTCCATTTCACTCTGAAAGCTGAGGAAAGCTTCAATTGCAAAATATTTAATAATATAAAGTAGAAAATCCATTTCTAGGTTCTTATGTGGAAAAAATGGGAACTCTATCAAATACATGGCTAATCTCGAGACATTTTGCTTAATCAACTTCCTGTCTCTTGAAATACACTCAAGAAAATCAACTGTTGTTTTCCATGTGTAGAGACAGGCATGGAAAAGAAGTCACTCTTTCATACTGGCTTATTTTGGAGATTTCAGACATGTTCTCCTTTTCAATGAAGGAATATTCAGCTATGAATATTTTGAGACAGAAATGAGGACACGAATGGAAGGTTACCTCTCAAACCTGAAACTTTTCCAACAGTCTTGCAGTAATCTATATATAGGGTAAATGGAAGACAATTTTGCCATGTAGTTTAGAAATGATTTAATTTTGTTTTGCTTTCCTACCCTTACCAAGATTTGAGTTGCTTCATCTCAGTCTGTTTTTATTGAGCATCTACTAGCATAGGTTATTTGCTCTAGCTGACAGAAAGAGAAAGATATGGCTCTTTCAAACTTATAATGTAGCATTTTAATGATGCTCAAAATGAGCTTTTCCAGTTTTTTTATGGCAGGGCATGGTCATTCTTTTCTGATTTTAATGTGCTGTAATTCATTTTGTGTAGGGTTTAACCATAAACTAAATGGAAATATACTCTAAATATTTAATGTACTGAGGTATGCTTACAGTATTTTTAAAAGAATTTGATATATGACTTTAAACTCACATTTCATTTTAGTTGGTGAAATTTGAAAATATTTTTTGATTGTATATTAAAATGGTAGATGTGGGGAAATTGTTACTTGGTACTCTGTCCTGCAGTTGACCTCATTGGCAAGAAAGTGAAAGAAGTATTATAAATACCTGAGTTGTTTCACTATCCACTGAAGGGTTGTCTTGTGAAATGAATGGATTATCTCTCCCACCAATCTCTTTAGCCCAGATATAATCTGCCTGTCAGTCTTGCAACTGTGTATTTTAAAGCATAGCTACTATCCTAGAAGAAAGTTTATGAACTTTAAGTTTATTCATACTGCTTTCTGCATCTCAAGTCAAATAATGCTCTTTATACATGTCAAAAATATTATTGATGTGTCAAATATAAATGTTATTGTAATGATGATATAAATATGTCAAAAATAAATGTCTTAATTTTTTCTTCTTGTGAATACTAGGGTATTATTGAAAAAATTCAAGCTTCCAAGGAATCATGAATGTAAGTTTTTGATTTTTCTTTAATTTCTTAATTATTAATTTGAAATTAACAAATATAAGAATTATTTAAACAGGCCCATTTCTTCTCTTGGCACCCCAGACCTCTGGAATACCCTCTAGGCCCAGACTCCCCACTGCTTCCTGATCCTTTGCACTCAGACCAACCCAATTCCTCAGTCTAGTCCCCTGGAACCCTCAAAGCCCTCTCCTACCTTGCCTCTGCATACCTGAGACCAGCCCTCATCCCTGGCTGTCCCTCGCCCAACTTGGATTCCTGAGACCAGCCTCCTTCTGTGACTACCTGAGAGTCCTGAATCCTACCTCTCCCTAGAATCCTCCAAAATTGTACTGTGCCTGCTGACTAGAGGGATCCAAACCTGAGGAGGAATGCTGAAAGCATCTGACTGTCATCCGAACTGGGCCTCTGTCAGAACTCCTGAACAGCAGGACTAAAGCCATCTGACCCCTCCAATATAAAATCAAAAGAGAGAACCTGAAGCCTAGACCAACCAGCTTTTCATGCCCAACAAGTAAACCACAAAGGGACATAAAGTTTACAAACAGAAACAGACCTAAACTCAACAAATGAAGGCTTGAGTCTCACACAAGAATCAGAAACTACAAAAGAAATCCACATGTCAAAGTCACAGCAAAGAAATAGTAACATGAAAAACCCTAATAATATACACCCAGCAAATACCAACACTCTTGTAGAGGAGTACTATAAGAACCCCCTAGAGAAAACACAGGACATGGAATTCAAAAGAACAATTACAAACATGATAAAAGAATTCAGTGAATTTAAAGAACACACAAACAAAGAAAACAAAGAACTAAAAGAAGATAGGAATAAACTTCTGAATGAATTCAGAAAAGAGAAATATTGAAGAATACTTAGGCTGAAATGAAGAAAGAAGTGAAACACTCAAGAAGCCAATAAGAAATGACAAGAGAAAGCCTCAGCAATAGGATAAACGAAATGGAAAACAGAATATCAAGACTGGTAGATAAAGTTGAAGAACTAGACCACTCAAGCAAAGATTAGGAAAAAATTAAGAAAAGAAAAGAATGGAATATGCAGGCATTGTGTGACACCATAAAAAGACCTATGAAACTTACACATCATAGGCAGAGAGGAAGGAGAAAAATTTCAGGGCAATGGTATGGACCAGATCTTCAACAGGATTGTAGAAGAAAAATTCCCAAAATTAAAGAAAGACATGCCCATACAAATTCAAGGACCACTCAGAACACCAAATAGACAGGACCAGAAAAAGAAACTCTTCACAGCACATCATAGTAAAAACTCTAAATGTACAAAACAGAGAGAATACTGAAAGCTACAAAAGAAAATAAGTCACATATAAAGGAAAACCCATCAGAATTAGAGCTGACTTTTCAGTGC
Organism: Nannospalax galili; assembly: GCF_000622305.1. NCBI lineage: Eukaryota > Metazoa > Chordata > Mammalia > Rodentia > Spalacidae > Nannospalax > Nannospalax galili. The sequence goes on from NW_008328334.1 coordinate 846,038, forward strand.
AAACTATGAAATCCAGAATAGCCTGTACCAAAGGACTCCAAGTTCTAAATGACCAGAGATGCCAACCCAGATTATTTTACAAGCCAAATTGTGTATTATAGTTGAAGGTAAAAGAAAATTCTTCCATGACATAAATAGGCTGAAAGAATTCATGTCAACAAAACCAGCCCTTCAGAGAGTTCTTGAGGCAATACAAAGAGCTGAAGAGAGGAACGACTACACCCAAGGAATAACAGAAAGAAACTTAATGAAGGCAGAACTGTGAAAATGCAGTTACAAGAATGTGAAAAGAAATCAAAACAACAGGAATCAGTACACATCTTTCATTAATAACTTTAAATATCAATGGACTGAACTCCCCAGTCAAAAGACACAGACTAGTTGAATGGATTAAGAAACAAAACCCATCTTTTTGTTGTGTGCAAGAAACCCATCTCACTTTCAAGGACAGACACTCTCTTAAGGTAAAAGGATAGAAAAAATATTCCAAGAAAATGGTACTATGAAAAAAGCAGGAGTTACAATTCTAATACCTGACAAAATAGACTTCAAATTAAAACTAATCAGAAGAGATTAAGAGGGAAACCTTATTCTGATCAAAGGAACAATTGACCAAAAAGATATTACAGTCATAAACATGTATTTACCAAACTCTGATGTGCCCAACTTCATAAAAATAGTACTACAGGACTTTAAGACTCAGATTAATCCCAAATCATTAATAGTAGGGAACTTTAATACCCCATTGTCTCCATTAGACAGGTCAACAGAACAGGGAATTAACAGAGAGACATTTGAATTAAACAATACCATACATCAAATGGACCTAACAGACATCTACCAAATACTCCCCCAAGCACCAAAGAATATACTTTCTATTCAGTGCCCCATGGATCTTTCTCCAAAATCGAGTACATACTGGGGCACAAAACAAGCCTCAACAAATACAAGAAGATGGAAATAATTCCATGCATTCTATCAGACCACAATGCAATAAAGCTTAAAATCAACACCGGAAGAAACACAACCACATGAGCACATGGACATTAAACAACACACTCCTGAATGATGAATGAGTCAAAGAAGAAATTAAGAAAGAAATAAAAGTACTTCTGGAACTAAATGAAAAGGACAGTACAACACAACCAAACCTCTGGGACACATTGAAAGCACTCCTTAAACAGAAGTTTACAGCTCTAAGTGCCTACATTAAAAAATCAGAAAGAACACAAATAAATGACTTAACACTGCAACTCAAGACACTTGAAAAGCAACAACAAATGAAACCCAAACCCAGCAGACAAGAAGAAATAACAAAACTCAAAGCAGAAATTAATGAAACAGAAACAAAGAAAGCAATACAAAGACCCAATGAATCCAAGTGCTGGTTCTTTGAATAGATAAACAAGACTAACAGACCCTCAGTCCAGTTAACAAATAGAGCACCTACAAACCAATAAAACCAGAGATGAAAAGGGAAATATCACAATAGACACCAAAAAGATCCAGAACATTGTAAGGGAATACTTTAAAAACCTATATGCTACTAAAGCATGGGAATCACCAAAACTAAACAAAGAAGAGATCAACAGCTTAAACAGACCCATAACACATAAGGAAACTGAAACAGTAATACAAAATCTTCTGAGTGAAAAAGCCCAGGACCAGATGGATTCACATCAGAATTCTAAGAGACATTTAAAGAAGATCTACATCCAATACTACTTCATTTATTCAAATATATAGAAATGGAGGGAGAACTTCCAAATTCCTTCTATGAAACCAGCATCACTCCAATACCAAAGCCAGGTAAATATACAACCAAAAAGGAAAACCATAGCTCATATCCTTAATGAACATAGATGCAAAAAATTCTCAACAAAATACATGCAAATGGATACAGACACACATCAAAATGATCATCCACCATGATCAAATCAGCTTTATTCTAGAGATGCAGGCATGGTTCAATATACGTAAGTCAGTAAATCATATAAATGGACTCAAAGACAAGAACCACATGGTCATCTCAATAGATGCAGAGAGGCCTTTGACAAAATTCTACATGCATTTATGTTCAAAGTCCTAGAGGGTTTTGGACTGGAGGGAACATAACTCAACATAATTAAAGCCATATACAACAAACCCACAGCCAACATCATTCTAAATGGAGAAAAACTGGAAACATTCCCATTAAAATCAGGAACCAGACAAGGCTGTCCACTATCTCCATTCCTTTTTAACATAGTGCTTCAAACTCTTGCAAGAGCTATAAGAGAAGGAAATTAAAGGAGTAACCATTGGAAAAGAAGAGATCAAATTACCACTTTTTGCTGATGATATATTATATCTAAGAGACACCAAAAATTCCACCAGAAAACTCCTAGAAATTATTTAACACATTCAGTAAAGTGGCAGGTTACAAAATTAATCTATGAAAGTCTGTAGCCTTTCTCTATACCAATAACAAGCCATCAGAGAAAGCCACATGGAAACACTCCCCTTCACAATAGCCTCAAATAAATAAATAAATAAATAATAAACCTGACCAAAGAGATTAAAGACCTCTACAGTGAAAATTTTAAATCTTTAATGAAAGAGATTGAGGAAGACATCAGAAGATGGAAGGACCTCCCATGCTCATGGATTGGAAGAATTAATTAAAATCCCCATGACATTCTTTACGGATTTGGAAAAAACCATCCTAAGATTCATATGGAGGCACAAAAGGCCCAGACAGCCAAAGCAACCCTGAGCACTAAGAGCAATGCTGGGGGGATTACTATACAAGATTTTAAACTATATTACAGAGCTATAGTCATAAAAAAAAAACAACATGGTACTGGCACAAAAATAGACCCACATATCAATCAAAAAAAATTAAAGACCCAAATATGACTACACGCAATTTCAGCCACCTGATATTTGACAAAGGGGCCAGGAATATTCACTGGAGAAAAGACAACATGTTCAGCAAATGGTGCTGGCAAAACTGGATCTCCACCTGTAGAAAAATGAAACTAAACCTCTATCTTTCACCCTCCACAAAAGTCAGTTCCAAATGGATCAAAGACCTCAATGTGAAGTCTCAAACTCTGAAACTGTTAGAAGAGAACATTGGTAATAACCTACAATATATAGGTATAGGAAAGGATTTTCTAAACCTGACATCAATTGCTCAGAAAATAAGATCAAGGATCAACAAATGGGATCCCATTAAACTAAAAAGTTTCTGTACATCAAAAGAAGCACCCAAGGAAGTGAAGAGAAAATTCACAGAGTGGGAGAAAATCTTCACTGTTGACACATCTGACAGAGGTTTAACATCCAGAATATATAAAGAACTCAAAAAACAAAGAATTAAGAAAGCATGTAACCCAATTAAAAGATGGGCTAAGGAGCTGAACAGAGTTCTCAAAGGAAGAAATAAAGAGGGCTAAGAAACATTTTAAAGGGTGTTCAACATCATCAGTAATTAGAGAAAGGCAAATTAAAACTACTTTAAGATTTTTTCTTACCCCAGTCAGATTAGCTAAGATCAAGAGAATAAATGACACCAAATGTTGGAGAGGATGTGGGGAAAGGGGAACACTCATCCATTGCTGGTGGGATTGCAAACTTGTTCAACCCCTATGGGAAGCAGTGTGGAGAACTGCTTTGAAAAACTAAAAATGAACCTACCATTCGACCCAGTTATACGATTCCTTGGCATACACCCAAAGAACTCATCCTGTTGCAGAGACAATTGTACATCCATGTTTGTTCCTGCTCTTTTCATAATAGCTAGGAGACGGAAGCATCCTAAGTGTCCCTCAACTTGACAAGTGGATAATAAAAATGTGGTATGTTTACACAATAGAGTTCTACTCAGCAGTAAAGAAAAATGAAATAATGAAATTTGCAGGTAAATGGATGGAACTAGAAACTGTTATACTAAGTGAAGTAACACAGACTCAGAAAAACAAATGCCATATGTTCTCCCTCATATGTGGATCCTAGCACCAAATCCTTATAAACAAATATCCCAGTCACCACTCATCAAAGAAGTCCATTTTGCAGCAGTCAGAGACTAGTACCAAGTACCACCACTGGTTACACAGCGATGTTGTCTATGAGTTGCCCAGGCCTAAAGGACACATCTGCAATGCAACCTCTACACCTAAGGCTCATGAACATAGAACAGGACACTAAGGAATTATTTCTCAATAATGAAGCTCCCTCATGCAGCAGAGGGCCAGGAGCACAAAAGGTCACAAATGGCTAAAGTATAGAGATCAAGAGCCTGCTAAATAATGGTCCTTGGACAGGACCCCTTTATTAAACTTCATCCACTCAGGGCCCAGGGACCATCACGGAAGAGGAAGTGGAGAGACTGTAAGAGCCAGGGAGGATGTGCATGACCATATGGAAACAGAGTCCTACAAGCTCCTGAGAACCTGCTCATATGATTCTATGACATAGGTGTCAGCATACACAAGTCCCATGCAAACTCGGGCAGACAGTAACCCAGCATAGAATTGGGAAAATGAACAGCAGACCCCAATCATAGCTAAAGGAATGTTGGCAACTGATTGCTTCTATATGAAGAAGAGCTGATCTTCCTAAAACAAGGGACTCTAGATAGGCTGACTAGACTCAGCAGATGGACTTGCTCTGGGGAATGGCTGGGGGCACTGACAACACAGGGGGCAGTAACAGGGATGACTGAGTATATGGGCTCCAGCAGTGCGGGGGGAGCTATGGGAGGGTGCCATTTGGGATGGGTGTATAAAGATGATTAAGGTTGTTTGGGATGTTCTCTATGAAATACACAAGAAAAATCAATAAAAATATTTTTAAAAGAAAAAATATTTAGACATGTTCTAGATTTCAGTGCTTATTTTTCTAAAGAATCTGATCATTTTCTATAGCCCAATATTTTACACTTCAAAAAGTTTCAACACTTTTCTTCTAAAATAAAATTGAACTTTAATTTGACATTTTCAAACTCAAAGACACTTAAACAAGCAAACAAACAAACAAACAAACAGGGATGAGGGCCAGTGAGATGGCTCAGCAGTTAAAAGCACTTGTAGTATGACCCTAACAACTTGAGTTCAATTCCCAGAACACAGGAAGAGAAGAGAACTGACTCCACAGTTATCCTCTGACCACATGTTTGCAATGGCATACTTCACCCTACACTCATACACATCATGCACATACACATGAACACAATAATAAATAAAAATAAAACAAACACATGGAAAAAAACAGATATTCCCTTGCAAGTGGGTATGAAATAATTTTTGAAAACCAGAGATAAACCATTGGTCTCTCATTTGTCAGAAAATAGTTTCCTTTTTAAGTGAAGCAAAGATCCACAGTGTTTTTATGTGCAAATTTTGTATACAACAAGTGAAAATTTTTAGATCCCAGAATTGCCGTGTCATGTAATTTCATTCAAAAATCTTTTTGACTGAAGTTTTTCTGCAAAAATGTTTGCAAGTAAAACATTTTAAGTCAGTTTTTAAAGTTGCGTGGTTGTATGTTGTAAAGTTCCAATATCCTCAAAAATAGAAGAGAAATAATAATGTTTTTATTATAAGTAATTTAAATTTGTACACTTTATAATAAAGATGTTGTCCTTATATAAATGATGCCTCCAGCTTGGGAGTTGTTTGATGGGTACTGGGCCAATCTAAGAACTGGACTTTAAATCTAATCTAACATTTAAAAAATGTTTATAATATTCATAAGATTCAAAGTTACAATCTACCTTTATGTTTTTCCATTCAAAAGTTCAGTTTAGAAATGTTCACCCCCCAACTATTATAAAACATATCATAATGTTATATTAAAAATAAATCAACATGTGCATGCCTTTAATCCCAGTCCTCAGGAGGCAGAAGCAGGTGGATCTCTATGAGATGGAGGCCAGCCTGGTCCACACAGTGACTTCCAGGCAGTCTGGGACTAAGAAAACCCTGTCATAAATAAGAGAAAATAAAATAACGTGAGTGTTTCACAGAGTTTCCCTTTGTTCTCTCAGTCCTCATATTCTCCAGACATGCCCACTGACTGTCACATCTTCATAAGCGATCAGCACTTGTGGCTGCCTTCAGGAAACTCACTTTGGATGTTCCGTGGGTATTCCTCTTACATTCCCCATGTCATGAACTTTCTTCTTTATTTCCTCTCTAAACCTAGAAATTCCAGAATTCTTGGTTTTTCCCCTCCCATGCTCTTCTCCAATGTCCAGTCATTCCACAAATTTACTTAGTCTATGCTCTCTCTACCTACTCTGGAGTGTTCCCACCCGGGGCATTCTTACCATTGTTCAACCTTCTTAAGCCCTTACTCCTATTGTCTATAGCTTCATTCTTTCCAAAACTTGTGCCACCTTATGCCTCCTCCTCAGAGTCCAGATTGACAAAAGGCTCTTACTAAAGTTTCACTCTCCTATTCCTCTCTTCAGCTCCCTCCACGCATGATAAGGTTGTATAATTTCATGTACATTTTCTTTTCCATTTCCACATTGTTAAACGCTGACCCCCTCCAAAAGTCTCATTCTTATTATTCTTAACATTGTTTTTCCATATCATTTTCACATGGTTCCAGATTAAAGTTACCCAACAGAAATATACGATGAGCCCTATGTGTAATTTTCAAATTGCAATTTTATAAGAACTAAAGAGAGATAGAGAAATAATTCTAAGAATGTATTTCCCCTTAATCCAACGCAGCAAAATATTATCCTGTCATTGCGTAATTGGAAGAGAAATTATGGACAATTTTACTTTTATTTCATCCTGTCTTCAAAATCCATAGATACTTCTTTTCTTTGATAATAATTGACCTGTCTGTAGTTTAATATATGAAATGTCACAAAGAAACCTACTCCTTTGTATGCTAATTAAAAGTAAAATTAAAAACAAAAATAAATTCACATAATACTCAAATTGTCGCAAACATACTCATGAAACTTCTCATAACTACTCTGTAGTAAAGAAAGTACAAAATATTTAAAATTGACTGAATATATTAATTTTGAAAATGTATACTTCAGGGGCTGGAGGGATTTCTCAGTAGTTAGCAGCACTGACTGCTCTTACAGAAGGCCTGGGTTTGATTCCCAACACCCACATGGTAGCTAACAATCATCTGTAACTCCAGTTCCAGGGGATTTTATGCCTTCTTCTGACCTCCACTGGCATTGCACAACACAGATGCACTTACACAGATACAGCAATACATTCACACACATGAAATAAAAATAATAAATAAAATATTTTTAAAAAGGAAAATGTATACTTCCTACTAAAGTAAAGATTTTGAATGTTGAATGTTATTTTTTGTTATTTTTCCTGTAAATATATTCCTAACAAAACCTAAATTTATCAACTAGTGGTTTCTTTTCAAATATAATGAGGAATAAATATCTTTTTTATTAAATTATTCACATAAACAGACATTTAAACATTATCACCACTGGAATATACAGAACTTTATTTTCTGTGTTGCTTTTATAATTATGTATGTATGTACATGTACATATATACACATACACATACATATATAAATCTTACAGTCTATTGGAATTCTGTATTCTGCTTTTATCACACAATTCCTATCATTTCTTGTTTTCAATTCTGTATATTCTTTGTAAAGTCATCAGTGGTTAATAGTCCAGTGAATGTGACATATCAAAATTACCTCCCACTATTCAGCATTTAATTCATTTCTACATTTATATCCTTCATACATGAAGTTTTCACTTTTCGATTTTTGCTTAGACTAACTTTCCATTTATTAAATTTTTTAATAGGCATGTTACAAATTTTTATCTGCTTCCTTATGTGAATTGTTAAATTCATCTTTAAAATACCTTTTCACTGATTTATACTTACTACAAAAGTAATATTGTTTAATAGTACTTAAAGATATTAACAACATTTTTAAGTCCCTAAAGGAAATAAAGATACAAAGAAATATTTTGATATGTTAATAATGCTATAATTTTAGACAAAAACAATACATAGAAATATTTTGACATGTTAATAATTCTGTAATTTTAGACAAAACAGACTAAGTTATACAAAATTGGAAGAATGCCAGATGCAAATTCGTAGTAATCTGTTTATGCCTACTAAATTAAATAAGAAAACTGTTTCCATCCCCCATATACCTAACAGTGGAAATCAAACAAAACATTCCGTTTATTATTGTAGATTTAATAGGTTTCACCCAATGTCTGTGTTTTACTTTTATTTTTATTTAGTTAAAAAGAGAATAAAAGAAAAGATTTTTTGATAATTCCCTGAGCAACTACATGGTGATGTGAAAAAAAATTAATTCAACTAAATGCCATCCTCTACCATGCACTGACGCAGCCAGAAGTGGATGCCACAACAACAAAACAGTAGAAGAGTTAGAAAAAAAAATCCTAAGACTGTCACTACTATAAACAAAAGACAGTTTTGAAGGGATTGAAACAATGCAATTGTTCAATAAAAAATATATTTCATAGTACACAAAATTCACATGTAGTACAAAATTTAATAAAGCTATAGAGAAAATCTGACATAAAAGACACACTTGCAAAGATGTATAATCCCCAAAATATTTAAAGGATTTTTATTTTCATCCCAAGAAATAGCCAAAGGATAATTTATGCATGATGAAGTCCAAACAGCAAATGAGGCCATGAAAGCAAGTCTTCCAGATTTCACTGGGATCAGAGAAGTTGAAGCAGGAGTGCAGCACACACCAAATAAAATTCACTAAACACACAATTGTTTTGTTTGCCTTGTGGTCATATGACCATAAAAACATAAAGTTTTGTTCATGCAGCAGATGTGGTCTTGGACAAGATTAGCTGCCTTGCCCTTGTCTTTCCAAATATTCTGGTTGGCTTCGTACATTAATTTTTCCAAATTAGTTTCACAGTATTTCTTCCTTTTATTTTCTGATTTATGTTACACTACACAGAATGGTCTCGGGACAGCTCCTTTTATGAAATTTAATTCTTAAGTATTTCTGCTCCCTCAAAAAGAATCTTCATTCCCAAATGTGCAATCTTTTATTCATTTTCTTCCCTTCTACCCCTGTCCCTTTTTTAAGAGAGCAGATGTTGCTATGTGTCTGTGACAAATAGCCCTCCTCCCTCAAGTACTGGATAATTAAAGTTTGATTCCCTCCCACAGTCCACCTGCCACCACCTCAGACAAGAAGCAGAGCTTTCATTATTGAAATAGAAATACAATGTTTTCAGTATTTTCAGTATGGGGGTGGGGAATCATTCTAGGAAAACAAAACTTTCACTCTCTTGCATATAATATTTAACATACATATATCAAAATGTGTAAAATAAATAGAACTCAGGGGGCTAACAACTAGTATTCAAATTGTGCTATGCTAAGGAGAGGGAAAGGGCAAAGTGGAAGAATATAGGTACAAGGATAAAGAATCTAGGGTACAAGCTAGACAGATAGCTCAGCAGTTAAAGGCATGTACTACTCATCAGGAGGACTCAAGTTTGGTCCCAGCACCCACATCAGGTAGCTCACAATGCCTGTAATTCCAGTTCTGGGGAATCCAATGCCTCTGACCTCATCAGGCACTTATACTCATGTACCTAAACCCACACACATACATATAGTAAAAATGAAAAATCTTTTCTTTTAAAAAAATCTAAGATGCTCAGATTAAAGCTATAGGCCCTGACAACACAGTTTTTACAACAGGATGAAGGAAATTCACAATTCAAGAACGTACATTCCAAGGCTACAGGCAACACAGGGTGTAGTAGACTATCCTGCAGAATACTGATCAAATCTCACAGGAACATGACTACCAAAGCCCAAAGCACTCTTTTCTAAGCACACAAAACTAAAACAGGAAAATCAGCACAATCAATATTCCTCTCCATTATCTATTCATTTATCCATTGAACAAATATTAATAACAGTTGCCTACTCAGATGCCCCTATTTCCTTTTTATAATGTTTATTAATATTTAATTTATTTACACTTATTTGTTTTTATTTTTTATTAATAACAGTGCCTACTCAGAACCCTCTATTTCCCTTTTATGCATTTTTGCTACTATTTAATTCATTCCACATTTTATTTATTTATGTGTCTCTGTGTATGTTTGTATGTGTATGCCATGTGTGGAAGTGCCTGTGGGGGTCAGAAAAAAGTATGAGATGCCCTGAAGCTGGAGTTACAGGCAGTTATGAACTTCCCAACATGGCCGCTGGGAACCAAACCAGTTCTCTGCAAGAACAACTGCTCTTAACCACTGAGCCATCTCTCTAGTCCCTATTTTCATTTATTTTAATCCAGTTGCATATTGATAAAGTATTTGTTTATGGGTACATAAATAATCCAAAACAGAGGGGATAATCATCTGTACTCCAATGGTAAACATCATCATATCCAAAGCCTGGAGTGCAACATTGGCACTATTTTCAATCATAAGAGGGGGAAAAGGCAATTTTCATTCCTTTTATAATTTCCGTTTTTTTCTGACATTTTTGCCTCTGAACAGAACACAAATTCAGCATCAATATAACAATCCAACTAATACTGTTTTTCTGATATTTGGAAAAAATTGTAACTCAGTATTAAATTATTACATATCTGTGTTTCTAGTCTTGTCACCCAATTTTAATTCTTTGGTATTTTTCACTAGCTGCTTTCCAGTTGGGTCTCGTGGAAAGAGAAATAAATGACTTGCTACAGGGAATACATCAAGTTCAAACTTCCCAACTACAAATAAGTGAACAGAAGACACATGTGGAAGAAGATGGGTACGTTACACAAAAAGATATCAGCACAGAGGACATCTGCCCTATTTGTCAAGAAGTGCTGTTAGAGAAAAGGCTTCCTGTCACCTTTTGCAGGTGATGAAGTTGTCTTCGGACTTAAAATCTTGTGAAAACATTCTAATTTAGTATGCTCATAACTAATTGCATTATGAGATTTATTGATAGAAGAAATAAAAGCTGGGGCCTGAAACAGCTCAGCAGTTAAGAGTCCTCACTGCTCTTGCAGAGGATGGGTTTTGTTCCTAACACCCATGTTGGCTGACTCACAGCCACTTGTAACTCCAGCTCCAGGGGCTATGGTGTCCCTCCAGGAACTGCTCTCTCTCTCTCTCTCTCTCTCTCTCTCTCTCTCTCTCTCTCTCTCTCTCACACACACACACACATTTAAAATAATAAAAATAAACCTTAAATATTTCTGGGCTACATTTTTTTTTGGTCTTTTTGAGACAGGGTCTCCCTGTAGCCCCAGCTGTCCTGGAACTCACTATGTAGACCAGGCTGGCCTTGAACTCACAGAGATCCTCCCGCCTCTGTCTCCCGAGTGCTGGGATTAAAAGCATGTGCCCACCACGCCCGGCTTCTGGGCTACATCTTTAAGAGTGAAATTTGAAAGCATCATTCCATAATTATACTTCCCTCCACTTTACATAATTAAAGTAGGATCATTTTTGCTTGATTTTGGTTTTTCTTTAAAAGCTTATGTATTTAGGGGTTTGCAGTGAGCACACACATGCCATGGCACATGTGGGAGGTTGTTCCAGGGATCCAACTGAGGTCGTTAGACTTGTCAGCAGATCCCAGTCCTTGGTTTTTCTTATTCTAAATAAATGACATGCCTACAGAGAAAGTTTTCTGAAAATAAAGGTTATTTTATTTTGAAATTATAACATGACTGCAGAAAGTTTTCTGAAAATAAAGGTTATTTTATTTTGAAATTATAAAATTTCAGTTTAAAAAATTATATCCGCAAACCTAAATAGTTCAATATTTTATTTAGTAAAAATCTTCAAGAGAATCGTAGCATTTGGAAGTCAGACTTAGAAAATTTAGGCAGCCATTTGCCATGGAGATTTTTCATTCTTTTGTTCTCCTGTATACTTATCAAATTTTTCACCTGTTTTGCAGTTTTTCCATGGTCGCTTCTACTGACTATTGAAAGATTAATGACTCCCCCAGATATTATTTCTCTCAGCTATTTAAGATACTGCATGATCTCCTTAAAAAGAGAAAGAAAGAAACAGGGCAGCACTACACTCTCTATTTAAAGAATTATCATTATAATTTTCCTTTGTTCTTACTTTATGAATGAAAAATGATTTTATGGAATAAAATATTTTACCAGTTCCTTGAAATGAGGAAATATTTATATTTGGAATGCTGATAAATATGGTAACCTAGATGTTTGTATATTTGTAATCCAGCTGTATCTGGAAATCTGTTCAAAGTCTATTTTTATAAGGAATAAATATGTTACCAGAGAAATTTTAATTCACATAAATATTTATAACAAATATATAATGTAAATACAAAACTTGTCTGCATGCACATGTTCAACTTCAATTTTATTTCTGTTAGGTTTGGCTGTGGCAATAACGTTCATATAAAATGCATGAAGATCCTAGCCAGTTATCAAGATACGATATCCAACACTTCCATGTTGAAATGTCCTCTGTGCAGGGAAGAGTTTGCACCATTAAAACTTATTTTGGAGGAACTCAAAAATGCTAACAAACTTGTGACTACATCTGAGAGAGAACGACTAGACAAACACCTTGGAATTCCCTGTAATAGCTGTAAGCAACTTCCAATCGAGGGAAAGTGCTACAAGTAAGTTGTCAGTAAAATCATGCACACCTCTTTACGTTGACAAACCTCTGAACACTAGAGTGCCTGTCCTTTGAGCTGTCCTCTCTCTCCTTTACACATTATGTTCACCTTATGTGATGAAGGTTTTATGGGGATTTCACTTGTTTTCCTCACTTTGGCAAGACCATTGATTGGGTTTCCATTCGGGTCTAGGTTGAGGATGAAGTAGCATCCTTTAAGCTCTGACACTGGCCTTACTCATTGCTTTGGCCTAAATGACTTTCCAAGCTCAGATCTCTTGCACCCTATGACGCTGTAGACCACCAATGAGTTCATCGCCAAAGTCTCCTAATGGTAGTAGAAGGATATTGATTAGATTCAATTTTTAATCCAATTCCACCTAGTCCAAATTGCAGTCTTTTTTCTACCAATGTTGAATATCGGTTTTGTTTTCACTCATACATTTTACCTCAATAACAACAAAAGCAAAATAATTAGTAGAACAAACAATTTTTGCTGCTTTTATGTGTTACCCTGAAAACTTCCTACAGTTCCCACAACAGAACAACTGTTATACCTGGGAAACTTTATTTTCTTAAATAAAAATTTTAAGTCAACAGTATTAAGAAGAAAATAATTTTGTTTCAATATTATTTTTTTTCTGAAACATATCAGTGTACTTTTCAGTTTTCCAAAAATTATTTTATGATGAGCCCAATTAAATGTCTTTAAACTTTCTCATAAAATCAGAACCTTTTTTTTTTTGTCTTTTTGAGACAGGGTCTCCCTGTAGCCCCAGCTGTCCTGGAACTCACTATGTAGACCAGGCTGGCCTTGAACTCAGAGA
>NW_008328334.1:859863-863702 GCF_000622305.1 Nannospalax galili
TCCGCCTGCCTCTGCCTCCTGAGTGCTGGGATTAAAGGCGTGCGCCACCACACCTGGCTCAGAACCTCTAGTAACAAATTATGTCTTTGTCCTTTAACTTTAAATTTTATTTAATTTTATTGTATGTGTATAAATGTCTTGCCTGTATGTATATAAGTGCACTAAAGTGTGCATTGGCCACAGAGGCCTGAAGAGGGTGACAGATCCTTTGGAACTGGAGTTACAAATGGTGGTTAGCCACCATGTAGGTGCTGGGAACCAATCCCCAGTGCTCTGCAAGGGTACCCAGTACTCTTAACCACTGAACCATCTCTCCAGCCCATGTCCTTCAACTTTAGTCCTGTTTTCTATGTTGCATGGAAGAAAATCAACCATTAACAGAGTTCTATATAGGAAAATGGCTCTTCTGAGGGTGCCCCAAGGAGCAGTCTAACTGGAGTAAGAAGGATGGAATTTTATAGACATCTAGCACGAGGTGTTGAGCTAGCTCCAGGGATGTCAGTTCTAGGAAAAGTTGTCTATTGTACTAGAAGCCTTTTGTGGGCAGTTTAATGGTTCTCAAGAGTAGAGTGGGAAGGAAGAGTTAGGGGAAAATGCCCCATGTAAAAGAGGAGGCTGTGAAGAGGAGCTGTAGGGACAAAGCAGAAAATTCCCAGCCCTTATACTCAACTGTCCCCAAAGGGTTAATGTGTGGCTGCAGCAGATTATGGCAGACATTTTGCTTTCAGGTATTTGGTTGAGGACAGTACGCTCCTGTGCAAACAAACTGCCTGAATTTTTCTGTTTTCTGTCCTGGTGGACTGTCCTTCCAGCAATCACAAAATTTATTCTTTCTCTACTCTGCAGCCCAGCTCTGTACTCCACAGGCTCCTTGGAAGCTAAGTTCTCATAACCACTATGAATTTGGCTCATAATTATTAATCAGTTTCTTATTCCTCATTTACAAAGACTCTGTGACATTTTTTACTCTATCTTCTACCCTTTCCTCCAAAAACCGAACATTTAAGTCAGCCTGAAAACTAATTCTACTGCGTTTAGGAATTAGCTCCCTCCTCATCTCTGTCTCATGATGCAGTTGCTTTATCTTTGAGGTTAGTTCAAAGCCACCTGATGTATGCTAAAGTACAGAGCTGTTTGAACTTTCTCCCTCTAGCCTGCTTTGATGTATCTAATACATTGCAGCATTACTGATTCTTTGATGCTAATTATTCGGAATGGTCACTATGTGTACAAATAGTAATAATAAATTAGCACTTGCTTCTAAAATGTCTGAAGACATACTTTTCCATATTTCTTATAGAAATAGTCTTCTAAACACTAGAAAAGTGAATAGAAACGTGTCTATTTGACTACTGCTCACAATATTGTTTATTTGGTGAATTTTGCAGTAAACTAAAATCCTTCATGATAATTATTTACAAACGAAATAAGCTTGGAATTGGGCTTCTGTGGAAAGGTATAATTTGAAATGTTATTAATAGTTTGGGCTGAGACTATACATTTGTCTTTTTCCATTCTATGGGGAGAATAAAGAATATAATTCTGTGGTCTAAGACTGCTGCTAAGTATAACTCTAGTATTCATGAAACAGCTGGAAAGTAATACTGGGTAATCAAATGACAGATGATAGGCTGTAGATCCCACAGGATTTTAGAGAAAGATCACTGAAAGCTAAGTGATCTGGAAAAGCATCATGGAAGGAGCATGTGGGCAGGGGGGGAAATAATGGGCTCCCAAGTATATTCACAACCTTGTGCACAGAACCTGAATGTCAGGTTACATGATGGAGGGGAACTGAGGTTGCAGATGGAATTAAGGCTTCTTCTCAGTTGGCCTGGAAACAAGATTACTCTGACCCAGATAAAGCTAGTATAATCACAAGGGTTCTTGAAATTAGAAGAGGAAGGCAGAAAGGTCCGAAGAAAGTATGGCTATTAAAGAAGTCAGAGAGATGCTCTGTTAATTACCTTAAAGATGGAGCAAAGCCACAGGCTAAGAAGTTTAAGTAACCTCTAGAAGATGAAACAGCCAAGGAAATGGATTCTCCCCAAGGCCTCAAAAAGTGATACAGACCTGCCGACCCCTTGTTTTTAGCCACTGAGACTCATATCAGATGGCCATCTTACAGAACTTGATGACAATAGATTTCTGTTGTTTAAGCTAATGTATGGAGAATTCTACAGAAGCAATGGGAAGCAAATACAGTTTGATAGACTTGGGTTTGTCATGTGTGGTTCTTTCCCAGGAAGTTTAGTTAAAATGTTTCACCTACAATCATGTCAGTGATTGGATTGTTTTGACGTGTTGCATTTTAGGTGCATGAAGTGCGTAGACTATCACTTATGCCAGGAGTGCTTTGATGACTACAGCCATCTTTCCCACACGTTTGCATTTCGTGAGGTATGGAGCCCTCCTTATATCTAATGTGGAATTGATATTTGTCTTACTGTAAGGATAAGTAAATCTAAGAATATGAAAATAGTAAATACCCTAGAACCAAATGATTGACCTTTTTAAGATTTATTTTTAGTATTTTTGGTTATATATGTCTATGTTTGTGTGGGTGTATGTGCCCATGAGTGCAGGTGCCCAAGGAGAATAGAAGCATTTGTTTCTCTGGAATTGGAGTCACAGATGATTGTGAGTCATCATGTGGGTGCTAGGAACCAAACATGTGTCCTCTGGAAGAGCAGTAAGTGTTCTTAATTGCTTAACCAACTCTCCAGCCCCGACTGACTTTTAACAGAAACCTAAAACCCTGTTTTTAGACTTATCATATAAAAGTGTACAAAGGAATGCTTTTGCACTGATAGTTTATAAAATACAACAGAGTCACATGAATCTCATTACATAAACCATAAAAACAGGCAAATTTGAAGTTTAGTTGAAGACCTCAGCCTTATGAGCAGGCTTCTCATACCACTTCTGACAACTATTATGGTTTCATCTTAAAATCTCTAGTACCCACAATAATGAAAAATATAACTTGATTGACCTCCTTTGAACTGTTTATTTTATTTTTAAATTTTTATTTATTATTTTTATTTGTATGAATGTGTTGCCTGCATGTATGTTAAGTGTACCCGTGTCATGTAATGCCTGTGGTGTCAAATTCTGTTGGAACTGGAGTTACAGATGGTTCTTAACCATCCTGTGGGTGCTGGGAATCAAACCCAGGTCCTCTGCAAAAGCATCCAGTGCTCTTAATTGCTGAGCCATCCATCTCTCCAGCCCCCTGAATTGTTTATTTTAAAAGCATCTCCTGAAGCCAGGTGTGGTGGCATGGCCTGTAATCCCAGCACTCAGGAGACTAAGGTAGGAGGATCACAAGTTTGAGGCCAGTCTAGGCTACATAGTAAAATCCAGTATTACCTAAAACTATCTCCTAAAGCTGAATACCACTACATTTTTCTTACTATACAAAATAAAGCATCTACAGTTATAATTAATATTTTTACCTTAAGAAGTGCCAGGCAGGTGGGCAAGATCGCTCAGCAGGTAAAGGCACCTGCTGTCAAGCCTGATGACCAGAAGTTGGATTCTTGGAACCCACATGTTGGAAGGACAGAACCAATTCCTGAAAGTTGTCCTGTTCTTTCAATGCAAGCACCATGACATATGCACACACACACACACACACACACACACACACACACACACACACACTACATCCCCATACACAAAATAAATAAATGTAAAAAAATAAAGTTTAAAAAAAAAGTTCTGGACATGATACTGCATGCCTATAATCCCAGGTACTCAGGAGCCTGAGAAAGGAGGACTGAAAATTTAAAGCCATTTTGGACAATTTAGGAGACCATATTTCAAATTTTTAAAAG
>NW_008328334.1:863804-881449 GCF_000622305.1 Nannospalax galili
GGGTAGTTCAGATAGAACATTTAATTGTCCTGTGTTCAATCAATCCTCAGTACTGGAAAAAGGAAAGAAAGATTATTCTAGTAATTTCACAATACTACATGAGACTCATTAGTAATTTATAATTTTAGTATGGTAAATAGATATGTTTATGATGAGTATTTCTCACATTATTATGTTATTACCATGCAGCCTACTAATTTTAGTCATAGAATAAATTTTATGATTTATAAAGTAACATCTACTTTCTGACTCATCTGTTGCAGAAGAGAAATCAGAGCTGGAAAGCAGTAGCAAAGAGATCAGATGATGCAAAATATTTAGATATTAGAAATGAGGGAGAAGGAAATAAGCCATATTTTCAAGACAAACAAGGGTGAGACTCTCAGTAAAATTTTCATTTCTTTTTTTTTATTCATTTTTTTATGTGTATTGACTACGTGTGTGTAAGTGCATCCATGTTGTGCAGTACCCATGGAGGACAGAAGAGGGTGTTACATTGTTAGCCTAATGATATTGTAATAAGCTTATACCCGAAAGAAAAATGAAGTATATTGATCTATCAGTTTACGACAGTTGCCAGGAATGCTTAGGCAGTTTTCTGTGCACCTCACCAGTTCACAAGTAAGTCGGATTGTGTTTTCTAAATACATGTCTCACTGCTGGCACAAAGTAATTTCAAATTTTGTTCTAGTTTCACTGACATTAAAACACAAATAAAAACTCACATTAATAATTTTATTTGGTGTGACTAAACTCTGTTCTTTTTGGAGTTAAATCTACCACATTTGGGATCTATGCAACAGATTTTTAAAGTTTATGGCATTTGAGATTTGTTATCTCTGACTCAAGAAAATCTTGGGTTCTGTTGCATTATTTATAGGATGTCTGTACTATGGATTCTTTCTGATCTGTAATCACATACGGATATTCAGGTCTCTCTGTGTATTTTTATTCAGTCAGCTTCACACACCAAAACACGCAGTAAAGGCACTGCCTCTCCTACTGATTACAAAGAACAGCAAGTTGCTTGCTCCAGGGTACCAGTGTCGACTGTGTTTGAAATCATTTTGCCTTGGCCAATATACAAGACAACTGCCATGTACTCACAAGGTAAAAGCCTTATCCTTTTCCTTTGACTTTCCCTACAGGACCCTTTCTCGGGAATGAAGCAATAGTTGAAATTTCCCCTTTCACTGTCTGATTGTGCTGTGTTGAGAAACATTCGGTTGGCACAGCACATGTGGAGGAGCTGCCAGTGAGAAGGCAGCCTGGCCCTCAGGATGCCCTCAAATGGAGTGGGAATCACTTCTCTGAACACTGACTAGAAAGGATAAATGGCACTTTATGTTAGGTTTTTTATCTACTTTAGTTATCTGTAACAAGAAAAAAGCCTATAGAATCCTAAAATTGTCTTGTATTTTTACAATTCTCTAGAAGAAATAGAAATGCCTTGATTGACAATTATTTCATATGAACACACCAGAATCCAATTCTGATATTACTTGAGAGCCATATAATTAATAATCTGATTTTTCCTAAAACAATATGCCTGAATAAACATTTCTAGTTTTAGAGTCACACAACATGGCTGATAGCACCTTACAAAAAACACGTATTATTTTTATCTCACTATTACTAGATCCATTTTCAATGTTAGTTGGTTATGACTTAATATTTAATTATTTTCTTTCATTATAAATAATTTTCATGCAAATAACACCTTCAACAATGAATTTCTAAGAAAATTACAAAGATGATATACATGTGGGGTTTTGTATGTACTGTTAAAATGGAGGTCAGTAGTAGATCCAGTTTATTTGTACATTAACTTCTTCAAAATATTTTCATAAAACTTGATAAGTTAGAATTACCTTCCACTTTGCCAAATAGTTTTAATATACAATTAGAGTGGAAAATTTTGTAGAGATGCTGTAATTTTAAACATGATCTACATTGTAGCTCTGCTTAACTTATGAACTTTTGTTTTAAGTTCCATAGGAAATGTATTGACAACTGGTTATTACATAAGGGAAATTCATGCCCTATTGACAGACTAGTTGTCTATAATCCTCTGATCTGGAAAGACACAGCCATGAATGGACAAGGACGTCAGTTGCCTTCAAACACAGACATCGCCCATCTGTCAAAGCAGGAAGAGCCAAAACTTTTTATTCCTGGTACTGGATTAATTTTAAAGCAAAATAGAACTGGAATTTTACCTAGTATATACCAGTGTAATTCTAAACTATTGACTGCATTTCAAAATCCACCAGATACCTATCAGGATATAACAGTAGATGATCTGTACTCAGTCAAATTAGATAATTCAGATTCAAGAAAATTAATCTATGAATATAAAAGTAGCCAACACTTCCCTAGGTATGTACAAGATTTATCCACTAGATTGTGTGAGAAAATACCATCTCAAACATTTCTTCCATCCCTTGCTCATAAGAATATTTTATGTCTCACTGGAAGGGACAGTTCTTATATCTGTGAAAAATATGACACGAGTCAAAGTCAAAAGACAAGCACAGGTTGTAAACACACTTGCCGTAATGCAAAGAAGACTCTCTGTTCTAAAATAAAACAAGACGGAAGGTCAAGTATCTCACCTCCAGAAGGGTTAAACCTTACTATCAACTGGGATATGACTAAACTTAGTTTGTCCAAAAGGCGTAATAATTTTATGGGAAAAGTTAGACAAAAATGTAGTCATCCGCCCAGACAACCTTCATATCACTCTTTACAAACACCAAGTACTACACTATCTTTAATAATGGAAGGAGTCCAGTTAGGAAAAGACATTTTATTACATCAGAGAGCATTTGAACATTCAGTATAAAAAGTATTTTGTTTGTAGAATATAAGAACACATGTAACTATTGACAAATGTACACAAAATTCTCTGCAGTCATTTTGCCTACTTGTCTATGAGTAAGGCACTATGCTTAAAGGAAATTATCCGGCTGCATATGAAAGCAGTAAGCATCTTAACGAAGATGTTATAAATTTTGAATAATTATTAGAACATCATCTCTTCTTTTTACACTAATTAATCTTTAGTTAAAACATTGAGTCACTGCTCTAAAATACCCTACTGAATAAGATATTATTTCCAAGTATTGCATAGATTTAATACTTTTCTTGTACAAATCTATGGGAAAATCCTAATAGTAATTTTCTTTTTTTACTGTATTCCCTTAAGGGAGTTTTATTATATATAATATGAAATAAAATGCAATAAACCATGACACATTACAATGACATGGCTTTGCTGTTTTGTTTTCAAGAAATACATTATCAGTACTATAAATTTCTTTTATAAACCTACTCTACTTTTTAAATAATTGTTGCTTCTGCATTACATTCATCTAAAAAATATAATTGATGTTTACTTTGTTAATTTTTATATTGTATCACCTGGTGGTTTTTCAAATATTACTTCTTAAAACTTTGGTATTGCGGAGGCAGGGCGCACAAGCATGTCTGTGCATGTAGATGCCAGAGGCCCAGCCTCAGATGTTATTCTTTATGAGCCATTGACTTAATTTTTGAGACAGCATCTCTCACTGAGCAAGAGCTTGCTGACTCAGCTAGCCTGGGGGCCAGTCAGCCCCAGGGATCCACTTGATTCTGCCTTCCTAACTCTGTGACTACAAGCAACAACCCCAGCTTTTTATGTCGGTGTTGAGGTTCACACTCATGCTTACATGATAAGCACTTTATTGGCTCAGCCACCACCCAACCCCTCAAATATTATTCTTTTTTATATTTTGTATATTTCTATATGCACTGCAGTGGGGAGCACTGATGCCATGGAATGTGTATGGAGGTCAGAGCATAACTTGTGGGAATCAGTTCTCTATATCTGGGTTTCAGGGATCCAACTCAGGTGGTTAGGCTTGGCAGCCCTCAAATATTACTTTTTAAACACTGATAGTATCATTCATCTCTATTACCTGTATCAAGGAAGAAAACCTCACATATCTTGCCACGGTGATAATGGAATACATAGTTCTGTGAAACAATTTTGAAGACATCAAAGTTCTTTGACAATAGCATTTGAAAAGCAGGTTAAGGAAATGGCAAAATAATATTTTCAATTACACAAATGTTATTTTCTAATAGACATTTCAGTCTTCTTCTCAAAATCATCCTTAAGAATATGAGGCTAGAGAAATGTTCCAGTGATTAAGCTCTCTGGGTGCTCTTGCCGAGCACCTGGGGTCAGTCCACAGCATCCACATGGTAGCCAACAACCATCCATAACTCCAGTTTTGAAAGCATTGAAATCGTGACCATGGTGCACTTACATACATGACAGCAAGAACACTCATACACAAAAAGTAATTTTTATTAAAAATGAACATTTATTTTTATTTTGTCTATTATTTTTTTTTATGTGTATGTGTGTACTGCTTGCATGCATATAAGTGCACCCATGCCATGCAATGCCCACGGAGGTCAGAAGAGGGCATTGAATTCCCCTGCAACTGGAGTTACAGGCAGTTGTTAGTCGCCATGTGTGCTGGGAATCAAACCCAGGTCCTTTGTGAGAGCAACCAGTGCTCTTAACCACTGAGCAATCTCTCCAGTCCGATAAATATTTTTAAAATGATAAAATACTTTAGAAAACAAAACTGTGAGTTATAAAAGAGGAATAAGATATTCAGACGCTAGTTGCAAAAAATGCTATACAGGTCTTTATTTTAATTTTTATTGACATTCCCCTTTGGCACCCTCCCATAGTCCCCCCACTTGAGTTTATGCATTCTGTCATTTGTGTTAAGGCCTATTATGTAAAGTTAGTGTTCCCAGATGTTCCTCAGAGAAAATTCATCCACCAGGGTTTACTCAAACTTCTCTCCCTTCAAGAAGATCACCCAGAAGTAGCCAATGGTCAATACTTCTTCAACTAAGATTGGGGCTTGCTGTTCATTTTCACAGTTGTGTGCTGGATTTTTTGTCTGCCTAAGTTTGCATTGGTCTTATGCATGCTGACACTATTGTTGCAGGTTTGTATGAGAAGGGTACCAGGGACATGTAGGACCATTTCTGAATGGTCATGCACCTCCTCCCTGGCTCTTACAATCTTCCTGCCCCCTCTCTACAATGGCCCCTGAGCCCTGTGTGGGTAGACCTCAATATAGGAGTCCTGTCCATGGACCCACACTCTGCAGACTCTTAGTCTCTGTGTTTTGGCCATTTGTGGCCTTTTATGTTCCTGGACTTCTGTTGCATGAGGGAGCTTCATTGATGAGAATTGAAAGATGCATTAGTATTCTCTTTATCCATTGTTCTATGTTCCATGAGTCTTGGGTATAGGGGTTGCATCCCAGATGTACCATTTAGGCTTGGGTAATTCACAGAGAATCTCTGTGTATGACCAGTGGTGTAACTCTGTAATAATCTCTGTTGAAAAAGAAGCTACTTTGATGGGTGGTGACTTGGATACTTGTCTGTAAATTTAAGGATCCATATTTTGCACATAGTAAGAAATTACATTTGCCTAGGGATTTGAGAGCCTTGGGGTTTTCTTTAAGATCTATGACCTCTCCTGCTATGTATATTTGGCTAGGTTGACAGTGCCAGGCATGAGTTTCCCCCTATTGGGTGGGCTTTAAGTCCAGTTAGGTAGCTGTTGATTACCCCCAAGATAAAAGTGCTACTACTGCACCAACATCATTTGCTGTGCTGGTTGATGTGGTTTTTAGGCCGTGAAGCTGGGGTTGGACCATCAATTAATGTTCTCCATTATCAGCTTGTCTAGTGCTCTCCAAAGCTATGAGAGCTAGCCTTCAGGGGAGGTGGCATCCCAGTCAGTTCCAACTCCATTGCTCCAAATCCTGTGTCCAAAGTGTGTCCTGTCTTCATCAATTTGGTCTTACCATCAAGTTCTGGGAGACAATCAAGGGCTGTGGCAATAACCTGTGTAATTTTGAGAGTCTCTTGGACTATGCTGGCAACAATTCAAAGGAAGGTTTCTCCTGTCTGGCACTGTCTCTTGTTATGTAGTCTTCAGCTATACTCACAGACTCATGTAGGGATATTGTATGTGTAACTTTTCTGTGGGTTTTTGGACTAATATGATTCCCTATTTTTTTTAAGTGGCTAGGCTCTATTTATGTCTCCTCTTGCTCTCCCTGTCTTATCCTCCCTTCCTGCCCTTCCCATTTAAAGTGTTCCCATTTTCCCCATTTCTCCCTTGATAATTTTTGTATGCGATGGTCCCACCTCTTTTGAACTCCTTCTTCCCTTTTATTCCCATAGTTCTTTGTGTAGCCCTCCTTCTCCTCCTCCTCTTTACCCCCATTCCCTGGTTTCCTTCCATTTTCCTGGAAGGATATGTACTCACTTATAGGGATTTGGTGTTAGGATCCACAAATGAGGAAGGACATATGTCTTTTGTTTTTCTGAGTCTGTGTTACTTCACTTAGTTCAACAGTTTCTAGATCCATCCATTTACCAGGTCAAACCTGGTACTGAATTGACTTTTAATTGAAGCAATGAACCTTGATCTCTTGGTCTTCCATTAATTTCCTATGACAGTGTGTTGTATGACACTATCCCTGGGGAGTCCTGAACAAACTTATTCATTCCAGATAATGAATCAATGACAGATCAAAGTAAAGACACCACCAAAATCCAACTTGGTGAACCAATGAGTTTTATTGGGGTTATTTACAGGCGCAGAAATGACTCACAGACAGCTGCATCACCAAAGCCCACCCCAGCATGGGTGACATCTCATGAAGACAGGAAAGATGGAAAACACTGTACAGCATGCAGGCAGTTTGACAGGCTGGAGAACGTCTCTTCCAGTTCCAGACAGTTCAGATGATCTCTGTGTCTTCTAGGCAACCCAACTTGGCTAAGAGTGTCTCACAGCTGTCCTTGGGGTTTATAATGCTTAGGAACGGAGGATCTTAGTGAATCTTGGCCACAAAACTTTCAGGGACATCACTAAGGTAGTCTCTTTCCAAGTGCAAAGTTCCCACATTTTTCCTAACCACACTGTGATCCTGGCATAACCTGCTTCTATTGGTTAAACACATAACCTTACCTGAAGCCTACCACACCACTAAAACCCAGCCCTCCATTCATTTTGCCTTCCTGACACACAGGAGTGCTTCTGTAGCTATCAGAAATGTCCCCTGGTATGGTGGTTTGAATGAGAATGTCCCTCTTAGGCTCTAAGTATTTGGACAGTTTGTCTCCAGTTGATGGCACTGTTTTGGGAGGCTTTAGAAGTTGTGGCCATGCCAGAGAAACCTCATCACTGGGTGTGGGAGGTTGGGGGGAGCAGGGTTTGAGAGTTCTGAAGCCTCTGCTTCTTGTGCCTCCTTGAAGATGTGATGCTAGCTTTCTACTCTGGCCACATCTGCTGCCAAGCCTTCTCTACCATTATGGACTATAACCCTCTGGAACCATAAGCTCAAATATACTCTTCCTTTTATAAGTTTCTTTGGTCACAGTGTTTTGTCACAGCAACAGAAAAGTAACTAATACAACTGGCTTTGACACTTGATATTCAGTAACTCTGTTTTCCAGGGTAACTATGAGCTCAGTGTCACTCACATTCCCCTTGTCAATAAGTCCTATTTTCTCAAAAGTATGGTAGTTCACATCAGCTAATACATACATACCCTTCTCCCTCAGTGGCTTACTTTTGACATCTCACCAGTAAAGAACTTCAATAACTGAACACAGAGGCTGGAGAGATGGCTCAGAATTAAGAGCACTGGCTGGTCTTTGCAGAGGACTTGATTCAGTTCCCAGCAACAATGTGGCCACTAACAACTGTCTATAATTCCAGTTCCAAGGGATCTGATGCCTTCTTCTGGCCTCCGTAGACATTGTACATTTGGGTGTGCTTACATACATGCAGTCAACACACATACACATAAAAATAAATGACTTTTAAAATTTTTTAAATGGCCACCTTCCTTATGCCAGAAGATGTGTGTGTTCCAAACCCCAAGGTCTCAAATACTTTCTCAGAGCTCTCCCATCACTGGAAAGGATTTCTCATCCCAAAGCAGTTGCCTAAACATAATTCAGTTGACAGACTGTTCAGCAGTAACAAAGAATGTGACCTGATTCCGTTTGTGATGGTTAGTTTTGGCAATTTGAAACAGACTAGAATCACCTGGGAAGAGAATTTCAATGAAGAACTGTCTACGTTGGTTGGCCTGTGGGCATATTCTGAGGGGAACTGTCTTCAGTGCCTTCATTCATGTGGGAAAGCAGTAGCCCAGATAAAAGGGCATGGAAGAAGAAATGATTATTGCTTTTTGTTGGCTTGGTCCTCACTCCTCTTCTCTATTGGTGCTGCTGGTGGTGCTGCTAATTCCTTCGTTCTTTCAGGCTTCTAATATGTTTTAAAGACTTGCAGCTCTCCAGACACCCTCCAGGTCTTAGGGGCTGCTAGGGCAGCCAGCCTGATTAACCAGCAGGTTCTCAGCCTCTCCAGTATGAGATAGCTGTTGTTAGATTACTCCAACTATATTGTGTAAACCAACCTAAGAAATCCCCCTTTTAATATATATTCATTTTAACGGCTCTTTCTCTAGAGAAATCTAATATACCATCTACTTAAATTTTGATATTTCATTAATCTCTCTTCACTTAGCAGAGAAGTGTAACTGCTGTGCCCTGGTTATACTCCTGACACAATCCGTTATGGGCTAGCCATTCTAGGAAGGGGAGCACTTGGTTTAGATAGGCTCTGCAACTGAGGCACAGCCAGAAGAAGCTGACAGCTGCAGGCTGTCTGCTGACAATTCTCTCAGCATCTAAGACAGCAGAGCCTTTCTTGGAGACTGATATAGAAAAATGCCTCTTCCATCAGTACTGACAGAGAAAAATAGACCAAGAAACCTTTTAGAAAATTATTGGTAAGCTTGGGGAAGAGAAAGTTCCAAAACAATTTTTTCTGTGGTAAATACTATTTATGTTCAAAAATAACTAGTTCACTATTTCCTTCACTTCCTGACTTCATTGGAGTAGCAGAGTCATGTGACTAGCTCTGATTACCATATGGGGGAGGTTAAGATATTTACTTCTCAATCTCATCCTTGAGGTAAGCAAGTTGAAAGCTCAGAACAGAGGTTTGGGGTATGAATATAAACAAGGGGTTATGGGCATGTAGTAGAAAACTGTGTGAATGGGCAATATCAACCAAGATTGGATACTGAATAAACCAGGCTTTAGACAGAGCTCTCAAGAATGCCAACAATTAAAAATGAGTAATAATAATCTGTTTAGCGGCTCCGATCTCAGCAGACCACCAGAGAGTACCTAGTTCTGGCCTACCTCTGTCCTCCCCCAGGCAGAGGGCCTGAGAATGCAGGGGACTGTCTGAGAGCCCCCAATCCTGCCTCCACATGATGGTGAGCTTCCCCTAACTGTGCCATACCCATCCTCCTACCTGGGATTTTTTGAGGCCCCTCCCAAGGTGCCAATGGAGATCTGGCTTTGGTAGGCTAAGGCTGAGATCCTAGCAGACATCCTGAGGGGGTGGGTTCAGGCCTCCATCACTGTAGTGGCTCTGATCTCAGCAGACCACCCAGAGAGTGCCTAGTTCTGGACTCCCTCTTGCCTACCTCTGGCAGAGGGCCTGAGAACACAGAAGACTGCCTGAGAGCCCTGTGATTCTTCCTCCATGTGGTGAAGAAAGCCTGAGTATACCTGACTGGAACCTGAAATGGGCTTCTGTGGGTACTCCTGAATAGCTGAGCTGAAGCCATCAGTTTCTGCCAAAATAAACCTGAGAGAACCTGAATCCTGTAACAACCAGTTTTACATAACCAATAAAGAAAGGAGCTAGGCACCTCGATAATACAAACAGAAGGATACTTCAACTTAATTCTCATATCAGAATCTTAACAAAAATTCACATGCCAAGATCACAAAAAAAGAATAAAAGGGAAAGCCAAAACACGATGTCCCCACCAAACTCCGCAAATCCTGTAGAAGAGTTCTACAAGGAGAACCCCCTAGAGATAAACCAGGACACTGAATTTAAAAGAACAATCATAAATATGATCAAGGAATTCAACGAATTTAAAGAACACATGAACAAACAAATCAAAGAACTAAAAGTAGAAAGGGATAAACTTCTGAATGAAGTCACAAAAGAGAAACATTGAAGAGAAATCAGGCAGAAATGAAGAAGGAACTGCAAAATTCAATAAGCCAACTTGAAACAACAGGGAAAAGCTTCACCATTAGAATGAATGGAAAACAGAATATCAACATTGGAGGTTAAAATGGAAGAACTGGAAGACTCAAGCAAAGATTATGGAAAATTTTTAAAAACACAAGAATGGAATAAGCAGGAGATATGGGACACCACGAAAAGATGAAATCTACGGATCATAGGAATAGAGGAAGGAGAACAACTTCAGGTTCATGGTGTTGACCAGATCTTAAACAAGATTATAGAAGAGAATTTCCCGAAATTAAGGAAAGATATCCCCATACAAATACAGGAAGCACATAGAACACCAAATAGGAACAGAAAAGAAACTCCCCATGACATACCATAGTAAAAACACTAAATATACAGAACAAAGAGAGAATACTGAAAGCAGCAAAAGAAAAACAAGTCACATACAAAGGAAAGCCCATCAGAATTATACTTGACTTATCATTGCAAACTATGAAAGCCAGAAGAAACTGGACCAAGGTATTTCCAGTTCTACATGACAATAGATGCCAGCCAGGAATACTTTACACAGAAAAAAAAGTCTATTATAGTTGAAGGGGAAAGATAAATCTTCCATGACATGAAGAGCCTGAAAGAACACATGTCCACAAAACCAGCCCTTCAAAGCATACTTGAAGCAACAGGGAGCAGAAAGAGAAACAACTACACCCCAGGTGCAACAAAAGAAAATAAATAAAGATATAATCTAGGAAACACAAAATTTGACAGAGAACACAGACAGCAATCAAAATGATGGCAACTAATACACATCTTTCAATAATAACCTTAAATATCAGTGGACTGAACTCCCTAATCAAAAGACACAGGCTAAGTGAATGGATTAAGAAACAAAATCCATCTCTTTGCTGTCTGCAAGAAACCCACCTCAACTTCAAGGACAGGCACTACCTTAAGATGAAAGAGTGGAAAAGAATATTCCAATCAAATATCACTAAGAAACAAGCAGGGGTTGCAATTTTAATCTTTGACAAAATAAACTTTGAAATAAAACTAGTCAGAAGAGATAAGGAGGGTCACTTCATTCTGATCAAAGGAATAATTAACCAAGAAGATATTACAGTCCTAAACATATATGCACCAAACAGCTGTCTGAATTAAATGATACCATACATCAAATGGACCTAACAGACATATTTTGAATAGTCCACCCAAACAACAAAGAATATACTTTCTACTCAGTACCCATGGAACTTTTTCAAAAAATTGGCCATATACTGGGCCACAAAGACACCTCAACAAATACAAAAATATTGAAACAATTCCATGCAGTCTATTGGACCACAATGCAATAAAGCTCAAAATTAACACTGGACAAAGCCCTAGTCACTACACGAATGCATGGAAATTGAACAACACACTCTTAAACAATGAGTGGATCAAAGGAGAAATTAAGAAAGAAATAAAAGAATTCATGGAATTCAACAAAAATGACAATACAACATAACACAACCTCTAGGACACGTTAAAAGCAGTCCAAAGAGGGAAGTTTATAGCTCCAAGTGTCTACATTAAAAAATTAGAAAAGCCCAAATAAATGACCTAACACTGCAACTCAAGACACTGGAAAGGCAAGAACAAGTGAAACACAAACCCAGAAAAAGAGAAGATAACAAAAATCAGAACAGAAATTAATGAAATAGAAACAAAGAAAACAATACAAAGAATCAATGAATCTAAGAGCTGGTTCTTTGAAAAGCTAAACAAGATAGACAGACCCTTAGCCCAGTTAACCAAAAGAAAGAAAGAACAAATCCAAATCAACAAAATCAGAGATGAAAGGGGAAAAATCACAACAGACACCCAAAAGATCCAGACCATTATAAGGAAATATTTTAAAAACCTTTATGCTACTAAATATGAAAAATCTAAAAGAAATGGATGGATACCTGAAATCATGGGAATCACTAAAGTTGAGCCAAGAAGATATCAACAGTTTAAACAGACCCATAACATATGAAGAAATTCAAACAGCAATATAAAGACTGCCAACTAAAAAAAGCTCAGGCCCTGGTGGATTTACAGCACGATTCTACCAGACATTTAAAGAAGACCCCCAACCAATACTACTTAAATTATTCAAAAAGATAAAAACAGAGGGAGAACTCCCAAATTCCTTCTATGAAGTCAGCATCACTCTAAAACCCAAACTGGGTAAAAACACAATCAAGAAAACTGTAGACCCATATCTTTAATGAACATAAATGCAAAAATCCTCAACAAAATACTAGCAAACTGGATACAGACCCACATCGAAAAGATCATTCACCATGATCAAGGAGGCTTTATCCCAGAGATGCAGGGTGGGTTCAATATACTCAAGTCAATAAACATCATTAATCATACAAATAGGCTCAAAGACAAAAACCACATAGTCATGTCAAGAGATGCAGAAAAGGCTAATGACAAAATTCAGCATGCATTTATTTTCAAACTCCTAGAGAGAATTGGACTGGAGGGAACATACCTCAGCATAATTAAAGCTATATAAACAAACCCACAGCCAACATCATTTCTAAATGAAGAAAAACTGGAAGCATTCCCATTAAAATCAGGAACCAGACAAGGATGTTCACTATCTCCAGTCCTTTTCAACATAGTGCTTGAAACTCTTGCTAGAGCAATAAGATAGGAGAAGGAAATTAAAAGAGTACTAAGTGGAAAACAAGAAGTGAAACTATCACATTTTGAAGATGATATGACACTACACCTAAGAGATCCCAAAAGTTCCACCAGAAAACTCCTAGAACTGATCAACACTTTCAGTATAGTGGCAGGTTATAAAATCAATCTACGAAAATCAGTAGCCTTTCTATATACCAATAACAAGCAATTGGGGAAAGAATACAGGGAAATGCTCCCATTCACAATTGCTGCAAAAAAAATTAAATATCTTTTAATAAATCTGACCAAAGACACCAAAGATCTCTAAAAAGAAAATTTTTAATCATTAAAGAAGGGATTGAGGAAGACACCAGGAGATGGAAGGACCTCCCATGCTCACGGATTGGAAGAATTAATATTGTGAAAGCAATATATAGATTCAATACAATCCCAATCAAAATCCCCATGACATACATCACAAAATTAGAAAAAAAGCATCCTTAAATTTATATGGAAGCACAAAATACCCTGGATAGCCAATGCAACCCTAAGCAAAATGCTGGGGGGGATTACTATACCAGATCTCAAGGTACACTAGAGAGCCATTGTCATAAAAATGCATGGTACTGACGCAAAAACAGACACATTGATCAATGGGACAACACTGAAGATCCAAACCTGAGTACACGCAATTTCAGGCACCTGATATTTGACAAAGGTGCCAAGAACACGCAATGGAGGAAAGACAGCATCTTCAACAAATGGTCCTGGCAGAACTGGATCTCCACCTGTGAGACAATATTGGCAGTAACTTACAGGATATAGGTGTAGGAAAGGATTTTCTAGATCAGACAGAAGTTGCTCAGGAATTAAGGTCAGCAATCAATAAGTGGAACCTCATTAAACTAAAATGCTTCTGTACAGCAAAAGAAACAATCAAAAAAGTGAAGAGAAAAACCACAGAATGGGAAAAAAATCTTCACCAGTGACACATCTGACAGAGGTTTAACATCCAGAATATATAAAGAACTCAAAAAACAAAGACCCAAGAAAACAAATGACCCAAATTGAAAGATGGGCTAAAGATCTAAGCAGAGAGTTCTCAAAGGAAGAAATAAAGATGTCTAAGAAACATCTCAAAAAGTGTTCAACATCGTTAGTAATTAGGGAAATGCAAATTAAAACCACCCTAAGGTATCACCTTACCCCAATCAGACTGGCTAGGAACAAGAAAACAAATGATACCAAATGCTCGTGAGGATGTGGAGAAGGGGGAAGGCTCATTCACTGCTGGTGGGACTGCAAATTCATGCAGCCTCCATGGAAAACAGTGTGGAGAACTCTTAAAAAACTAAAAATGAACCTACCATATGGCCTGGTTATACCACTCCTTGGCATATACCCAAAGGACTCATCCACTTGTACAACCATGTTTGTTGCTGCTCTTTTCACAATAGCTAAGAGATGGAAGCAAACTAAGTGTCCCTCAACTGATGAGTGGTTAACAAAAATGTGGTATATTTACACAATAGAGTTCTATTCAGCAGCAAGAAAAGGTGAAATAATGAAATTTGCAGGTAAATGGATGGATCTAGAAACTGTTATTCTAACTGAAGTAACACAGACTCAGAAAAATAAATGACATATGTTCTCCCTCATATGTGGCTCCTAGCACCAAATCCTTTTAAATTCCAGGTCCTTTTAAAAAGGACAGCAGTCTCTCCTGCATGAAATGACTACCATCATCACGACTTCAGCTGAGCCTGATCACTAAACATAGTCACAATTGGGCTTGTTGACAGTTGTGCTCATTCATTAAAGGAGGGCCAAGCAGTGTCACTGGACCCTGACCTGAATATCTAGCCACTCTTTCCAGACAACTAGTCCAGCCTTGGAAGACAAAAGAAAAATGAGGAAGTGTTGCTGTGTTTCATGGTGGTCGGAACCTATGTCTCGGGGAGCAGGGTACAAGTAGGCATGGAATCAACAACACAGACTCTGGGAGATGCTGCTCAGTAGTGGGCTGCCAGCAAGCTCATTTATTGTGTACAAAGGACTTTCTTATATGCCCCCCCAAACCTCCCCGATTGGCCCTAAGGCTGAGCTGTGTATTGTCCATTGGTGTGACCGTCAAGTCATCTGTCTCTAGCCCGAACAGCAGATATCAGGTTAGCAGTTTGAGGAAGTAAACTGTGGAAGAGTGGCGCGCCTGTGCAAAAGCCTCTGGGTCCGGGGCCTGGCCGATACTCTCGAGCCTCCTCCTACAAGGAAGAACCTAATAGAGGGATGCTTCTGGAAGCCCTTGTCAAGAAATTCCAATGGACTTTCATATGAACATTTGAAAATTGCTCTGTTCTGACTTTTTTATAGTTCCCTGTCTAGAACTTGTAATGCTACTTATTCTTGCCTTTACTTCTCCTTCACATGTCCTATTCATGATTCAAGGACTTTCTTCTCCCCTTAGAGACAAGAGTTGTGCAATTCGGGAGTCTTAGATAGACCCACTGAAGGGGTACTCCATTTGCCTCACCCTGAGTCCTTGTTCAGCATGGAAGAAGCCAGAGCGGTCTGCATCTCTATTTCCTATTGGCAATTTGGGTAACCCCTTCAGAGGATGGTGTGATAAGAATAGGAGGTAGGAATTGGCTAGGAAGTTAAGGTAAAAAGACCCCAAAGAAATGTAGCCAGTTTCTTGACTAAAAGTCAAAATGTCCTTGGGCCTCTTAGAAACATAGTCTGTTCCAAATGCCAAAAATGTCAAAAGTATTGGGAGCTTATATCTAATCCTTTAAAGATTTTAGGGTTACCTCTTCAGAAGGGGGAATGTTGGTGGGGAGGGAGTGGGCATGGATTTGATCAAAATACCTTATATGTATGTATGAAATTCTCAATAAAGTTTTTGTAAAAATTTTTTAAAAAAAAGAGATGGAAGCAACCTGAGTGTCCCTCAACTGACCAGTGGTTAACAAAAATGTGGTATATTTACACAGTGGAGTTCTATTCAGGAGTAAAAACAGATGAAATAATGAAATTTGCAGGTAAATGGATGGATCTAGAAATTAAGTGAAGTAACATGGACTCAGAAAAACAAACGAAGCATATTTCAAATAATGAAATTTGCAGGTAAATAGATGGATTTAAATTACGAAGTGAAGTAACACAAACTCATAAAAACAAACGACATATGTTCTCCCTCATATGTGGATCCTAGCACCAAATCCTTTTCAATTCCAGGTCCTTTTAATAAGATGATGCTATACAGCAGTCCCTTCTGCATGAAAGAGCTACCTTCATCTAGATTTCAGCTGAGCCTGATCACTAAACATCATCACAATTGGGATTGTTGATTATTGTGCTCATTCATTAAGGAAGGGCCAAGCAGGGTCATTGGACCCTCACTGGATTATCCAGCCACTCTTTCTAGCCAACTGTATGTAATTTGACCCTAATCACACATGGCCTCCTTGATTTGGGGAGAACTAAAGTATACAATCTGGGGAAGGCTAGGAAGAGAAGGCATGACCCATGCTTGGTAAAGGCTTTCCAGTGTGCATACCCTCAGGTCATACACATGCCTCAGCAACCCCTCAGTTATCTCAGTAAGTAAGCTCAATAAATTCATTGGTTCCCCAGTAAAACTTTAGTCAAACATTGGCTTGACACTAGGACCTTAAAAGGGACTAAGCATTGCTTAACATCCCCAGGAAGTCTTAAAACAGATGGAAAATTTATTTCTTAATGCTGTTATATCTCATAATTATTTTTTTTATAACAGAAATGAAATCAAACTGTATAAATTTAAATTACACATGGTGATGATAGACAATCATTCTTACAATGTATCATTGGATGGAGAAGGAGGATATCAGTTTCAGTCTTTGGCAGTGCCTTTGTCCTAATAATGTTGGAGTTCCACTGCAGGTGTCCAGTCATTAAGATCACTGCAGATGAGGCTAGAGAGATGGCTCAGCATTTAAGAACACTGGATGCTTATTCAGATGACCCAAGTTCAGTTCTCAGCACTCACAGGGCAAGTTTGGGGTACTGAGGTGTACACTTGGTAGCTTCCACAGATATTTAAATTAATAGTCACGCAGCTTTTTATGGACTCTGAGAGGTCCTCTCTAGAAGATAGTTTCATTTTCTTTTCATTGCATCCTTCCCTATGCACATACTAGAATTGGCTTTACATATATCCTCTTTATCTTTACTCCAGTGGAAACCAATCCAGTGGGGCTCTGTTGCATAACTGGAGATTAGATCCGTCCAAATGAGCCGTTCAACTCTTTTCACTAATCTTTTTTTCTTTCAATCTGAAGGGCTTCTGCAAATTTTGCATCATCCTCCACTGTAAATCTTCATGATGGTTTTTGACACCATGGAAGAATTATCTATATTTTTTCTATGCAACTGTAATATTACACGGTCAAGACCTTTGTTGTGTAAGACCATTTTCACTGGGCTCCATTTAGCAGTGACCACAATATCATCAGTTTGGGGACAATGTTCTGGGCTCCATAGGGTTCTGGCAGCTCCACTTCTCTGACTCTGTCCTCCACAGCACACACAGCTCCTTGCAGACCCAGGCCGGCTCCATTCCACACCTGCCGCTGCCCTTGGTAGTCATCCATGGTCCTGGCCTCTCCAAAAAGCTGGGGTCTCCACTGAAACTGAGGCTACACCTTCACCAATGGCTTCTTCTTGCCTCTCCAGGTGCAAAGCCTCAGTTTCTCTCCATGACCCCTTCAATCCTGGGGTCTTAACTGCAACTGAAGCTGAACTTTCACCTATGGCCTTTCCTGGCCTCTCA
>NW_008328334.1:881592-882489 GCF_000622305.1 Nannospalax galili
AGAAGACTTTACCACAGTGATGCTGGTCTCTTGTTACTTACAGCTGATTTTTCAGCCCCAGCTAACCAGCATCAACTGTCCCAGTAAAGCAAAGGTATTACTTCAGGTTCTGGTCTCTTTCTAATCACAGCTCATTCTTCTGCCCTAGTCAACCAGAACCCACAGATTCTCAATTCAAAATCTCACATGAACAGCACTGATAGTTTCCACTTCCCTGTGAAGCTTCACAAGCCAGGCCTCCATTGTCCACAACTCTTTCAACATAACTGTTCCAAGCTCCACAGCAACAAACTCTAAGCACGCAATGGCTTATCCAGCCTAAAGTTCCAAACACTTCCACAGTCCTCCCAAGGTCAGGTTTGTCACAGCAATATTCCACTCTCTGGTAAGAATTTCTGTCCTAGTTTGTTCTTCATTGCTGTGACAAAACACTCTGACCAATACCAACTTGGGGAGGAAAAGGTTTATTTGTCTTACATCTCCCAGGTCACAGTTCATCAGGGAGCCCAAGGTAGGAACTCAGGGAAGGAACCTGGAGGCAGGAACTGGAGCACAGGCCATGGAGGAACTCTGCTTACTGGCTTGCTCCCCTGGCCCCTGCTCAGCCTACTTTCTTATGCAACACAGGCCCACCTACCCAGGAGTGGCACCACCCACACTGGGCTGGGTCCTCCCACATCCCTCAACAAGAAGATGCCTCTCAGACATGGCCACAAGCCAGTCCAAAAGAGGAATTTCCCCAATTGAGGCTCCCTCAACTTGGGTGTGTCAAGTTGACACTAAAGCTATCCAACACACCATCACTAATTTTTTTTTTTTACAATTAAAGTTACAGTTTTAACAATATACAAAATGTAACAGTAATTCAGATTTTTTGGCATAATGATTACAGATATG
>NW_008328334.1:887793-888311 GCF_000622305.1 Nannospalax galili
TAATGTTTAAAGTTATTAATGAAAGATGAGTATTGAATCCTGTCATTTTTTTTGTTTATATTCTTCCTATAGTTGTACTTTTACACAGTTATACCCTCATTGCAGCTCTTTCTGCAACCCCTTGGGTATAGTCATTCCTTTCTTCAGCTCTTTGTATTTCTTCCAGAATTCTCTGAAGGGCTGGTTTTGTGGACATCAATTCCTTCAGCCTATTTATGTCATTGAAGATTTTTCTTTCCCCTTCAACTATAATAGACATTTTGGCTGGATATAGTAATCTGGGTTGGCATCTGTGGTCATTTAACACTGGGAATACTTTGGTCCAGGCTCTTCTGGCTTTCATAGTTTGCATTGAAAAGTCAGCTGTGATCCTAATGGGTTTTCCTTTATATGTGACTTGTTTCTCTTTTGCAGCTTTCAGAATTTTCTCTTTGTTTTGTGAATGTAGTGTTTTTACTACGATGTGCCGTGGAGAGTTCCTGTTCTGGTCATGTCTGTTTGGTGTTCTGTATGCTTCT
>NW_008328334.1:889364-889747 GCF_000622305.1 Nannospalax galili
ATCAGGAAGCAGTATTGGTTCCCCAGGTGTCTGGGGCCCCAAGACTAGGAATGGCACAGGGCCCAAACTAGGAGTATAGAACGGCAGGGAGATGGAAGGGTGAATGTGGCTTAGGGAGTCCCGGCGCGGAGGGCTGTGCTGTAGACTTACCCCAAGAGGCCTGAGGATAGTAGTCTCATAATTATTTTTTAAAAAGGAAAAGAAAATAATTCAAAAGATGTTAAAAGGATATGGGAATGGAAATATTTTCCAAAATAGATTGAAAAAAATGAGAAAGCCTAAGCAAGGGATGAAAGTCTGTGTAGGTTTGTTATGATATATAAAGGATGAGACAAAAATAATATACACATAAACTTAAATTTTATATGGTCATAGTTTAGCCA
>NW_008328334.1:889878-893047 GCF_000622305.1 Nannospalax galili
CTTAACAGCCATAGTCTGAGGCCTAAACTAATATGGTCAGAGGGACATAAAGGACAGTTTTTGCCCATGGCCCTCCAAGGTTGACTAAGTGCCATGGGACTATGGAACATCTCTCAAAATGTCCTGCAACTGTGGTAAGTCACCTGTCCTCTAGCTCAGAGAGAACACGGAGACCCCATGAGATGGACTTGAACCAGTGTCCAGTCTACAAAGAGGAGGGTCAACTCAGAGGAAACATCTCACTCATGGTTCCAAGTGAAGCCAGACATGGTTGAACAGGACCTTTGGCTTATCTTCACATAGATAGAACTGGTAAAAGAAAGGAGCCAGGAGCTCCTTGTAAGCCCATGTGACCTGAGGAACAGATCCTCAAATCACCTTAAGTATAAAAATAGATTTATTTGGGCCAACTGTATGGTCTTAAACACACAAAAGGAAAGTATAACCAAAGAATAAACTCATCAGTATATTTAAGAGTTCAAGGGATTACACCTCCAAGACATTAGGCTTAAGACTATATAAAAAGTTATTTAGACAATTATGTCTCATTGATGATTTTTGTTCCTAACCAGAAAATGCTGCTCAGATGTAAGACTTCAAATCTTGGTCCCCAGTAACGTAGTGCCCACCTGTAGCTAAGGGAGACAACCAGCTATTGTTCTAAAATTATGGATAAATTTGTTTCTCCCCCTATCTAGAAGCCTTGAGAGGGGTCTGACATTGATTCTAACCACTCCAACACCTATCAAAATACCTGAAAGGAAATCCTGAATCTATCACTCTAGACTCCAGCCTTGGAAGACAAAAGAAAAATGAGGAGGAACCTAATAGAGGGATGCTTTGGAAGTCCTTGTCAAGAAATTCCAATGGATTCTCATATGAACATTTGGAAAATTGCCCTGTTCTGACTTTTTTATAGTTCCCTGTCTAGAACTTGTAATGCTAATTACTGTTGCCTTTACTTCTCTTTCACATCTCCTATTCACCAGTCAAGGACTTTCTTTGCCCCCTACATGTAATAGTTATGCAATTTGGGAGTGTTTTAGATGAAGACCCATTGAAGGGGTACTCCAAATTCCTCACCCTGCATCCCTGTTCAGCATGGAAGAAGCCAGAGTGGTCTGCTTCCCGATTCCCTATTGGCAATTTGTGTAACCTCTTCAGAGGATGGTGCAGTAAGAATAGGAGCTAGGAATTGGCTAGGCAGTTAGGGTCAAAAATTCCAAAGAAAAGTAGGCAGTTTCTCGGCTAAAAGTCAAAATGTCCTTGTCCTCTTAGCAACATACTGCATTCCAAAGGCAAAAAATGTCAAAAGTATTTGGGAGCTTATATCTAATCCTTTAAAGATTTTTAGGGTTACCTCTTCAGATGGGGGGATTATTAGGGTAGCCAAAAGCCCCATAAAAATAAATAAATGAATCAAAGAAGAAGAAAAAAAGAAAAACGCAGCAAAGTGAGGCGTAAGAACCCATCATTCTGAAAAGAATATATTCCCTTGGACTGGAGAGTTGGCTTAGTGGTTAAGAACACTGGTTGCTCTTGTAAAGGACCTAGGTTCCATGCTCAGCACCCACCTGGTGGCTAACAATCATCCCAGGGGAAGCCAATGCCCTTTTCAGTCCTCTATGGGCTTTGCATAACACATGTACACCTGCATACATGCAGGCACAACATAAAATAAAAATACATTTTAAAAATGTTTTTTAAAAAAACAGTAATAGCTCTCTCCTACCCGCAGGCCTTTTTTGGGGTAAGTCGATTGGGCCCCCCTGCAACTTGACTCCCCAAGCCTCATTCACCCTCCCATCTCCCCCACCCATCTCTCCTCCTAGCCTGGGACCTGTCCCATTCCTTGCCTTGGTGCCCCAGACACCTGGAGAACCACCACTTCTTCCTGATCCTTTGCATTCCAGACCAATCCAGTTTCTTCTGGGGTCCCCAGGAACCTTCTGGGCCTGGCCCCACCCTCTCCTCCCTCTGCTTCCCTGGACTGCACAACCCACCAGCCTCTTTCCTAGATGCTGGAGCTGACCTTTCCTCTTCCTGAACCTTGCATTCAGACCAACCCAGTTCCTCAGTGCAATCCCCAGGAGCCCTTGGGGCCTCTTCCCACCCCATCTCCCATTTCATCTCTGAGCTCTGCTCCCAGGCCAGTCCAACCCCCAAATTTCTGAGGACAAAATCTTTCCTGGAGGGATCCAGACCTTAGGGGAAAGCCTGAGAGCATCTGATCCTCATCTGAATTGGGCCTCTGTGAGAACTCCTGAAGACAAAAGCAGTCTGGCCACGCCAATATAAAATCAAAAGAGAGAACTGGACACTTAGAGGAACCAGCCTTTCATGCCCAAAAAGTAAACCACAAATACACATGAAATTCAAAAAAAAAGCAGACCTAAACTTGAAGGCTTGAGTCTCACACAAGAATCAAATAAATTCACATGTCAAAATCACAGAGAAAAAATAATAACATGAAAAACCAAAATAACATATCCCCACCAAATACCAGTAATCCTCTAGAGGAGCACAGGGAAAACCCCCTAGAGATAATGCAGGACATGGAACTCAAAAGAAAAATGATAAACATGATAAAATAATTCAGTGAATTTAAAGAACACACAAGCAAAGAAATCAAAGGACTAAAAGAAGATAGGGATAAACTTCTGAATGAATTCACAAAGGAGATAGAAACATTGAAGAAAACTCAGGCCAAAATGAAAAAGGAAGTGTAAAACTCAAAACACTCAGTAAGACAATTAGAAATGACAGGAGAAAGCCTCACCAACAGGATGAATGAAATGAAAAACAGAGTATCAAGACTGGAAGATAAGTGGATAAACTAGACCACTCAAGCAAGCATTATGAAAAATTTAAGAAAGAACAAGAAAGGAATATGCAGGAATTGTGTGACACCATAAAAAGGCCAAATTTAGAAATCATAGGCATACAGGAAGGAGAAGACTCCCAAGATAATGGCAAAGACCAGATCTTCAACAGAATCATGGAAGAAAATTTCCCAAAATTAAAGAAAGACATGCCCATATAAATACAAGAAGCATATAGAACACCAAACAGACAGGACCAGAAAAGAATCTCTCAACGGCACATCATAGTGAAAACACTACACGTACAAAACAAAGAGACAATACTGAAAGCTGCAAAAGAGAAACAA
>NW_008328334.1:893214-895406 GCF_000622305.1 Nannospalax galili
ATAAATAGGCTGAAGGAATTCATGTCCACAAAACCAGCCCTTCAGAGAGTTCTGGAAGCAATACAACCAGCTGAAGAAAGGAAAGACTATACCCAAGGGGTTGTGGAAAGAAATTCAATGAAGGTATAACTGTGGAAAAGTACAGCTATATTAAGAATGCAAACAGAAATAAAAAAGACAGGATTCAGTACTCATTTTTCATTAATAATAT
The DNA here is from genome assembly GCF_000622305.1 of Nannospalax galili. Classification (NCBI taxonomy): domain Eukaryota; kingdom Metazoa; phylum Chordata; class Mammalia; order Rodentia; family Spalacidae; genus Nannospalax; species Nannospalax galili. Next base: position 893,426 of record NW_008328334.1, read on the forward strand.
TAAATACTAACAGAGTGAACTCCCCAGTCAAAAGACACAGACACAGGATGGAAAAAAATATACCAAGCAAATGGTCCTAAGATAAAAGCAGGTATTGCAATTCTAATAACTGAAAAAATAGACTTAAAACTCAAACTAATCAGAAGAGATAAAGAGGGCCACTTCATTGGGATTAAAGGAACAATGAATCAAGTAGATAGTACAATCATGAACATATACTCACCAAACTCTGGTGCACCCAACTTCATAAAAACAATACTACAGGACTTTAAGACCAAGATTAATCCCAACTCATTAATAGTAGAGGACTTCAATACCCCACTGTCTGCATTAGATAGTTCAACAGGGCAGAGAGTTAACAGAGAGACATCTCAATTAAACAATACCATATATCAAATGGACTTAACAGATGTCTATAGAGTGTTCTACCCAAGCACCAAAGGACATGCTTTCTACTCAGCACCCCATGGAACCTTCTCCAAAACTGACCATATACTGGAGGACATAACAAAACCTCAACAAATATAAAAATATTGAAATAATTCCATGCATTCTATCAGACCACAATGCAATAAAGCTTACAATCAACACCAGAAGATGCCCTAATCACCACATGAACACATAGAGATTAACCAACACACTCCTAAATAATGAATGAGTCAAAAGAGAAATTAAAAAAGAAATAAAAGTATTCCTGGAACTAAATGAAAAGGACAATACAACAAAACAAAACCTCTGGGACATGATGAAATCTTTCCTTAGAGGGAAGTTTATAGCTCTAAGTGCCTACATTAAAAAAATCGGAAAGAACACAAATAAATGACTTAACATTGCAACTCAAGTCACTTGCAAAGCAACAACAAATGAAACCCAAACACAGCAGACAAGAAGAAATAACAAAAATCAGAGGAGAAATTTGTGAAATTGAAACAAAGAAAAAATACAAAGAATCAATGAATCCAAAAATGGTTCTTTGAAAAGATAAACAAGATTGACAGACTGCTAGCCCAGTTAACCAAAAGAAAGAAAGAACACCTCTAAATCAACAAAATCAGAGATGAAAGGGGAAACATCACAACAGACACCAGAAAGATACAGAACATTATAAGGGAATACTTTAAAAACCTTTATGCTACTAAATTTGAAAACCTAAAAGAAATGGACAGATATCTAAAGGCATGGGAACCACCAAAACTAAACCAAGAAGAGATTAACAGCGTAAACAGATCCATAACAGAAAAAGAAGTTGAAACAGTAATACAAAACTTCCTGACTAAAAAAAGCCTAGGAGCAGATGGATCTACAGGAGAATTCTATCAGACATTTAAAGAGGATCTACATCCAATACTACTAAATTTATTCAAAAAGATAGAAATTGAAGGAGAACTTCCAAATTCCTTCTATGAAGCCAGCATATAGACCCATATCCTTAATGCACATAGATGCAAAAATTCTCAACAAGATATTTGCAAATCACATACAGACACACATCAGAAAGATTATCCACCATGATCAAGTCAGCTTTATCCCAGAGATGCAGAGATGGTTCAATATATGTAAGTCAATAAACATCATAAATCATATAAATGGGCTCAAAGACAAGAACCACATGGTCATCTCAATATATGCAGAGAAGGAGGTCTTTGACAAAATTCAACATGAATTTATGTTCAAAGTCCTAGAGAGAATTGGACTGGAGGGAACATACCTTTACATAATTAAAGCCATATATAACAAACCCACAGACAACATCATTCTAAATGGAGAAAAACTGGAAGCATTCCCATTGAAACCAGGAACCAGACAAGGCTGTCCACTATCTCATCTTCTCTTTAACATAGTGCTTGAAACACTTGCAAGAGCAATAAGACAAGAGAATTAAAAGAGTAATAATTGGAAAAGACGAGATCAAATTATCCCTTTTTTGCAGATGATATGATATCTAAGAGATACCAAAAATTCTACCAGAAATCTCCTAGAC
>NW_008328334.1:895544-896385 GCF_000622305.1 Nannospalax galili
GAAAAAATAAAATATCTCGGGATAAACCTGACTAAAGACATTAAAGACCTCTACAATGAAAATTTTAAATCTTTAAAGAAGAGACTGAGGAAGACATCAGAAGATGGAAGGACCTCCCATGCTCATTGGTTGGAAGAATTAATATTGGGAAAATGACCATCCTACCAAAAGCCATTTATATATTCAAGGCAATGCCAATCAAAATTCTCATGACATTTTTCACATAATTGGAAAAAACTATCCTAAGATTCATATGGAAAGCCAAAATACCTCAGATAGCCAAAACAAATCTGAGCACTAAGAGCAATGCTGGAGGGATTACTATACCAGATTTTAAGCTGTATTACAGAGCTGTAGTCATAAAAACAATATGGTACTGGTACAAAAATAGACCCACAGATCAATGGAACAAAATTGAAGACCCAAATATGAGTACATCCAATTTCAGCCATCTGATATTTGACAAAGGGCCATTCACTGGAGGAAAGACAGCATGTTCAGCAAATGATGCTGGGAAAACTGGATCTCCATCTGTAGAAGAATGAAAATGAACCCCCTATCTTTCACCTTGCACAAAAGTCAATTCCAAGTGGATCAAAGAACTCAATGTAAAGCCTGAAACTCTGAAACTGTTAGAAGAAAACATTGGCAAAACCAACAAGATATAGATGTACGAATGGATTTTCTAAACCAGATCTCAATTGCTCTGGAAACAAGGTCAAGAATCAACAAATGGGACCTCATTAAACTAAAAAGCTTCTGTACATCAAAGGAGACAACCAAGGAAACAAACAGAAAACCCACAGAATGGGAAAAAATCTTCACCAGTGACACATCTGAC
>NW_008328334.1:897155-898003 GCF_000622305.1 Nannospalax galili
CGGAACCAGGGAGGTAAAGGAAAAGAAAGACCCTGCTAGAGAAGAACAGTAGGGAACAGACATTAATAAGGAAGATATGGATAAAACTTGGGTTAGTTTAAGGGAGGGGGTAGGGAAGGGTATACAAGGAACCTAGGGGATAAAGGGAAAGAAGGAGCTCAAAAGAGATAGGACCATAGGAGTAGAGTATTGTTAAGGGAGAAAGGGGGAAAATGGGGACACCTTAATTGGGGAAACCATGATGGAGGGGTTAGACAATGTGAGAAATAAATAATACCTAGCTCATTTTAAAAACCAGAGGGAACCATATTAGTCCAACAACCTCCTGACAAATTATACATACCAGATCAAGAAATATATGACTAGGTAAATTTTATCTGTGAACAACTGGTCTTTGCTCAAGATTTATCTACATGGCACACAGTAATTAAAAGTATGTCTGTTAAACATCCAAGAAGGTTAGTTCCGTGGAACTAACCTTCTTGGATGTTTAACAGACGTACTTTGAGGCCTATAATAATTTGGTCAGAGGGACATAAAGGACAGTTTTTGCTCCTTGCCCTCCTAGGTCGACTAGTTCCAGGGGACTATGAGCATCTCTCAAAATGTTTTGTAATTGTAATGGATCACCTGTCCTCTTGATCAAGGAGGCTGAGGAGACCCCACGAGATGGACTTGAACCAGTGTCCAGTCTACAATGGGGAGGGTCAACAAAGAGGAAACATTTCCTCCACGCTTCCAAGTAAACCCAGCCATGCTTGAGTAGGACCTTTGACTTATCTTCACATAGGCAGAACTGGTAAAAGAAAGGAGCCAGGGGCTCCTCCCAAGCCCATGGGACCCCTGAG
>NW_008328334.1:898397-928978 GCF_000622305.1 Nannospalax galili
GTGCCAACAACACAGCAGACAGTAGCAGGGATATCAGAGTATAAGGGCTCTAGTTGGGGGAGGGAGGCTATGGGAGGGTGCCATCTGGGAAGTGGGTGTATAGTTGAACAAGATGGTTTGGGATGTTCTGTGTGATATACACACACACAATAAAAAAACCGACAAATTTAAAATGTATTATATTTGAGGAGGAAGCATAAAAATTTTCATCATGTTAATTAGTAGAGGTGATAAACATTACCATTAAAATCTACCTGATGACTTTATAGACATACACAGGTGCCAAGGATCTGAGTGCAGCTGATTATGACTAGTAATAATCAGATACATACAGATTAGAGACACATGCGCCAACATCTCAGTGTTAGCAAAATCAATGAGTCTTTCTGTAAGAAACAGTCCATTTTAAAATGAAATGGAGATCTTTTTAAAGGTTAAAATCTCATTCAATTTTATGTCTTACAGGGCTTATACTGAGTTCAATATTGTATATCTATATTAACTCAACAGCGAACCTAAAAATTTTATAGCCACTTTTGGAAGAGATGTATCTTTGCTCTGGTAACTGTTATTGAGTATATTAAAGCTGTAATGATATGCTTCTAAAAAAAGAAAAGAAAAATAAAGTTTCACACAGTAAAAAAAAACTGACAGCTGTGACTACAACAGGGAATACCTCTCACAACTAATATCACCCCTAAATAGTTTATAGAATCAATTTATCCTTACCTCCCTGTGTTAACAGCCTTTCCATGTCCTCCCTTAGGTGAAAGGAAAACTTGAAAATAAGAGGAATCATCTTGCTACAGTGGTAATAGGCATTGAGCCCTTTTAATCCCTACCACAATCAAATTGTCAAAGGCAAGGACCAGTAAGAAAAAAATAATGTCGTTTACATTGTTGTTTGGGTGGGTGAATGATCTCTTGGGGATGGAGGAAGAGTTCTGAGGCTACAAATGAAAAACATTAATTCACAGAAGAAAACTTGAAATAACAGGTTTAAATCACTGAGAGGCTCAGTGTTTCAAAGTCTAATTTCAGTTTGTAAATAAACTTCGTTTGTGGCCATCTGTTTTATAACTGAAACGCATTTCCAAGATGTGTATTTACTCCAACTTTTGAAACCCTGAGAGTAAGAACCTGAAGAGATAACTCTAAAAGGGGGGAGATTGACCCTCCAGTTCAATCTGCACAGTAGTTATATGGCAGTGTACTTTAAAAAAATATATTTTATTATTTTTATTTTATGTGTATGTGTGTATTGCTGCATGTAGATAAGTGCATCCATGTCATGCAATGCCTACGGAGGTCAAAAGAGGCTGTCGGATCCCCTGGGACTGGAGTTACAGACAGCTGTTAGCTGCCTTGTGGGTGTTGGGATTTGAACCTGGATCTTCTGCAAGAACAGCCAGTGTTCTTATCCGCTGAGCCATCTCTCCAGCCCAGCAGTGTACTTTTATATTGCAATGGAGTGAAGAAAATTTAAGTAGTAATAAGCATGGGCCTGATGATAGTTGTACTACATATCCGGGGTTAGGGGAAACAGTGATGGAGACAGTCACTTGCCAACTGAGGCTGCTTTTAAGTTGCATCATAACAGTACATCAGAGCCATAGTAGCTACAGTCTCAGGAAAGGGCAGATACACCCAGCCCACTCCAGTGCTGGAGATGGAATAGGCTGATGCTTGAGTCTATCCTGACACAAGGCTCTACCTAATGCCAGGGTCTGCCTAGAGGTTCCATGTGTAAATTCTGGCTTATGTGCGCAGACTTCAGTTTCTACTGGGCACTATGTGTCATGGCAATATGCCTGGGACTGGGCTCCACAGAAAGCCCTGCCCCCCCAGAGCAGAGCCTTACTCCCTTCTCTGCTGTCCAAGGGTGTGGGGCAAAGAAGACAGGCACCATTTGGTTTAACAGATCCAACAGCTCCATCCGCAGGTACTGGCCTGGGCATTTAGGGTTTGTGTGACTTTGCCCAGCATAAGATTTCACTGCGGCAGTCCTGGTACTGGGTCAGTCATAGGCCTAGATTTGCCTTCATCTCACTCCCCCAAATGGGAAACCTCTCATTCATTCTGGGCTACTTTAAAATTGAATGCAAGCTTTGCACATTTCTGATATGAATGGGCGACCAAGTACCTCCCTCTTGTCTTCTACATCACTACTTTAATTTCTTATACTTATTGCACACACCTTGGTTTCTCACCTGATTTCTTTAGTTCTTGTCAAGATAGTTTGGCACCTGAATAGCTTGTTCACCTTGATGTGCACTGAGGTGGGAGGTGAGCTCAAGAATCATATTCAGTCACCACCTTTCTCAGCGTTTGAGATGAGTCTTAAAGAGTTATTCATTGGCCTGACATGTGATGGTTTTTTTCGTGGAAAATGTTCCATTTATGCTAGAGAAGGCTGATTTTTCTGCTGCTGCTGGATGTAATGGTATATTTATGGCTGTTACAACCATTTAGTCTATAATGTCTGTAAGTCCACTGTTTCCATGTTGATCTGATTTTTATTGAAGGGAAGAGGGGTCTACATTTTCTATCCATTGTTGAATGTGAAGTATTAAAGTGCCCAACTATTATTGTATTGCTTTATATCTGTTCTTTCAGAACTGTGAATATTTGTAATATTATTAGGTGCTCTGATGCACACTACATCAACAATTATTGAATTCTCTTGATTGACTTATTCGTCATCATATCATGATCTTTATGTCATTTTGTTGCTATTGACATCAGACTATTTGTTATAATAAAGTGAGTCTCATGCACAGAATATTTTTGGATCTTGAAGTGCAGGGAAGGGGATGGGGTGTTTGATCATTTTTATTTCAGACACTGTGCATCATTTGATTAGTGAATTTATCCATTTACATAATGAATGGTATGTAGTGACTTGTTAGAATTTTTAATTATTTAATAATTATTTTGTAATTCTTTTGTTTTTCCAATATTTCCATCTTCCCTTATGATTTTGTAAATCTTACAGTGGTTTGTTTTGATTCCCTTATTTTGATCTTTGTGTGTATACTGGAGGGGTTTTTCCCTTTGGTTAACCATGAGGTTTACATAAAATTAGAACATTCTATTTTAAGCTAATAATGATTTAAATTCAGAAGCATACAAAACTATTAATATTAGATGTTTATGGGGTTTTTATATAGTATTTATTTGAATTTCTCCCTCCCTCTTTCCTGCTCCTTCCATCCTTTCCTCCCACCTCTCCTTCCTTCCTTCTGTCTTCCTCTGCATCCATTCTTCCCTGTCTCCTCCTCCCTCCCTTTTTCCCTCCCTCCTTCCTTTCCCCTTCTTCTGAAACTCCCATAATTCATATATTCCTATATCTGATAATATCATATTAATCCTGGTGCTTCTTCATTCTTTTTCATGTATTTTTTAACCTTTAATATAAACTAAATTACCCAGAGCATCTTTGATCTCACCAATGGTTTCTTCTGCAGAACTGAGTCCATTACTGAAGGAACTTGGGTTTTTCAGTCCTGCCTTTGCCTTCAGCTCTGGAATTTCAGTTTCATTCTGCTGCACAGTTTCTGTTTCTTTACTAAACCTCTAATTCATTGTGCAGTCTTTTTCTAATTTTATTTCATCTTTTTATAAACTTTTTAATTTTTATTCTTTTTTAATAATTTATTTTATTTTTATTTTTACAAGTGATTTGATTGCTGGTATGTTAACTGGTATGTATGAAGTGTCCATGAAAGCCAAAAGAGGATGGCAAATTATTTTTATTAAGTGTTTTATCAACACGTGAAGAATGCAAAATATCTGACCAGGCAAGTAAGTATTTTCCTTACCATTCCTTTGGTGTTATAAATGTAAGCTCTCCCTAGAAAAAGGTAACTCCAGATTTACAAGCCTTATCTACTTACCACTAATGTCCACTTTAATAGTTGATTCAAATTAATAGTGTTTTGTTAAACACTAAATGGGAAAAAGTGAGCAACAACAAACACTGTAAAGGTACATGTTAGCAATTAAAGTGTTCAGTATTTAGTGAACACAATACTTCAGAGGTTATCTAAACTAGAAGTCAAGGCTTCAAAACAGTAGTTAATATGGAATGCTGGATAATGGACACAAACTTGAAAACAACTTTTTTTTTTTGAAAACAACTTTTTAACAAGCCCTTTTTGTATAAAACAAAGATATTTTTAATGGAAATATATAAACTAAAAATTATTCCAAGATACTTATTCTTATTTCCCATGAACTACAATTATACTTTTTAGTATAGTATTTCAGAAAGGCTTTTAATGAAGTCATTCAAGTATAATAAGCCCAGAGACTCCTGGGGCTGTAATTACCTGGCTTGTTTTGAATCAGGCTGTCTGTGCTTAGTCTAGTATTTTAATAAGGTCTACAAGGATTAGAAACAGCCAACATATGAATTATGAAACCCACTGTCAACCTGAACAAAGGAAGGGAAAAAAGACCAACTCGTGCCTTAGACTATCACTACAAAATGATGGCATATTATTCGGCAATAGATGGTGTATTTTTGAAAACCAGGAGATAGAGGGTTCAACTAAGAAAGATTTTGTCAGCATACATTTCAACATGTGAACCTTGCCATCAGAAATGTGAAGGTGTTCATTTGTGATAACCAACAAAGTGGAGAATGTATCATTGAACTATTTTGATAAATGTCACAGGTAGTAAAAACTGTGATCCTTAAGCTTAGCTATTTCTGAAACAGGTTTGTTTTCCCCTCAGAAATTTGCCATACATATATATCTGATGTTTTTCCATCATTGGTATGCGATTTTACCAACTATTTTGCATTTCACTTTATAAACTGTCTGATCTCATGACTATGTTTCTGACACTAAACTCTTAAGATGTTTTTAGGAATCTGAATTCGGGGGATGGAGTGATGACTCAGCAGTTAAGAGCACTGACTGCTCTTGCAGAGGACCCGGGTTTGGTTCCCAGCCTCCAAATGGCAGCTACAACAATCTACAACTACAGATCCAGGAGATCCCACACCCTCTTCTGACCTCTGGGGGCATTGCATGACATGGGTGCATTTACACACATGTATGCAATACATTCATACACGTAAAATAAAAAATAACAAAGCATTTTTAAGAAAAAGAATCAATTCAGTAGAGATAAAGAAAACAATCAAGGAAATAATTTTCATTTTGATCCAGAGGCAAATCCAAATCTCACACTTTAAGGCAGTTTTCTCCTAAGAAAAGAAGCTAGCCCTCCCACTGATATAATGGCTTACTCATAGATGGAAGCTATCTGATGTATCCGACAAAGCAATCTATCTCAAAGGCAGTGAAAAGGTGCTCATTACAGAGTCGGAAGGGGAGGGGCCCTGGTTGTCTGTTGCAACTATTACATAGCACTAGAAGTATCACTTTGGATAAACATTAAAGTGTATTATATGCACCCAACTTCTTTTCCTACATTTCCCTTCATTTCCTACCATTCTTCCCACACTATTTTACTTCCTGCTGCCAGAGTGTCAGCTCATGAATCACGTGGCTTTAGCATTTATGCTTTGGTCAAGACCTATGAAATGTATTGTTGCACGATCCATGTGAGTTTAGGCCTCTAGAAGGAGTCATTTCAGAGATCCCCATACTCTTCAGAAGTCCAGGCCCTGGTACAAAGTTAGCCATGGTCTGGTCAGTGACTGCAGGGCTCTGGGTCAAAGACTCTACTACAGCATCAGTGGAGTCAGAATGTCTATAGGACTGTATGTGCAAGTGAGTCTGATACCATTAAATGTACACAAAGGTATTTTGGGTCACAAAATAGAAATGACAGCCAGGAAAATTCTCAAAACTATTCTAAAGCACCAAAATATCAACTGCCTGAACCTAAATATTGGTCAACTGGCTAAGTGAGGCTCTTGGAGATAAGTGTAAAGAAACTTTGAGTTACCAGTCTAAGGCCAAAAGTCATTCTTAAAAGAAGGCATGGAGACTTTATGTCATTTCCTCACTTAGAATGTAAAATGCTTTATAATTTTAAAAATACCTATGGGATTAGTAATTGTCATTGGATGGAAAACTATTTGTCTATAGTCAGCTTCAACAGTAAAAATGCAAACTTTGGAGACAAAAGTGTAAAGAGTTATCAAGTTCATTATACATACAGGGTTAATTTTACAGTGGACGTGTAATAAAAAGTAATGACTATTTAATAGATTAAAAAACAACTTAGAAAGCTTTTGCCTTTTACCCAAAATTAAGCATGCTATGAAGTATGCTTTTAAACTGGTTTTATTATTTTTAATGAACTGTTTTTAACATATTACAAATCTTCAGACTGTTACAGTTTCCAACAGTAAGTACAGCAGTAAATACAGAGACATGAGCTCTCTCTGATGAAAGAATACAAAAGATAGAAACACCCAGGAACAAGATGGCAACACTAGACCTGAAGTGGAAATCAACAGTCAAATCTCTCTATGATGTCAATACACACAAAAAAAATGAGTAACTCAGTCACAGAAATAAATATGTATTTTGAGTTTCACCTCTCTTGGAAGTTTGGAGGGACATTAGTTGACCCAAAGCTCTCTAAAATTCTATAATATGTATTAATACCAGAGGATCCAAACACACAGAATGAGCTGACAGTGATTGCCAAAGCAAAGAAGTGCTTTTATTCCTCAACATTCATGATCTTTGTGGTATTCTGTGAATTATAAAAGGGCATGATCTCTATACAGCTACAGAAAGTCATAAAAATGGGTTTTATAAAGTGCCAAGACCATATGTATTCAAAACTGCATATAGCTGTGCTTTATTAAATGAATCCATCAGTTAATTGATAGTTTTGCCTTCAAGATATATCCAAACTATGTACAAAGGATCCACAAATGTCAACAATTTGTAACCAAAATTCTCTATATCTGCAAAAATCTGCATTGGCTTTCAATTTAAAAATTTAAGAAATTAGTGAATATTGTTGGTTTATCATTTGGGTTAAGAAAAAGTAGGTGGCTTCAGCTTTTTAACAGGATTGTGAACCACTCATAAATTGAGAATTCACACTCTTGATTAGAAAAGATAAATTGTCTAAAATTTCCAATTGAAAACAGCATGTGCAGTGGTTTTTTTAAAAAAACAAACAAAAGAATTGTGAATTAAAGTTCTACAAAAACCCTTAGGATACACCACCCCATTTCCCCTTAAAGGAGGAGGACTAAATAACTGGCATACTTGGGCGGAGCACTCATCTATCTATGTATATTTCATTGCCCATCTGAGAGAAGAAGTAAATATCTTTAAAGGTGGAGAACATACTCTTAGAGTGTAGAGAAAGTCCTAGCCTCATTCAACATAAACAATTTATCAGTATATAGTGGATTCAAAGCAGAGTAAACACACAAAAGAAAATGTTCCATGCAAAATTCATTGTTCCAACATGAAACACTAGATCTATATTTTCAGTAACTGCACATCTGTTCAATTTAGCTGACAAAATGTACACTGAGGAAAGATGTTAGTATATCCTTCTAAATGCAAGTCTGAATCAAAGGCACTTCCACAGAGCACTACCTCCTTACACTTCTCCAAATTATTTTCATTCACACTGTTTATAATCTATCTTTCTGTATAAGACCAATAAAAAGCCTGCTCTAATTGTGAGCCTTATCACTACCCACAAAAAAGTAAGCCTATAGGTTACCTCAATTATGTATCTCTTCTATGAACTGGGGTAATATATAGCAGACATGGGCATAGGTCTTTTAATTCTTTGGGTTAAAAACAGAAAGCTAGGAGCGGTATACAGTTGAGATGCTTCAGAAGTGACCACAGGAATACACTGGCTGAAGTCTAGTGTGTGAAGGGAAAAAAGCTGCTGTCTTTCATTGTACATCTATCTACAGTTTCACAAAGTTCAGGTGTCTGTCTTGGTTTTCTCAATTTTGTTTAAGTGGCTTGAATCTCTGCTGCTCGTATGTCGAATGGTGGCAGATGAAAAATAAAGGCATTTTTCCCCTCTAGACAAAGGGAAACCTGCTACAGACCTGGGTCCTCATGGAAGTTTTAAGTAAAATGAGATGGGTTGATTGAAAGATTTTTATTTTTAGGACATAAATGATGTTTCAAAGTTGAAGACATAATTAAAAATAGCAATTGAGTTCACACTGGGGAAAAGACAGGCAGCAATGCACACCACCAAAGCTAAAAATACACCCGCAAAGGGCACAAGTAATTTAAGGAAAGGCTTTCCCTTGAAATTCAAACTTTTCTTCTCAAACATCTTTTAAGTACCAACATTTAGAAACACAACTCATATCCTGAAGGATTTTGAGCCTCAAAAAAATGGCTTTGCTTTTCACACTCATCCACATGAAATGTTTTTATCTCTTTTACCTTTACTTAGCCTATTAATTTTTTCATGTTTGCAAGAAATTTGTGCATCTTTCAAGTTTGATAGTCTCTAAATGACTGAATTTGGCTTTGGGAGATACCAGAAATTTATTAAAACTGATTTTAGCCTAGGTGGATCCACAGTGAACCTTAAAGTCATAGCTCCCTCACCGCTGACAACCACTTCATTTGAAAATAAAAATACAGTATCAGAGCATTCATTTTTCAAATTTCTGTATAACAAATCATCATCGTATTTACTCTGTGAAGTTGTATCCCAAAATAAGCAGAGCTGGTCTTCCTCTCGGAGGAATGGGGGCTTCCTTGGCATTTTACAGAAGCGCTGGATTTGCCTTTGGGATGACACAATACACAAGCCATTTGTTTCCAAAAGGAAAACGCTATTTGGTCTTTAACATAACACCATTCCAAACATTTATCAGGTTGTTTTTAAGGATAGGCAGCAAAGGACATCATAGTAATGTTTCACAAGGATGAAGCGTGATGAAGACAGATGCATTTCTAAATGCTCCATGAGACAGTCATCAGGGCAGAGGCAAGGTTTGGGGAACAACTTTAGTATACATTTTACTACCTTATTCTTAAAAGATTCAGTACCAAATTGACGAACTGAGCAACATTTTCAGGTAACATTTTTACATTATTTAACATTTTGAAAACTTGAATGCCTTCATCACTCAAAAATAACAAATCAGAAAAGGCATTTTTGATTTTTGAATCAATATTTTACCATTTACTCTGCTTGAGATCTGTCCAGTGCCCACGAGATCGTTCAGTCTCAATCTACTACAGAGTTCATACTGCAATTTACAAGAAGCAAGAATACACAGCATCAGACTGCAGAAAGACACACATGGCCCTCAGACTTAGTTTATGGGAATCAGTGGGCGTTCCTCTCGTTTCTTCCAGATGTTTGTCTTGCTGTCTCTTTTGGCTAGTGGTGGTGGTCGGCCCCTTTTTTTAGTAGGAGATGTGTTGGCTTCAAAATCTTCCACAGTGCTTTTCCTTCCTGGGGACTCTTCCCTGGGGTGCTCTATAATAACTCCGCTACCTCCATCTAAGATGTGTCTCAATGCTGAGTCCTCGGGGGAGCAGACCGTGGTTCCACTCTCACTGCTGCTCAGGTCTAAATCTTCCAGGTAAAGGATCTTGGGTTGATGCATGCTTTTGATGAATGTCTTCTCCCTCTCCAGCTTTCTACTTGAATGATGCTCATTCATGTCCACTCCAGAGTCAAGACTTGTATCATTGCTCTGGGTTCTCTTGCCCTTTTTCAGGTCTATAAAGGAGTGCCTCACTTGTGCCACAGGCTTTCCATCAAGAGACACAAACCACGCCCGGGGATGCGGGGAGGGCTTGCCTTTGGACAGCTCCAGGAGGGTCTGTTCTGAAATTCCTTGAAGTTCTGATGAAAATGGAGTCATTACGACAGCTTCATTCAGCGTTCCAGGAACAGAGACGGACTCCAGCAAACTGTTGGAATATCGGCTCCAGTCTGAAGTCTGGGATGGCAAGCTCTGCTGACCTTCAAGTACAATGTCCTCTTCTCTGGCAACTGGGGCCTGGGCATGAGAATGCATTGGCATTTTGGGCAATGTCTGTGTGAAATTCTCTCTGTTTACGGGTTCCATCAATTGGCCATAGACTAACTGTCCCTTTCTTGGCAAAGTGGCTGACTTAGCAGCATGTAACTGCTCTGGTGTGGAGAAAAGGTCAGATGTCTGAAGGATGGCTATGGGCTGGCTGTAGATATGCATAAGCTGCTCAGGAATACGGGAACGCCCAAACATCTCCTCACTTCCTGTGAGGTACCTCTTTTCCTCTTGAGCATCACCTGGCGAGGGAGATAAATTGGTATTAATATGTTTAGGCTGTTTGGTTCCTACACTTGGCTCCAAAGACTCGGTTGGATTTCTTGAGTAATTATTGTGATTGACTGACAGAAAGGAAACATCTTCATTGTAGATTTTAAAATTGTCCCGAGTTTTCACCATGGAAGCTCTTTCTTCTGCCTCCACCTTTGTGGTTTCCTTTTTCTGGGGGCTGTAGGAGGTTGTTTTGGTGTTAAATAACTGTGTCTTGTCCTCAGCTTTTAATGCAACTTTGACTGAACTGATGTGATTTATGTGTGTTGTTGATGTTGTCTGGTCTCTCTTAAGTATCTCGAGTTTAGTGATATTTCTTTCTCTTTTCTGTGGTGTCCCACACTTATCCCTACAGTAGGAAAAGAAAGGCAAAAAATAAGGTTGTTTTTTAAAAAATAATCTCAAAATGCATGCACGGGCCTGCACACATACATACACACACACACACACACACACACACACACATTTGTATCCTGTTTTTATTCCAAATCTATGTATTTTAAAGGCTAAAAATTTTATTTCTTTTTAAAGTATCTTTTATTTTTATTTATGTATATGTGTCTCTGTTTGTATATGCCATATGTGTGCAGGTACCTGAGGAGGTTAGAAGAGGACATCAGATCCTTTAGAGCTGAAGTTACAGGCAGTGTGAGCTGTCCAATGTGGACACTAGGAACTGAAGCCCTGTCCTCTAAAAAAGCAGCAAGTGCTCTTAATCATTGAGCCATCTTTCCAATCCCTAGATAATCTGTTTCTATAAATGAACTTTATGATGCACAAGATGTAATGAAGTGGTACTACAATTTGACAGTTCTGTTTATACACATAAATTAGTGTTGTTCTTACCTGCAATAACAAAGTAGCAGAGCCAAAAATCCAATGACAATGACAATCGTTCCTCCTAATATGGCTGTAAGGAACACTGTATGGTAAGCAGTCATGTCTTTGGAATCTTCATTCATACCTGAACCTGCGTGGTTAAATAGAAGTAAATAAAATAGAACATATTATTTTAGGTCCAATTTTTAGCTCTGCCATGTTCTGGATGAGGTAGAGTGAGATGTGTGCTCACTTCTATTGGTTTGCTTCCTTCCTGTAACAGATGTCTCTGTGAGTGAAGCACATCTTTCTTCCCTACCCTTTAGGATTAATCAACTGACTTGCTTCCACCAATGAATTGTGAACACGGGAAATGAGGTTGTATGATGTGGCTCAGCCTTCTCACTAAAGCACTCTAAGATGTGAATGGTATAGTCCAGAAAAATCAGTATTCCTTCAATCTGAGTTCTGAAATAAGAAAATATGTTGAACTGAACCACGCCAAGCCCAGCAGCAGAGCATCCAACCAAAAGCATTCATATACTGTAAAGTGTAAATGTTTGTCACTGTTAGCCACTGAAATGGCATGGCTGTTTACTACATGGCAGCTCACTCTTACAGAACTGGTGTCTGGGTACTGAGATGCTGCTATCAAAATATGTGGCCCCGGCTTCCAGGTCAGTCAGTGAACAGTAAGGAAACTTTCAGGAAGGATTAAAAATAAAAGGAGAACTCAAACTATGCAGTAAAAAAGGACTTGGAGAAATAAGCTAACAGAAATATCTCTATTTGACATTCATACAAAGAGGTTTTGAAATAGACTATTGGTAACAAATACTGATTTTTGGTGTGTTTGATGTGAAGAGAAGCTGTAAAAAATAATTCAAAAAAGAATTTCCCAATGCAAGCATTTGATGTAAAGATTAGAGAACCCTTGAACTTTCTCACAAGAAGACACTATGATTCTGGGCAAGCTGAGACCAGTAAAGGCACAGAAGATTCACCATCCGGTTCTGAGAGCACTTACACACCCGTGAATGGTGTTGTGATGAGCTAAATCATGGGAAGAGCTGGCTAATGCCACAGGATGCCACCGCCCACCATAAAGATTCTGCATAAATATGAACACTATCAGCAAATCTTTTTGACTCTGCTTCAACACTGCTAAGATTTCATTTTCCTTAGAAAAGTATACAATAAACCTAGTTGTCACCTTCAACTAGATTCCAGTATGTATTCGGGGTGACAGGGTGAGAAGAGTGATAACAAACTGGTTTTCTGCTAACCTGTGCCATGAGGAAATGTCCAGAATAATGGCTCTAATGGCACTAAGGACAGCAGAAGAACTGAGGGAGTCCCTGGTCATTAAGTCCCAGTACTCAGGAGGCAGAGGCAGGAGGATCTCTGTGAGATTGAGGCCAGTTTGGTTTACATAGAGAGCTCCAGGCCAGCCTGGGGTACAGGTAGACTGTCTCAAAAGACCAAAAATAAAAAATAATGGTATCATCTGATTTAATAAATATAAAGTGGTGATAATTTGGAGAAGCAGTAGACTGACCTTGAAGCTGAGTGTCTAACTGGCTCCTGTTTTTTTTTTTTTTTTCATTTTTAAGTTGTCTTGAACAGGTTTTATTCATTTGTATCTCAGTTCCCCATTCTATAAAGCAAAAATGATTAAAGCCATCCCTAACCCATGTTGAATTATTGCAGGTTAAGAATGTATACTTAAGAAACACTGAGAAGAGAGTTGGCCTATGCTGAGTACTTGGTTAGCTGTAAGAAACCACTATGGGTACTGAATGAAGCCTTGAGGTTATATTTTGAGTACCTAATACAAACCACTGTTTCACAAATGGTGACTGATAATAAAGTATGTATCATATTTAAAAGGAAAAGAAGTACAACAATGCAAATATAAAATTTAAACAAAAGAGATTTAAACCTGTCGATACTATCTACAGAGTCTTATGTGGCACCGAGAGCTATAATCAGGTAAAATTTTATTGTAAATTAGGGACTGTGACACATATGAAAATATATACATACATGTATGTCTAGGCATATATATGTATGTTTATGTGCACATACATAACACAAAGTCTCTGCCTGTCTCAAGTTCCTGACAGAGTCCTTAAAGCCCATGAAATGTTCTAGGTGATAGGAGTATCTCTAGTTGAGATCAAGCAACTCTTGGTGGGCTTCTGATGGGCCTGGTCATGATTAGAAGGTTGGAACCTTCAGCCCTATTCTCACCAGGTTCCAGAGAGAGAGTAGAGGGGTTAGAAACTAAGTTAATAATGGGTTGTGCCTATTTTTTGAAGCCTCCATAAAATCCTGGCAATATGGGGTCTGCAGAGTTTCCAAGTAGGGGAACATATCCATGAGTCAGCAAGGCAGTGCACACTCTGAGGACAGAGGCCCTGCACTTAGGTTCTTATAATCCTCCCAGTACTGCTTCACGTGGATCATCTGCATCCTTCTTTCATACCCTTTATACTAAACCAATGTGTTTCCCTGAGCTCAGTCAGCTGGCATAGCAAATGATCAAACCTTAAAAGGGAGATCATGGGAACTCTCAATGTGAAGCCACATCAGTCAGAGTATAAATGCTCTGCTACTTGCAACTAATCCCATGGTACTGCCCATGGCACCTGAGGCTAACTCCAGGTAAACAGTAGAGTTGAATGGAACTGTAGGGCATGTAACCAGTGCTCACTAAGAACTGGAGAACTAGCTGATGTAAGCAAAACCCCACAAAGTCAGAAGTATTCTGTGGTAGGGCTACAGAGATGGCTCAGCGGTTAAGAACACTGACTGTTCTTGCAGAAGACCTACATTCAAATCCCAGCACCCACATGGAAGCTAACAACTGTCCCTAACTCCAGTTCCAGGGGATCCAACAGCCTCTTCTGTCCTCCTCAGGCATTGCACAACATGGGTGCACTTACCTACATACACTCATACACATAAAATAAAAAAATAAATAAAATATTTTTAAGTAGTATTCTGTGGTGAACATAAAGGAAGTGTTTTTTTTTCTTTCTCATTATGTTTATTACCCTTAAGATTCATATTTTGAAGTTCCAGTCCCCAATATAACAATATTTGGAGAAGGAGCCTACACGGATCTAATACAGGAATGGTGAAGTCCTAAGAGCAGCGTCCAAATAGGACTAAGGTCACTGTAAGAAGAGGCAGAGCTGGTACAGCTTTCTCTCTACATGTGCAGGAAAGTCTACATGAGGTCACTCAAGAAGATCACTATCTACAGGCATGACGAGAGCCTGAGCAGACTAATTCAATAACTAACTCCTCCTGGCTTAAAATTAAGAAAGTTAACACTCAGATAAGTAATACCTACATGAAGCTCACCTACTGTGACCAAGTAGAGCTCCTAGCAAGATATCCAGACTTCTTAGAAGCATACCACCACTCTGACTGTAATATGCTTGCAGAATAGTTTTTTTTTTTGAGCATCACTAAAAGTTTTCTAATTCAAATTAAATGATAATCCCACAGTTCTAGTTTAAAACTCTGGACCACACACAGCCTTTTCCAACAGATAAGCTAGAACAGAATTCTTATTTTAGAAAATAATTTTAGTATTTGTAATTCATGAAGTCATCTTATATAAGTTGCTTTTTTGGGTATATTCTTAAGGGAAGTATACTTCTCTATTAAATTCAAAGTTTCCTTTGGTTATTTTTATAATATAAAAGAACAGAATAACTTATATTTAGTCTAAACCTTAAATTAAATATTAATTGTTGTTTTCATCAATATTTCATGAGGATAATACCAGCCAGCTGGCAAGACTACTATTCTGCGTGCTGTAGAACAAAGGGAAGTGCTGTCTCATTACCGAATAAATAATCTTGCAAGCACTGAGTTCAAATAAAAACAGAAAAGAAAAGCCTTCTTGATCACATATGGCTCCTATTTCTCCTGCTGGAATACTAAATTTTAATTTCATTTTTGAAAGGTTTTGTTACCAAAAAAAAGCGTGGTTCAAAATTCAAATGTTGCCAATGTTAAATGAAAATAAAATCAATCAGGACTAGAATAACCTTTTTGTCAGGAAAAAAAATCTGAGAGTCTTCAAAGTAATGCTTAAAGCAATGTTTATAATAATCCTCTATAACCTCATGTAAAATGTTCATCCAGAACCTTAGTCAGAGCAGGAAATAACCAGCATGAACTAGGTGACAGCTGCCTCTCAGGGGAAGCCTAAACAGAGACCTGGAGACTCATCTCTGTTTCAGAACTGAAGACGCAGGAATGGTATACGCTACGACTTTCAATCAGTCTTTACCAACAAAACGCTCAAAGTTTTGCTTCATTTACTTTCTGTGGGCATGCATACTGACAAAGAAAAAGAAAGAAGAGACAGACAACCCCTACAAATGCTGAAAGCTAGAAAGCTGACTTAGCAAAACTGGTGGTAAGTCCGAGAGGAGGGGAGCTTAAAGCCAAAGACCTGGAGAGGGAGGGCAGGTGACAGCGCCCAGCTAGCCTCAGGTATGTGAGAATCTTCCTCTATCTGTGAAGCTATTATGACAAAATACGCAGTGTTACATGAAATTCTTGAGAAATTTACCAAATGAGGTGAATGTGAGACTTTCTTAGCTTCAGGTTCCCTGAATAACTGGATACCCTGTCAAATCTAAGACAATGAAATGCTTTCTTCCAGATCACACGTAGACTGTACACAGTGCAGATTTCTTGGTGTGTGGCCACCAGCTCCCATAGACCTTCTGTTCAAGACGTCAGATCAGTTTTCATTTCATGGGCCACCTATCTGCCCTTAGGAAACAGTCCGGAAACACTTCTGTAAGAGCCCTTCCTCCCAGGTCCTCATCAAGAGATGTGCTCATGACCCAAGAGTAGGTAAACCAGACTCCTCCTCACTAGAAAGAGGGAAGACTGGAAAGTGCTGAGTCAGCAGCAGTGGCAGTCGATGAAGACAGCTAAGCAGGCCTCTGACCAGGCCTCTGGAGCTGCAGAGACGGCCACCTTCAACAGAGTCTTCAGCCTTCCCTTTCCTTCAGTCTCTGAACTCCACATTTATTTTTCACCTTTTTTATTTCTTGTTTTTTTTTTTTTTTTTTTTTTCGTCTTTTTGAGACAGTGTCTCCCTGCAGCCCAGGGTGGCCTGGAATTCACTATATGGACCAGGCTTGCCTTGATCTCACAGAGATCCACCTGCCTCTGCTGGGATTAAAAGCATGTGCCACCACGGCTGGCTATTTTTCACCATTTTTTAAAAAATATTTTATTTATTATTTTTCTTTTATGTGTATGCGTGTATTGCCTGCATGTAGGTAAGTGCACCCGTGTCGTGCAATGCCCACGGATAACAGAAGAGGCAGTCAGATCCCCTGGAACTGGAGCTACAGACAGTTGTTAGCTGCCATGTGGGTACTGGGATGTGAACCCGGGTCTTCTGCAAGAACAGTGTTCTTAACCGCTGAGCCATCTCTCCAGCCCCTATTTTTCACCTTTTAAAATTACCCCAAATGTCCCAGTTTCGTATAGCCAAGGACTCTAAGTAAGCAATGTAAAATGTGTTCATGAAAAAAGTAAACTAATAAAGTACTTGAACAAACTTCATTCTTCACAACTTTATCAGACATTACAGGATAAGAGACTTAGAGGTCATGGAGCTTAATCTTTTTGTCTTGTGAATAAGAAAAGAAAAAACTGACATTGAGGGTAGGTCAGGGCCTTTGTCAGTGTCACACACCTGGTAAATGGCAATGCTAGAGTAAATTAGAGGACAGCTAATATCAACTCCAGCATGCTATATAAATTATTCGTTAAAATTACTTTGTTTCATTTCTACAGTACCTCTAGTTCCTGGAAGTGGAGCTGCGATCCAGTAGCCCAAATGTGGTGCATCGTAAGTCCAAATTAAATGACCGTTATGTTCTTTGACTATTCCCCAGCCGTGATGCACCCAAGCACCTAAAAAGGATAGTAAGTAAAAATTACCAGTTAATTACAGTTTTATGCCTTTAGAGCTAATACCTTTAGAGCTAATACCTTTAGAGCTAATAGGAGTTTGTTAGTAGTCATGTAAAGAAGACATAACTTAGGCCAGACAGGGTGGCCCATGTCTTTAATCTCAGTACTTGGGAGGCAGAGGCAAGCAGATCTCTGTGAGTCTTAGACCAGCCTGCTCTACATAGTGAGTTCCAGGCTAGTCAGCACTACAAAGTAAAACCCTGTCTCAAAAAAACCAAAAACAAGTCAGAGAGATTGCTCAATGATTAAAAGAACTAGCTACTCTTGCAGACGACCTGGGTTCAGTTGCCAGTATAAAATGGTGGCAAACAACCATAACACAGGTGCACTTACATTCACGCAGGCAAAACACTCATGCACATAAAATAAATACATAAATAAGAAAACTTTAAATAATACAGAACTTTGTAAAAGTTATGAATACTATGTTAAATATCTAGAACAATACATATCAAATATTGCATCATATTTATAATATAGTACATATGCAACAGCATAATATGAATGATTTATGATGACCAAAGGAGATTAAATCATTATAGAGAAACTAAGTGAGCTGTTCAACTTATGTACACTGAGGGGGAACAAGGGAAGATTAAAATCTAATTCATCAATAGATGGCTATTTGTCACTTGTCCTGGGATTGTGATTAAACACTTACACTTTATGTTCTATGGCCTTATTAATTTATTAAATATTGTTTCAATATTTAATAGATAAAGTTTTTCCAGAACTATTCATTTTCCCCTCAAGCCTCAATCTTTCAGCATAATCAGACTGAACAAGAAGTTTTCATTCGAGGTATCAGAAATTAAAGCAATTCATCACAGCTATAAAAAACCAAAAATTCAACCATTTTCAGCAATGTGGATCAAACAGTTGTGAATACTGTTGAGAGAAACTCAAAATGATGGAATCAGTCAATCTATTGTTTTTAATTGGTTTCATTAAACATTACATACAATAATTCAAAAAGCTTTATTTTTTTATTTTAACATTTTTATTGTGTGTATGAGAGAGATATAGGGGCTGTGCACGTGCGTGGTGCACATACGGAGGTCAGAGAGCAATTCATTAAAGTTTGCGCTTTCCTTACACCTGGTCATGTGTTCCAAGGATCCAACTCGGGTTACCAGGCTTGTGCAGTAAGTGCCTTTACCTGCTGTTCATCTTAACAGCCCTCAATTCAAAAATTTAATCACTGAAAGGAACATTAGAGACAAAGATCTTTGCCAGGAAGAATGATCAGAAGGCAGAATTCTAACATCACGTTCTTAAAGTTCTTTGAAATGAGAGCAACTCGCTCAAAAGCTTGGGAAACCAAGGCCCAAATCACTTAATGACTTGTCGCACAAGGTGCTACCAGTTAGAGGACTAAATACAAACCTCAGCAAGCTTCATCTAAGATTTCCAATGACAGACTGTCACTGTTATTTGCATAGTTTTCACTAATTTTTTTTTTTTTTTTTTTTTTTTTTTTTTTTTTTGGTCTTTTTGAGCCAGGGTCTCCCTGTAGCTCCAGCTGGCCTGGAACTCGTTATGTAGATCAGACTGGCCTTGTACTCACAAAGATCTGCCTGCCTCTGCCTCCCAAGTGCTGGGACTAAATGCATGCACCACCACATCCAGCAGTTTTCACTAATCTTAATAACATGGCTATATCATTGCTTATCTTGCACAGTGAACATTTGTGTGGGTTTTGGCCTTAACATCGAACCTTCCATCTCCAGTGTCATCCCGCTGCAAATCTCCCTTGAGTTCCATCTGCTACCTACCTGTTCTCAGTTGATAAGATGAGTTTGGGGTTCAATCCCACCTGAACCTATGAACTAAACCTATTAAATATATATATTCTTCTTGCACAAACTCTACAACATGGTGCATCAAAAGGCTTCTGCTGTGGTTATCACACAAAGCATGACTTTTCTGGATAAGTGTAAAGTTAGGAGCTAGAGCACCAACAGCCCTCTTCTGGGCTCACTGAAACCCTTAGAAAGGTGCTGACTTAGAGGAAATGGGGAGAAAACAGATAAAGCAAGGCCTGAGAAACTGGCTTAGCTCTGTCACAGACTTTGCCCAAGGCCCTTCTGCAGGCTCATTACCCCAGTACCTTTATTACATATTTACTTTTAGTAAATTACACTACAAGCTTATTTGCATGAGAACAAGAACAAATCTAAAAAACTGCAAAGGAAAAAAGTGCTTCCCAGTTGTCGGTTAGGAAGCAAAATGTAGTGAACAAAGTTGATTCCTAAAGTTTGGGGGAAATAATCACTCTTCCTGTCTTTTAACATCATTTACTGTCATGCTATTAACATAAATTTCTTGACTATCTTAACGAAGGTTTTAGATAAACTAGTATTGTCTACTAAAAAATTCCTTCAGGAACCTTAATCTTAAATGGTTTTTGCCTTTAAATATTGGAGGAAGACAATAGGAGTGAATAATGTTGGTATGCATTTGTTTGTTTAGACATATTGTATATGAGGTGGGATGAACCACCCACTGTGGCTGGCACCATTCCCCAGCCTGGGTTTTAGTATAAAAAGGAAAAAGTGAGCTGAACAAAAGTATTTATCACTCTCTGCTTCTTGACTGTGGGTGAAATTCAAGCAGCTGCCTCAAGTTCCTGTTTCTGTGACTTCTCTACCATGATGGACTATTACCTTGACCTGTGGGCCAAAATAAACCCTTTCTCCCTTAAATTGTTTTTGTCAGAGTATTTTATCACAGCAATGGGAAAAATAGCCAAGACAATGTATTAGCATCATTTCCATACATATATGTATCTGTCTATATGTATGTATGTGCATATGTATGTATATATCAATGAGACCAAGTATGGTCCTTAACAAAGTACACAAAATTGTAATGCTACTGTAAACCTAGATGTGTATCAAATTTTAAGATGAAACACCCAAATATTTAAAAGAAAAATATTCTCACTGTTTTCATTTAGTGCATACCTATGTTCATATCAAATGTCCAAGCAGGAATGCGATCTCCCATGTTTATATCATTTGTAGACAGAAGGGGGAGAGAAACATGAATGGCACCATCCACCTTTAATTCTTTTCCTCCAGAATAGATTTTCACACATATTGCAGCAAGAGGAGTCAATTCAATATTTTCCAAACCTAAGGAAGGATATAGTTTATTAAAATCATATACAGAGGGTTCATTTATATAATAAATTGTTTGGGCTCTACAATGTCTTTTACCCTATTTCACCACTGTCATCCATTCTAATAAATAATACCTGTATATTCAGGATTTTAAAACTATGATTTCAAGATAGTTCATAAATAAACAGAGACTATACAATGTAACACTGACAAATTAGAAAAAACAAGCTATCTAATTCAGACTCATTGGTTTTAAGGACACTGGATCCAATTGAATGTTTTTAAAAATCTAACCCTAGGCCAGTGAGATGGCTATGCAAGTAAAGGCACTTGCTCCACAATTCTGATGGCTGAGTTTGATCCCTGAAACTCACATAAAGCTAGAATGAGAGCCCCAGTTCCCTAAAAGTTGTCCTCTGATCTCTGCACATACGCTGTGGTGCCATGCATTGGTGCACACACACATATATACACACACACAGGTACCAAGCGTTGGCATACACACACACACACACACACACACACACACACATACCAGTAATAAATAAATAAATAATTTTTTAAAAACACTAACCCCTAAACCCAAACTGTAACTCTCACAAAAGGGCACTTTTAGACACACAGGGTTCTAAAATCACATAATCCAATAAAGTGGTCGCCAGCTGCAAGTGGCCACTTAAATTAAATCCAGATCATTGGTATACTGGTCACATTTCAAGCTCAGGTGTGACCAGCACCAGGCTGGGCAGAGCACAGCATTCCTCTTCCTAAGAGGTAGCACTGTTCTAGAACTTTTCACATGGCAGCAACATTCTTCTAAGATTCAGAGCATTTAAAGTCGATAGTAAAGGAACACTGGAAAACAGAGCTCACTGGGAGCCCTGTCCAAGTTTCATGAGCTTTGTCTACATATGCCCTCCAGTTCATCATGAGCTCATGTGTGATGGCCTATGTTTGTACCATTCCTGTAAATGCCTTTATTTTGAGCATCTTCTTACATCGGGAATAGTCTTGTCAGATGTCTTAGACTGGCTTCCTTAAGAAGCAGACTTTGAGATGATTTGAGCAGCAGACAACTAGGGAAGTAATCCCAGAAAGCAACCACTATGAAGTGTACACCACACAGAAGGAAGGAGCCAATACAGGACTCAGAAATGATGGGTTATCACTGAAACAAAACCAGCTCAGTCCCACAGGGGCAGAAGCTGGCTGGAAATTATCTCAGCCAAAGCAAGAGAATGGGAGTATTTAAGTGTCAACTCTTGTCTGCTCCACGTGAGGACACAGCCTGCTTCCAAGACCAGGGGATGTCCTCAGGCAGTGATTTATGTGTGCTGTAGGAAACAGGCTTGTAACAGAACAGTGAGTATCTCTGGGTGGGACACTGGTAGCACCGGTTATAGAAGGTTTTAAAAAAATCGTATTCTCTCTTGTTATTCTCTTTTCTGGGTGTATCTATATGAAACAAATAAAAAATATGACACAACTGCAATCATCACAATTGTAGATTACATGTAGTAATTTTAAACAGTGGCATTTCAGTTCCATTTGCAATAAGAAATAGAAATAGTGGGACAAATGGAGATGTATTTTCAAAATAAATCAAAATTCCATCCATCCCTTAACTTTTAAATCATGAAAGCCTAACATTAAAGCTATTGATTCTGGAAAAGATAACTTTTTAATACTTACTTATAGCTAGTACATATCAAAACAAAATTATAATTGCTCACTCAAATATATAAATATGATAAATGTATCTCACCAGGCAGTTAAACAGTATACTATCTCAGGCTATTTAACTGACATTTCTCACAAGTGTGATAAGATTGCATAAATTTGACAAGATCTCAAACTGGGAAAAGATAAGTATTAATACCTTTACACCAAAGTTTCTAAATGTATTATTTTGCCAAGTTTTACAATAGTCACAACTATTTCCTATAATTTACTTACTTGCTTTGATTCAAATGAAATTTAATAGATTAAAATGAAAGAAAAATTTTTATTAACTTAAAATAATGCATGTCAAAGACTGGATAAAAGGAATTTGCTTATGAACAGGTTAGTAACTAGACATTTCAAAAACAACACATATTTTACAAAGCTTAAATGAAAATCGCATCTCTAGAAACTATGTAAGTATATAAATAAATATTATTTGATAGAAAATATATGTTGATGTTTCTTAGAAACATGGTTACATATGTAAAAAATAGGAAATACCTGGTTTGTTAAGAGTGATTCCAGTCGTGTATAGAAAATTTTCCACTTTCAAAAACTGCTGTAGAACAGTCAGATAGCCAGTCACATTGCTAATATGATGGTTGTTGGGAAGTTTAATGAAGGCTTTCGAAAACTGAACACTTGGTTGAGATTTGGCATCTGGGAAAGGGAAATCCCATTAACAAATGAACAACAACAAATATATATATACATATATATATATATATGCCATCATTGGTCAGAACATTTCACTTTAAAGAAAGTGGTTATAGTGGTTTGTAAATGTCATTACTATCTCCTATTATTATTTTAAATTCAGAACTAAGAAACATCTAGATCACACAAAGTGGTCTGGACTGTGTGACTACTACACAGAGCTCTTCCACCCTTTTTCCAATCTCACTTTAGGGAGCCACACACTGACTACCCTCAGCCCACGTGGTTCACTGGGATTTCTTCTGTAACAGGAGTGGTGTTGATGGTGCATATCAGAATGGGCCAAGATCAATCAAAGCATCTCGTTATTCTCTGTCCAAAGTGACATGCTCAATAACAGGCCTGGTCCCAAGCACAGTTAATGAGATGTAATATGAGTTTTGCCTGGACGTGGGGTAGTAAGCTTGTTTTGCCTCTCACAGGGTCCCATCTTGTGAACAAAATTGACAGCATGTTTGAAAGTGGAGGCAATATTCAAAGAGTAGAGAAATGGAGTGAAGGAAAACTATTTTTCAAATATTTCAACTTAAGCCCTTCAGGTTAACTCATGTCTAAAGCTGATGCTGCATTTTAAAAGATGAAAGCTCCTCTGGGCTCTGCTAGTTTGGGATGGGATTTTAGCTACTTGCATAAGAACTCCCTTTCATGACACAGCCACACACTGAAGTGGATAGGTTTCACCATCAGATAGCAGCTCATGAATTGTAAAAAATCTTCCAAACTCTAGATCCTTGACATAAAAGTATCTCACTTCAGTGATACTGAATTGGCTACCTTCTAGCAATTATTAAATGAGAACTCAGTGACAAAACTGGTATTTCTATAATTAACACAACTTAATGAGCCAAGGATCAGTTCTAAAATCAAAACTGTAAATGATCAACTATATTACCTTTGGCCTTGGACTTTAATAAGATCATTGATAAAAGCAGAAGAAATCATTTAAATTATTAGGATGAAAAAACTATCAAATTTTAATTTGAGTAGTGTGATAATAAAAGAATAATGTAAGGCAATTCTCAAAATCAATTTCTAGAGTGTTTTGCGTAAAAGCAGAATAATAATACCTGTAAAACACTGGAGTACAAACAACACAATTATAGTATATATTATTATTTGGTTAAGGTATTTGAGGAGCCAGGCGTGGTGGCACAGGCCTTCAATCCTAGCATTCAAGAGGCAGAGGCGGGTGGATCTCTATGAGATCAAGGTCAACATGGTCTACATAATAGCTGGAGCTACAGGAAGATCCTGCCTTAAAAAACAACAAAAATATATTTAAGGAAATAATCTGGTACCTTTAGATCACTTAAAAATATTATCTATAACATTCTTTTCTAAACTATGTGACCTTGAGACTAGAGAAATGACTTAGCTGTTAAGAGCACTGGCTATTCTTGCAGAGGAACTAGGTTTGGTTCCCAACTACCATATGGTGGTTCACAAGCATCTATAACTCTAGTTCCAGGAGATCTGATGCCCTCTTAGAGCCTCCCCAGGCATTGCACACTTGGATGCACTTACATACATGCAGACAAAGCACTCATAAACATAAAAGTAAAAAAAATGAAATATGTGACTTTTATACATGAAGATATCATGATGAGATTCATTATTTTTGCTAACCTAAAAATTAATTTTAAAAACATGTGGCCTAATTATGTTGCAGATACAAATTTCTTATAAATGAAAATATGCATTCTCTGTAAATTATCTAGCTGAGTTTCTGTAAAGTTTAGTATATGCCTAAAGTTTCCAATTTCTTCTACGCACAAATATATTTACATATGCCGAACACACTTCCATTATACAAATCAAACATTTCATTAGCACTAAAAAGTAAAGAAGTACTTTATGAAAAGTTTTAACAACCTCAGAAACATCCATTCTTTCTATGCTCCAACCCAATGGTGACCTCTCAGGGAAAGAAGGCAGTAAAAAGACAAGATCTGAGAATTCACAAGGGTTCACAGTGTGCTCAAGGACTGGCAGGGGCAGACCTTCTATCCAGACAAATGAGCTCTATTCTTTCTAGGTATAGCGGCAAAGGAGAAAGGACATGTTCAGTCCAGTCCACGTATGCGCATAGCGGCAGAAACCATAATTTTTAATGGGGTTTGAAGACGCCAGTAAGAGGCAAGCACTTATCAAAAGGAGACCAAATAAATACACAAAAACACTAAGGTGGAGCTACAGCCATCCTGGTTTCATTAATGCCTCAGCAGCATAAAACTCAGCCCCTCTGTAGCCATGTGGCCTATTTACTTTCTGGACTCCATACACAAGTCCATACCACATTCTGCCACAAGTCAGCAAAATTAGTAGCAAATGCTTTGACATCTAGGGAAAAAGGGTCTACAGCCTCACTCCATAAGTCCCTTCAGGAATAGTCAAGCCCAAGTTCAAATACTGAATTCAATAGTATTAGGTTTTCTTATTTGATGCTTTCAAAATACGAAAGCTTCTCAATAGGAACCTTCACAAACTGATCCAGTCATGCCTGTCTTGATTGTCTCTCTCATGAAGATTTTCTGCCTTTTCAGTCATTTCTATCATATGTCAGAGCTAAATGTTAATTCACCAATACAAATCAAATTAACAATTGAAATTTACAAAGGCATTATGTAGTATATATCAAAAAAGTAGCAGAGTATCTGAGTTCCTTCTGAGCACCAATTAAGGGACATAGGAGGTAAGGTAAAACTGTCATCTTTACAGTCTGTAAAGCAGAGAGCCTGAATCAGTACCCCAGAGCCACATTTTCTGCATTCTTTCCCATGGGATATCAGTACCACAAATTGAGGATGCTACAAGATTCTGAACACTCCAACCACAGGAGCAAATAACCCACATCCGCAGCAAAATTCACCCAGGCGGCATGGTGGAAACACTTGCATTTCGAGAGCCCAAAGGTCTAGGTGAAACGTGTTCTGTCCTTGTCCCTAGTTCACCAGTCACAAAAGCCTGGTGAGGGATGCACATAAAGAGGGCAGACAGCTCTTTCTACCGTTTCCTCTAGTCAAATATTTCCTATTTGGGATGGGAATTGGGGACTAAAACGGTTAAAGAGGAAATTATTTCCAATACACAGATACTTTAAATGCACATGGTGAACACACTTCTATTATACAAACCAAACATTTCATTAGTATTAAAAAGTAAAGAAGTACTTTATGAAAAGTTTTAACAACCTCAGAAACATCTATTCTTTCTATGCTCCTACCCAGTGTGTATTAGTCCCCAATACACAGATACATAATATAATGTATAACAATATAATATATACTAATTTGATATAATGTATAATTATACATTATAGCATATAACATATAATATGTAATGAGGATAATAAATAGAATATAAAATAATATAATATAGTAAGATAAGAATGTTTCAATGAACGTACTGTTAATTCTAATCATTACTGATCAATTTAGACCTTTCCCAAATTACAATCAACACTGACTTATGTAACGGCCACTTTAAGAGCTTCCTTAATAAGGATGCACTGTACTTACCAGTTAATTTTCCAGTAATCAAAACAGTGTCTTCAAAGAGCCATATATTTGCTTGGCTTTGTGGTAGCAGTGACAGTGTAACTGATGAATATACTGTAAAATACAGACAGCATAATTGAAATATTAAATGGGAGAGAACCGGGACAGATACAGTTCTATTATACTATGCCTCAAAGATTTTCCAAGCAATTTAAAACAAAGGAAGAAGGAATATATGCTGGAGAAAGAAGAAAACATAATAAATTAAGATAAAAACCACTGGGCATCATTATTTTACTGATCTTTTCTATTTCAAATAGGTTTTAATGGATGATTAACAAGGTTTTGTAACTCAGAACAAACATAAATGAACAAATTAGGTGCTTGAATAATTCTGCTTTATCTGTTAAACTGTTTCTTGTTATTTAGTTCTTGGAAAATTTAAATTTTTATTTATTATTATGTGATTGTGTGTACAGATGATGTGTGAGTGTAGATG
Source organism: Nannospalax galili (assembly GCF_000622305.1). NCBI lineage: Eukaryota > Metazoa > Chordata > Mammalia > Rodentia > Spalacidae > Nannospalax > Nannospalax galili. The sequence goes on from NW_008328334.1 coordinate 925,059, forward strand.
CCACATGCCATGGCACTTAAGTAAAGACCAGAGGACAACTCTGTGGAGCTGGTTCTCTCCTTCAACCATGGGTTCATGGGAATTGATCTCAGGTCATCAGGCATAGCAGCAAGCACTTTTTCATGTTGAGGCAATCTGTCAGCCTAAGTCTCAGAAACTTTTAAAATTATTTTCTTGGAAGTCAGTGAAATGGCTCGGTGAGTAAGGGAGCTTGCCACTAAGGCTGACAACTTGAGTTCCATCCCTAGAACCCACACAGTGGGAGGAGAGAAGTGACTCCCACAAGTTGTCCTTTAAGCTCCACACATGCTTCATGGGAGGTGTACGTGCACGCGCGCGCGCGCGCACACACACACACACACACACACACCACATATGAGCACACATACACACACATTCATGCGTGCATGTATGATCACACATACATGTAAATAAAATGTGCTAAAACTTTTTTAAATGACTTTCTTGTCTCCAGGATGCACAGTTATTGAGATAAGACTTATACATATTCTTCACTTTTAATTTCTACCTAAAAGCACAAAGCTCTTCTGTGAACAGAGTGGCTTACCAAATGCATTCAGAGTTAGCAGGGGAGGAAATAATTTAGCACAAAGAAGTGACTCACAGGCAACCTTTAGTATTTAGTAGTAACAAAGGATGTTGCTGAATCTGCCTGTAGGAGTAGGCACGTGATGTCATCATCCTGTGATAGTGTAGATCACCTAAGGTATGATTCAATGACTTCAAAGTTGGTGTCAAGAAGCCGTGACTAAAGAGTGTTTTATAAGCAAGGACAAATCAAACTTACCCAATCCTGCAGAAAAATAACTTTCAAGGAGTGATCAAAAGCACAAGTTCTTTGGTAACTCTCTTCTGTACTAGGTAAATATTTTAAATAAACAGAAATAACATGGTATCCTCAAATCTTAGAAATAAAACATTGTCTACCCTTTGGCCATTTGTAGAGTACTTTTAGTATTTTGAGATTTTTTTAAAACTTTAAAGGAAATGGTAAAAAAAGGTAAAACAAAAAAGTATACAGTGTGGGATGGTGGTAAAATGAAAACTATTTTTTGTCCTTCTGAAGGAAAGGACTTATCAAAGAAAGTATAATTCAGTTTCATAATACATTAACTCTTGGCAGATAACAGATTCATTAAATGGAGAAAGAGGTGTGAGGATCACATATAATAGCAATAAGCAGAGGCTATTCTATATTTGAGTATTTTTTCAGTCATACATAGTTAGTTCAAAAGGAACGGCCCAGACAACATTTTAAGGCCACAAGACATGAGAAGAAATCATTTTGAACTACATTAAAATCTGTGATAATTTTTTTTAACTTTTAAAAAATCTTTACTGAGAATGCATATAATGTGTTTTGGTCATATCCATGCCCACTCCTTCCCCTCCAACACCTCCCATATCTCCCCATCACTTTTTTCTGACAACTCTGTGATACATTTTTTTAACTTAAATGTTTTCTTACTACAAAAGAGATTTAGTATCAACTATGAAAAGTTGAGGAATAAAGGAAAGAATAAGAAAACAATAGCCATTTCACAGAGGCAATCATTAATAATGTATCTTTTAAATTGTATTTGTATGTGTTTGTGGGTGTACATGTGCATGGTATGCACACACATGTGCACACATAGAAGTGGAAGACAGAAATTGATATGTGTCTTCCTCAATCACTTCTCCACCTTATTTTCTGTGACAGAGTCTCTTGCTGAACCTGGAGCTCACTGCTTAGGCTAGACTGTGGCCAGTGAGCCCCCAGGGACCCTCCTGCCTTTGCCACCCCAGCTCTGGGATAATAGGTGTGCACCACCACACCTAGGTTTTACATGGGTTCTGGGGATCGAACTTGGTCCTCAGGCTTGCATGGCAAGCACTTTACCTACTGAGCTATTTCCCCAACCCCTCGTTGATGCTGTTTTGATATAACTGTTCATTTTTCCTGCAATTTTTAGAAGTATGACAGTGAGTTCAGAATATGTTTAGTTTAGTATGTTTACACAGATTTTTACATTTAATAACATGAGTGTTTCTGCCACCTCTCTAAAGAAATTTCTCATAACATCTTTATTTAAAGTCACACATTTCATTTGTTAAAGTATAAGATTTACTTAAAACTTCACTAATAGATTCAGATCATTTCTGCGTCGCTATTTCAAAAATATTGGAGCCCACATCCTGGTGCAAAAATGAAATGTCTATCCATTTTATTTGTATGTTTATTTTCAGGAGATATTGCTAGCAGTGGAACAGTGGTGTGGTTTATAAAGCTCTTGAAGGCTTTCACACATTTATTTTAAAGTCATCACCCAAATCGAATGCTTCCTCCAGTTTCTACTCCCATTGAAATGACTGAATGCTGATCCCACCTTGCCGTGTCCACACCAACAACAACCACCTTTGTCAAACATCCCTGAAGTGAAAATATCTGAGAGGCAGCATGTATTGCTTCAGTGAACAGACTTAGATTACCATGAAGATAAAGTGTGCTGCGTCCTTTCCTGGTCAGCCATTTCTGTTTCTACCATTCTATACCAAATATCTATTTAAATAGGTATTTGGAATTTTCTTACTAATTTGTGTGAATATTTTGCATACTAGAGACACTACCCTTATTTTAAAGAGTTTACTTTTAGCATCAGTTGCTTTTTATTTTTTCTTAATATTGGGATCTTCTCTTTCTTAAATACGATCACATCTACTTTTATGGCATCTTTCATTGTTTCTAAGTTTAAATAGACTACCCAAATTCAGCGAGCAGATGGTGTGTTTTCTTATTGTTCAATTTTCCATATTTTAGCACATGTATCCAATTAATATATTCTAAGTCAACCAAATTGTCTCAACACCATCAATATTGAATACTCAGCCTTTACTTAACTGATTACTGACACAGAATACATTTTCATACATACTAAGTGTCCAGTTCATATTACAGAACAAAGTGTAGTACAATGAACTCAGCCTTAGGTTTGCAGCTATGCCTGTGTATAAATTTTATTCACATCACAAATTACTCTAGTAAACCCTATTTTTTTAATTCCTCAGTATCTTTACATATCTATTCTTTAAAAATTATTTTTGCAACATTTAATACATTGTCTATTAATTAATTTCAGAAGAATTTAACTCTTTGCAATATTAAAGCTTCCTAAAAAGAACTCATGTTTTCCAGTTATTAGGGATTTTTTATTTTTTTAATTTAAATTTAATATTTGAGGAGTTTTTGTTGCATTTGATTTGTTAGTCATATTTGGTAGTTTTAGTCCTGTTGTTGTTTTTCTGAGATAGGGTCTCACTATGTAGCCCTGGCTGGCCTATAGTTTGTCTCTTTTTTAAAATTATAATTATTATTTTATGTGTATGAGGGTTTTGCCTGCAAGTATGTAAGTGTAGCCATGTCATGCAATGCCTGCAGAGATCAGAAGAGGAGGTTGGATTCCCTGGAACTGGAGTTACAGAAAGTTGTGAGCCAACATGTGGGTGCTGGGAATTGAACCCCAGTGCTCTGTAAGAATAGCCATTGCTCTTAACCACTGAGTCATCTCTCTAGTCCTGAGTTTTAGTCTCTTAATATACATCATGTTTTAACTTTTTTTGTGAACTCCTTCATATTTTGTTTGTTTCTCGCTATTCTAAGAAAGATGACTTATCATTGTGTTTCTTAACTGGCTATTGTTGCTGGTATGTAGGAAAACCAATTTGTAACAGTGCTAATTTTGAAACCAGTAATCATTGAGATTCCAATAATTTTAAGAGTCTTAAACTGGGCATGGTGGTGCACGCCTTTAATCCCAGCACTTGGAAGGCAGAGGCAGGTGGATCTTTGTGAGTTCGAGGCCAGCCTGGTCTACATAGTGAGTTCCAGGACAGCTGGGGCTACATGGAGACCCTGTCTC
>NW_008328334.1:929109-953645 GCF_000622305.1 Nannospalax galili
GAAAAGGGGGGGGCTAAAAGGGACCCCTTTAAAAAAAAAAAAAAAAAAAAAAAAAAAAAAAAAAAAAAAAGTCTTAAGACTGGTATCCTAAGTTTGCAGTTCTTAAATCAAGAAATGATAATGCTTTTGGCCTTTTCTAACTGCTATCCCATGTTTTTGTCTCTGAGTATCTTTTTCTTTGATAAGACCTTCTACCATGTAAAATAATACAGACATCTATCTTAGATTCTTATTTTGATAGGCTCACTGCCAACATTTAATAGTTGAGTATGACCATGAGATGGCTTTTATTTTTTCTTAAATAAGCATGGATTCAACTACTGATATGATCACATAGTAGTTATAATTTATTCTACAGGTGATTATAAAGGAAATCAATAGAGTTTGGCACAAATTTGGTTCTCTCGTAATCCTGCAAAGAAGACAAATCCTGCTTAGTCTTGACAGAATACTCTATTTAAATAACAAAGATCCCTTTGCTTTTCTGTTTCAGGATTTCTGTACTGAGGGGACTAGGAGGGATGGGTCAGCTGAACAGGTGTGTGTTTGTGTGTGCACATGCGTGAGAAAGCACACAAATCATTGGAAGAATATGACAACCACTAGTTCTGGAATCAAGGTAGACCAGTTTTCAGAAGTTTTCTTTGAAGCAACCTAGAGCATTCCATCCAATGGTGAGGGCCTATGCTTTCTGAACTCAATGTACTCATTTATAGGTCATGAGATCATGCGTGCTCTTCAGCTTTTTAAAATTACCATTAAATTACATTCTTATTAATTCTATATAGCTTTTATAGAATTCCCTTCCTTTTATTGCCTTTTATTTCCCTCATTCTTATTGTTTAGCAAAACGCATGATTTTATCTCAAAGAACTAGTGTTTTTTTCCATTTTCTCTTCTTTATAGTTTCTTTTACTTCTTTGCTCATTTTATTTGGTTTCTTTCAATGATTTCTAACTTTATTGAATGAATAGTATAATTTTCTCTTTTGAAGAAAAAGATAAAGTACTTAAAGCAGGAATCCATCTTACCACATTTCGACTCTGGTTTTCTAGTTTTAGGTTTATTAAAGTTTTATTTGTCTGAATCTTATTTAATTGATTATTTACTTGATTTTGTTATAAATTGAAATAATGGTTCATGTATTTAAATGTTTCCAATAAGAAACCAAATAAACATCTAAACTCTTAACAGAACAATCACTATAAGGAAAATAAGAGTGGTGACCTAAAATCCACATCCATTTACATTAAGTTCTGCAATTCCTTCTCTGATGCATGTTTATACCACTCTATCCATTCCACTCCCCTCTTGCTTCCAGCTGTCAGGGAACACCATGGGTGGGGGCACAGTCTGTAGCCAAACTCTCTAATCTCTTTCAGCCTTGCTGTTGACCAGTAGGCCAGTATTACACACTACTAAGTCCAATTTCCAAAGAGCTTAGATTCACTAAGATCTACAGTGAGTGCCTGTTTTGGCACATACAGCTAGACTGTCTTGATGTTTAGTAGGTTCTTATAGCATCAGGCCCACTTGATCTGGCCTATCCCACTTCTCACTGATCCTTTTGCCATATTATTCTCATCCCAACTACCACCTTCAGAAAAGCTCTGTATAGAGCAGAGATCATGCTCAAGATGACTTCAAGCCTCTATGGAAGGAAAATGCTTTCATAACTGTGATGATCCCAATGTTTTTATCACTCTAAAATTCACAGCTACCAAAGCTACAGTAATAAAAAAAATGGGGCTCAGAGCAATTAGGTCAAGAATATAAAGCCTCCTCAATGGAATTAGAGTGCCTTGAAAACTAGTCCCAAGGGAACTCCTTGGCCCATTCTTCCATGTGAGGGCAGGGTGAGAAGATGACACCTATAAACCAGAAAGCAGACCCTCACCAGACCATAAACCTGCTGGCATTTCTACTGTGGTCGTCCTAGCCTCCAGAACCATGAGAAACCAAAACTGTTGTTTATAAGCCACCTGGTTTGTAGTGTCTTGTTATAGCAGCCCAAACAAAGTTCTCTGCAAATTTGTCTTGCCTTCTAAACTTCCTGTATAGGCTTCTTGCAGGTATTCTCATGTTCAGCTCAACAAGATACACCCCAAACAAAGGGGGAATCATTTACATTTGTGAACACAAACTACCACTGAAGTGCTTACTTGGCATTCTTCCCGTTTTCCAAGGCAGCGGTGTCAAGACGTAGCCATCTTTGTAAGCAATAATGGTTAGGCTGAGTCCTAATTTGTAGGGTACTTTTATCAATACTGCGCCATTGTTTTTAGTTACTGTAGAATTTGTCTTCGTGTAGTTGACAAATACCTCAACAACTGCTTGACTCAGGTACTGGCGACTGATGATGTCATTCACCTGGACTTTCAACATAAATACAGACACTGGAAGAGAAAAAGTCAGAAATGATGTCAAGTTCAAACCTAGAATATATGGTTTTAGGCATTAAAATGTCTTTCAACACATGTGGAGAACAATATAAAACTTTTAAATTCAGAAATATGTTGATAAATAGACAAAGTTAAAAACATTCCAACAAATTCTTTATTCCTCCTAAAACAAAATAAAATTCTACATTTACTATAGATAAGGCATAGAATTATTACTCTAATTTTCTTCTATCAATCAACTGAAAAGGAAGAAAGGAGAGCAGTGAATTGCTCTTCAGGAAAACACATTTTTATTTTGCCTGCATCAACCTGTAGAGATTCAACACTCATTAAACACACTAGTTCATGGCTCTTTGCTTTGTTTTTTTCTGTTGTCTAGAAAATATGGTGCTTTTCAGTTCCACCTACACAAAATACCAGTCAGAAACCTTTCTCCAAAATATAAAAACATTACTTCTTAACTATATATAAGGTGCCATACTAATATGAATTAAAGAAAATGAGAATGAAAGCCAGCTTCTACTTAAACTTCTGGTCTTAGTCTGCAAGTGACCTTGGCAAGGTGTTCACTGGTCTTATAACTATTTCTTTCTCATTGCCATTTAATGAAGACTGATATAATAAAAGGCTATGCATGCATATGTATTATTTCAATGCATACACATCAGGCCCAGTACTGAAAACACATGTTGTCCAATCTAATTCAACAAACCTGAAAGATATCACCCAAGGTTAAGGCAAGGAAAATTGCACAGCTAGCACATCCCTCGGACACCATATACCACACTACTTGTTCTCACGTTACCCTAATACAGCGTGACCCTCCATCACTCTCATATTCCACCTAACTGATGCTGAAACATAAATACACATTTGCTGTCTCTGAGCCTCTTTTCCTCATCCATGAACCGGGTTTGTCTCTTACCCCAGCAAAAGTATTTTTAAAAGAAGAAAACCCTTGGCAGAAAGCCTGAAAGTCTCATCAAAGTAACTAAAAAGACATGAGTAATTCTTTTTCCTTCACGTAGAAAGTTATAAAGAATTACCTGCTCATACTGAAATAGGATGCACTGACTTCTACAGGGTCACTAATGAAGCAAGCCACACTGACAGTGAGAAGCACTGCATAGCCACAGCATCCCCCTTCCCTGTTCTCTCTTGATTAAATGTGTGGTTTTCAACCAGCAATGCAATTGTCTCTGTGATCTACCTACTCTTCTCTATTGTTTGTTCAGCATTCTTTGAACGTGTTATTTTCTCTGTCACTTAATTATAATTATTATATCTTGCCCACATAATCTTCTTTTCAATATGTCACATTTGGTTTAAAAATGGTTCGATATCAAATGATTTCAACTGCACCCTTAGAAAACATATAATTTAAGTGCTGAGAGAAGCAAAATTAAAATACATATTGATGAGCTAAGCCTTGAGATTACTGGTTATAACTTATCACATGATTACCAGAAGTCTTGTTAAGTACTGAGAATCATTAAAATTCAGTGAATATTAAATAAGCATAAAGAAATGTTCTTTAAAAGCTAATAGAGGGATTGGAGATGTGGTTCAGGGATAGGTTAAGGGCACTTGCTATTCTTCCAGAGGACCCAGGTTCAGTTCCCAGCACCTACATGGTGGCTCTGTCATCCTCTTGGAACCTTCTTGAGCACTTCACACATACCAGAAAACAATATTGGCAAACAGATCACTTGTTCAAATAAAAATAAATCATTTTTAAAAGCTATCAGAGGGCTGGAGAGATGGTTCAGGGGTTAAAATATGTACTGCCCTTCTAATGTGCCCTTCCCAGCAACAAAATTAGGCAGGTCACAATTGCCTATAGTTCCAGTGCCATGGGATCGGATAACCTCAACACCTGCATACACATGACATACACTCACACAGACACACATGTAAACATAAATAAAAACAAATCTTTTCTTAAAAAGCTATCAGAACCAACACTACACTGTGACTTTGTTATTCTACAGTGGTGGGTCCCTCAAATTCTGGAAAAAGATTTTTAAAATACTTCTAACTATATGTTTGGGTGATACCAGCATCTTTACGTGGGATGGGTGAAAAAATTTCAAGCCTACTTCTTTCAAACAGAATCTGGCACGATCTCATTGTGTTGTTAGCAATATGTAGGTTACAACTGTGCAATGAAGAAACTACCAAAGGTCCAGGTTTCTCTGGTATAAAAAGTAGCCTACTTTTTTCCCAGCATGTTGCAAGCAACTGCAACAATTTCATTTAATACCCCACAACTTCTTTACAGAAACAGAATGCTAAAAGGGAAGCTTTTTAAAAAAGATCAGTAAAAAATTTAATGAAATAAATTCAAATTACTTTGTAATACACACCCTCAATGAAAACTAGGAAGCAATGAAGAACATCAAAACACAGTTTTAAAAAAGTTTGTTCTAAGCCAGACATGGTGGCACATGCCTTTAATTCCAGCATTTGGGAGGTAGTGGCAGGTGAATCTCTGTGAGTTTGAGGCAGTCTTCTCTACAAGGTGAGTTCCAGGCCAGCCAGGGTTACATAATGAGACCCTGTCTCAAAAAACAAACAAAACACACACATACAAACACATACACACACACACACACACACACACACACACACGAGAGAGAGAGAGAGAGAGAGAGAGAGAGAGGCAGGTTTGTTCCAAAAAATTGTAAATGTCTATGTCCATGAATACACTCAATGAATACTCGGCTCACCATCTGAGAAGGTGTTGTAGATACAAATATTAACAGAGCCTCAAGTATGTTCAGCCAAAGGGGAAACAACGTGGCAGGGGAAGAGAGGAGGACTACAGAATTACTGATGATAATGGAATAAAAGGTAATGATCAAACAGACAAAAGTGCCTTGCTCTAACAATGTTCTAATAAAATCATGTAGAAGTTGTTTTGGACTTGTAGGCTAACAATTCCTGTAAGTATCCAAGATATACATTGAATAGCTAATTTGGAATCAGTTCACACTAGGATTTTGAACAGGGATAATTTTGACATTTTGCATTCAGAGATCCTAAAGTCCTGTCAGGCATTCTTGGGTTTTCTCCAGGATCTGACCTTTGGTCCCTTCCTATGGAGAATTCATGGTAAGAACTCCAAAGATGAAAAATTTCTACTTTTGATCCAAGTCAGGCTTTGATGGAGGCATTGAGAAGCCTTGTTTGCTTTCTACATGCCACTTTCACATAAAATACTCAGTTACAGAGAAATACTAATTTATAGTTGGTTATATACTAGCTTAATCTTGAAATAGAAAACACCTGATTCTAAATCTAAATGTCTGGGTATTTATAACTTTTAGGAGACATATAGCAGTCATAGTCTCATGAAAGAGGGTATCTGTTCCCAACTCAAGGCCAGCACCCAGAACCCTCTTACATCTGGCCTCTGCCTTCTTGTGCAGTCTATTTATTTCCTTCTAATTCTGCTCTTTCAACAGGTCGGGCAAGCCACAACCTGCATAACAACTCTGACCCACTGCTTGATTTTGTAAATAAAACTTTTCTTGGAACACAGTCAAGCCTATTCATTTATGAATTGACTATGGCCACTTTTGCTACAGTGGTAAGGCTGGCATTATGTCAGTGGCATATGGCCTACAAAGACCAGCATAATTACTATCCAGAACGTAACAGGAAGTTTGTAGAGTTCTGCTCTATGTTGCCACACTGGTCACTACTCACGACTAACCCACATTTCTGTTATCATATATTTATCTATTTACTTCTTCTATCTCAAATACATACCTTTTTCTTTAAGCTATGCCTATGAAAATCTTACTTCACTTTAGATCAAACACCCCCTTTTCAATATATTTGCCCCATCCAGTCTAGATGGGTTCTCCTCTTCCTCTTCATGGTGCATGGTATCTGCTGCTGTGTTTTACTTTTCTGTGTATTTGACCTCTCTCTCCATAGGCCAAGCATCTTGGTAGTCAACAGTATTTTGCAAACAGCCTTATGTTTTTGTAGGGCTGATAAATGTTGGCATGTGGACAGGCGCTAATTGGAAAAGGGAGGAGGAGGGGAGGGGAGGGGTAGGAGAGGAGAAGAAAAGGAAGAATGGAGGAAAGGATGTGGAGTAAGTAAGGAAGAGGATGGAGACCAGAAGTGATCAACCTCCTGGGAAAAGACTGGTAACTAGGATTTTAACGGGGGCACCTGAAACTGCAGTTCGTGTTCTGACTCAATACTAAGTACAAAGTTTTCGGCTAATCACATAGTTTCCAGTGAAAAATACATCACTACAATACCAATAAATATCAAGATTCCTTTTGTTTTTTTCAGGAGAACACTTAGCCTGGAAATCTTTACTATACAATGCACAGTTGCAGAGTTTCCTAAATATAAGAAAATAAATCACAGAAAAAACTTTAAACCTTTTATTATCACTATTACAAACATGTACCAACAAAGTCTCTCTCCAGAATGTGAGTACAATTTCTCTAACTGGAACAAGAGTGGAAAGCTTAGAAAGGAGCTAAGGACAGCAAAAGTGCTTAAGAGAAAGGACCTTATAATTAGGCATTCTGTAAGACAGAGGGAAGAAGGCTTAAACTGCCTAATCTTTACAGCATTTCAAATATGAACACACAAACCATTTCTTTTAAAAGCACAAAATGGCACTGAAAAAAAAACACTCATTAAAACAGAAAAGTTACCTTTTCACTGCTTAAGCCCCAGAATTGGGTCAAACAGTCTCATTGGCTATGGAGTTGGAAGGGAGGGAGGGAGGGAGGGAGAAAGAAAGAAAGAAAGAAAGAAAGAGAGAGGGGAGAGGAGGGAGGGAAGGGGAGAGGAGGGAGGGAGGGAAGGAGGGAAGGAGAGTCCTGAGTATCTTGGAAAGCAATTCATTTGCAATTAACTACAATCTAATATTTATTAGAAAGAAAAGGTCAAATTACAAAATTAAAGAGATAGGATCCAAGGACATGATCCTCAAAAGTAAAAGATGTTATGGAACAAACAAAATACTTGTTGTTCCCACTAGGACTGAAAGCTTGACGTGTGATTCACCAAAGCTAATGAAATAGACCACATACAAAGAGTCTTTATAATTCAAGAATGAGCAGCTCAACAGGGAGCAAATGAGAGCTCAGAGCCATTAGTATTTGGACTCCTTCTTGCCTACCCACAGAGACCTTTTCCTCAATGGAAATTCATCGATTTGATCCAAGCTCTAAAACATACTGGCCCAAGTTCACTCCCAACTATTTATCATTCTGATTTTTTTGTCATGCTGTTTCATACTGCCTTCATATCACAATATCACTCTCTCCCTCACAAATGCATCCAACACAGGTTTATTAAGTAGTGTCTTTGAAGGCACGAGGTATAGAGAACCTACAGCCCACTGAGAAAAAGTTCAAGATTCCATTCTTTATTTTTTTTAATGTGTATGAATCTATTGCCTGCATGTATGTGAGTGCACCCGTGTCATGCAATGCCTCAGAGGTCAGAAGAGGGCTTCAGATTCCCCTGGAGCTGGAGTTAAGGATTGTTCATAGCTGCCACGTGGGTACTAGAAATCAAACCCAGGTCCTCCGCAAGAGCAGTCCATGCTCTTAATTGCTGAGCCATCTCTCCAGCCCCCAAGATCCCATTCTTAATTTCAGCATTTGAAAAGCATTTTTCATGGAAGTACTGGGCATCCAGCTCAGTCAGGTGAGCAGAGGGCTCCTTTGTAGAAGCCAAATGAAAAGAGAGGTTTTTTTTAAGCCAAAAAACTTTATTGTTTCATTTTCTATTGCTAGGCACATCCCCAAGTCTGATGAAAGCATGTTCAAATCCAGCATTCATCAGAAGTCTGCTTACTCAGGGCAGTGTTGAGGTCTGGAAGACTCTTTCATAGGTACAACAGTCTATATCTTCTTTTTTTAAAAAATTGTTTTTATTGAATTTTGGTGTATTGCATACAGAACATTTTAATCAGTCTTAATCATCTTTATGCCCTCGTCCCCACTGGCATCCTCCCATAGCCCCCCTCACTGGAATTCATACATTCTGTCATTTGTGTTTAGGCCTACTGTCACGTCAGTGTCCCCAGACAATCCTCGGTGCAAGTTCATCTACTGAGGTCTACTCAGCTTATCTAGAGTCCCTTACTTTAGGAAAAGACAGGGAGGAGGTACACGACCATATGGAAATAGGTCCTACAAGCTCCTGGGACCCTGCTCACATCAATCTACAGCAATGGTGTCAGCATACACAAGTCCCATGCAAACTCAAGCAGACAAAAATCCAGCATAGAACCGGGGAAATGGACGGCAGACTCCAGTCTTCACTGAAGAAATACTGGCAACTGGGAAGTGAGTTTTGAAGGCATGTGAAGAAAAATGAATCATATAGCCCCTGCAACTTGAGAATTCTATCACCCCTGGGCTTCCTTAAAACTCAGCTCTGACATCATCCTGCCCTGAGGCATTCTCCAGAGTAGAAAGGACTGCTGGGGGCAGTGGTTTTTTCTCTTCCTCTGCATGAATAGAGCTTGATCAAAACTGAGTGATCACCTAAGACTAGGGTTGTATTTGTCATCAATAAAAGTGATAATTTTTTCTCAAGTTAACTCAGCAGTAACTTCAAAAGAATGAGAAAAGAACAATGAAGAATAAGTGAAGGATCTACAAAAAATAGAAATAAGTGAACTAAGCAAACAGTGTCTCTAGTTTTAGTAAAGAAAAATAGGAATACTGATTCACCCAGCAAGTGTATGCTGAAGTCATTAAGGACGCCCTTGTCTGATGGCAACTCCCACTGCATCTTGTCTCTAGGTCTAGTCCCTCTTCTTTTTTTTAACTTAAAAAAAAATTATTGAGAATTTCATATATGCATATAAAGTGTTTTGATCAAATGCACGCCCACTCCCTCCCCTCCAACTCCTCCCATCTCTCCCCATCACTTTTTCCTGGACAACTTCATGTACTCTTTTTTTTTTTTTTTTTTAATGGGGCTTTGCTACTCTAATAGTCCCCCTCTGAAGAGGTAACCCTAAAATCGTTTAGGGGTTAGATAAGAGCTCCCAAATAGTTTTGACGTTTTTTGGCCTTTGGAACAGAGTATGTTGCCAAGAGGCCCAAGAACATTTTGAGTTTTAGCCAAGAAACTGGCTACATTTCTTTGGAGTCTTTTTACCCTGACTGCCTAGCCAATTCCTACCTCCTATTCTTATCACACCATCCTCTGAAGATACCCAAATTGCCAATAGGGAATCGAGATGCAGACCAGGCTTCTCTTGGTCCGCAATACTGTAGTGCCTACCTGTAGCTAAAGAAGACAACCAACTATTGTTTTAAAATGATGGCAAAATTTGTTTTCTCCCCCTATGTAGAAGCCTTTGTGAAGGAGCTCACACTGATTCTAGCCACTCCAAGAGCTATCAAAGTGCCTGAAAACAAATTCTGAGTCCATCACTCTTGAGTCCAACTTTGGCAGAGAAAAGAAAAATGAGGAGGAACCCAATGGAGAGATGCTTTTGAAAGCTCCCATCAATAAATTCCAAAGGGCTCTGATATGAACATTTGAAATTTGCCCTGTTTTGACTTTTTTCTAGTTCCCTTTCTAGAACTTGTAATGATAACTACTCTTGCCTTTACTTCTCCTTCATATCTCCTAGGCACCAGTAAAGGACTTTCTTTTCTCCCTACAGTTAAGAGTTATGCAATTTGGGAGTCTTTTAGATAGACCCACAGAAGGGGTACCCCAATTGCCTCACCCCGCATCCCTAGTCCCTCTTCTTTATCCTCACTCATCCTGACTCACTGAAGGCTCCTTACACTTTTTGAACATGCCAGGCATGTTCATACCTCCCAGATATTCAAATGGCTTATAGCCTTGACTCCTTAAAAGCTTCATCATTTCTCATAACTCCTGTTCTCCTAACCATTTGCCTTGTGTTGCAGAAGTCCTAAGACCACCTTCAAGTTTGATGGTTCACCAAAATGACTTTCAGATTATACCCAAAGCTAAGGTTTATTACAACAGAAGATAATGATGGATAAAATAAGAGGGAAAATACACCCATTGTGCAGTCCACACCTGTGCACAGGGCTCTGAGTCTTACCCTTTCTGGGGCTATCTCCAACTGTGAGCTGCAGGGATACATGTAAAGTGTCCGTGCCCATAAAGTCTAGAGCCCAAGGCTGTACTAGGGATCAGTCACATGGACACACTCCTATTATATAATGAATCATGGTAACAAAACACAGAAGCCCTGCATAACTACCTACTGTACATCAAGAACTTGAAGGATGATCCTGGGAGTCTTGGTAAACTGGAATAATAGGACCCATTTTCCATACACATAAAACATCATCAAAAATCAATAACAAATGAACATTTCGGGGGCCACCGTCCACAAGTTGAGCACAAGCAATCATGGCTACAGATGCTGACACAAACAATAAGCAACTAAATTTGTTGTCTTAACACCCCTTTCCAAACTCTCGTTTATTTTTTCTGTAATGTTTTCTTTCTTTTGTGTATGTGCGCAAATGTACATGTTCATGTGTGGACATTGGTATGTACATATAGAGGTCAGAAATCAATGTTGGGGGTCTTCCTCTAACAGTGTCCACCATTTTATTTTTTATGTGTATGAGTGTATTGCTTGCATGCATGTAAGTGCACCTGTGTCATGCAATGACCGAGGAGGTCAGAAGAGGGCCCTGAATCCTCTGAAACTACAGTTATAGAAGGGTCCTCTGGAAGAGCAGTCAGTGCTCTTAACCACTGGGCCATCTCTCCAGCCCCCCTCCATCTTATTTTTTAGGCAGGGTGTCTCACACTGAACCTGGACCTTACCGTTTCAGCTAGACCAGCTGACCAGAGAACGCTGGGGATCCTCCTGTCACAGGATCCCCAGCACTACAACTGCAGGCACACAGCACCATGCCTGGATTTTTATGTGGGTGCTGGAGAACCCAACTCAGGTTTTTATGCTTCTGCAGCATGTACCCAACTGAGCCATGTCCCCAGCCTCTAATCTTTTCTACCCTACCTCCTTAGCATGCATATACTTTACTTATCATGTTCATTTTCTGTCTCCTAAAATAGAATGCTAGCTTTATGAGTTTGGAGACTTTTTCATTTTATGTATTGCTATATCCTCAAATACTAATAATTATTTTAATGAAGCACTAAATTAATAAATGGGTTTCTTATTCTGGCACCATAAAATAGGACCACTCAGAAACACTTAGTAATTGTAGAGAAAGATACAGAGAGGGATAAGACTTAAATAGAAGGTGGAGTAACAAGAGAATGCCTTTGTTAATTTTTGTACTTTAAGTAGTGTTCCAATCCTTTGATCCTTGACCATTTCTTCTTTCAGCAACCTCTTCAGAGGAGATGCTGATTTTTCTCACTGTGGAAAAAGGACATCAAAACACAAAGAAAGAACAACCATTGATGCTTCTCCTTGGGAAATAAGTATGAAGTTTATATTCTGCCAATTGTTTATTTCACAACTTTAAACAATTCATCAGAAAAATACTAGAACCAAAATGGAAGCTAGTGATAAAAATGAGAATAAGTAATACAGGTTGCAGGAGGAGCTATAAGGTAAAAAAGCATAATTCAAGAAACATTTTAAGAACTATTGAATCTATATTTACTCCAAAATCTATTTCACGTAAATTTGAGTTTCTTTATAAATTGCTACTTGAAAAAGTCATCCATATGAAGTTGGGAGGCAGATATGACAGGGTCCCTGGGGGAATTGGAGTGGAGACTAAGGTATAGATGTGATCAGGTCAGGATATGATATATATATATATATATATATAATGAAATTTTCAAAGAATAAATAAAACAAATTCAAGGGTTCAAAATTTCAAGGGCTGGAAATGCAGCTGAGTGGTAGAGCACACAGCACAAACCAGCCCGCAATTCAGCTGTCAGCACTGAAAAAGAACTTATAGAAACAGAATCTTATGGCACAAAACTGTTGTGGTATGAATGTGAAATTTCTCCCAGAAGCTCATATGTTAGAAAATGTGGTCCCTAGCTGGTGGCACTATTTGAGGAGGCTATGGCAACCTCTTGGGTTGGGGTCTGCCTGGTGAAGTGGGGTCAGCGGGGGATAGCCTTTAAGGACCATAGCCCAGCTTCTGTCTGGATCTCTGTGACCTGTCCACAAAGGTGTGAAAGCCTACTGCCACACCTTCCCTGCTGTGATGAATTCTAATCTCAACTGTGAGTCAAAATAAAGCCTTCTTCCCTTAAGCTACTTCTGTCAGGTACTTTGTCACAATGATGAAGTAGGTGAGTTTTTCTGAGGCTGGAGAGATGGCTTAGAATTTATGAGCACTGGCTGCTCTTGTGGAGGGCCTGGGTTCCATTCCCAGTACCCATGTAGCAACTAACAACCATCTGGAACTCCAGTTCCAAGGGATCCAATGCTTTATTCTGGCCTCTATGAGCACACACAGGTACACTTACATACATGCAGGCAGAACAAACATAAAATAAAAATAACTCTTTAAAAAAAATCAGCTTCTGTGTTTCATTTAGCACAAGCCCTTGACAGCCAAGTTGTATGTATCAACATTTCTTTTGTTTTTACTGTTCAGAAGTATTTCACTGTGATGATCATTCACTTATTGTAAAATATGTTTACATATCTGGTGTTTTTTAATATGAATAAATCTGCTTTGAACATTTGTGAATTTAAAAAGTCATCTATGAGGAATCTTTGAATAGCACTAATGTGTTTGCTAGGTGTTTCAAATATATTGATGGGAATGCATGATGTGGAGAAAACAAAAATGTCTTCCAGGAATCCACAATTCCTCAATGTTCCCTCTCAGGAATATAACACTGGAAATCTGGTTAGATTCATTAGCTACTGTGCAATGTCCCCCTGAGAACTGATTAAGTGTTACTTGAGTTAAATACAGAGTACTCTAGCTTTCTTTGCAATTTAATGATGCAACGTCCTGAAGTATTCCCAATTTGGTTTAACTGATGGACAAAGACTAGAGTGGGCTATATCATTTCCAGGGCAAAGGGAAAATTAAACAATTGCTATCCATGTAATCAAGGTTCTGAAAAGGATTTTGCATCTAAAATTGAAAATAAAAATCACCTCTCAATAAATTTCCCTTAAAGTTTCTAAAAAGAATGCACTATCCTCGAACAGCAAATAATTGTAAAATGCCATTACTATTTTGAGTTGCACAACTCTAAGCTAAGGAACCTGGAGTGAGACAGGACTGGTTTCTGGAGTTCATGTTTACCCATTTCAGCAGAAGGAGCTGTAAGGTGGTACCATCTGCTCCCTCTGGGAAGGCCAGGGACTTCCACCTCCAGTCAAAAGAGGTACTGTCCAAAGGTTCACAACTATTCCTCAGTCCTTTCTATCCTGCAAAGAAAGCTTCTTTACCAATAATGTAGAACACACTCAAATTTCAATCATATTGAATGTGTCAAAAACATTAAAGTTAAAAAGATATTGCTCTCAGGATCAAAGGATATAACATTTACAGAATACATTAGCACAGTGCCTTGAATCTAAGTGCTTCTTTTGAAACTCCCTAGTTTAATGGTTTTACATCTTAATGCTGAAAAGGAAGAAGGGTATGACCAACTTTTTCTCTCAGAAGACACACAAAGGCTCGGCAATTGAATACTAAAAGTGAATCTCATGACAAAAAGACAGTAAATACATCCTGTGCAGTGCCTAAAACAAAAACCCCAAAAGCTGAGACCCAAGGCTGTGACTCCCAAATGATGCCCCAAAATCACCAAATGATAAAACTCACCAGGTGCCAGAAGAAGGTGTTTGGTCTAGGTAAGCACAACCACACTAACATCCATTGGGCACCACAAACTAAGAGTTTACAATCTCAATGTTGGATCCTCTTAGACTCTAGTTCTGTGAGGCTGACTTTTCACTGACTGCTCTAACAGCAAACACTATTCAAATGAACTGTGAGCAGGAAATGAGAGCCGCTGTACTCCATCTTATTGCAAGGTATGTAAAGTTGTACAGTGCCTAACAGACACACTTATCTCATTTTGTAATTAGCAAATATGTATTTTTTTCAGCTGACACCTATTATTTAAAGTTAAGTTGTATTGCCACAAAAAGAAACTACTAAAGCATTACATGAGCTTAGAAGAAAGTTTGGGAGCCTCTGTGTATCTGTGCCATCTTTATGTTCCACACTCATTAAGCACCTACTACATGCAAGATGTGTACTAGCCACTGAAAAAGAGACAAAGAAATAGCTGTCTTCAAACATGTACAACTGTTGGCTGGAAAGAATAATATGGCGAGAAGTATAGACAAAATGTTTCAGAATCCAAGATCTGCATAACTAAAGTATTTTAACAACATTAAAGCAAAAACCCAGTTATCTACAACTCTTAGCATACATCTTTCTTTAAAAGTGCCTGTTCATGTCACTGTCTTATTGAAAACATTTTAGAAATATGCCTTTTTATGAAAAACTTTTAGTATTGAAAATACATGTCTGCTTATTTTCTGAATACAAGATTGCTTGAATAAATGAAATGTTGGGCAAGAATCTTACAAAGTCTGTGAGGCTGTGGAGATAGCTCAGTCAGTAAAGTACTTGCTATGCAATCATGAGGACCTGAATTGATCCCCAACATCCATGTAAGAAAAGCTAGGAGTGGTAGTGCACACCCATAGTGCCTGGGCAGGCAAAGATAAGGGGATATGCAAAGCCCAATGGTCAGCCTAGCCTAATTGGTGAGCTCAAAGTTTAGTAAGAGACCCTGTCTCAAAAAATAAGGTGGAGACCAATTAAGAAAGAGACCTAACATCAACCTCTGGACTCTGCATGCAAGCACATGCACACACATGAAAGTATAACACCACACAAAGAATATCAATCTGTGTAACATGTTACTCTTGTTAACTTTGGCAAAATACTTAAGCCTCTGGGTCTAAAAAGCAGTTCTCAGTTCTGGGTAAATATCAAACTCACCTGAAGAGATTTTGCTTGTATTCCTTGGCCCCACTCCAGTTCAAACTTATCAGAATCCCTGCAGATGTAGGCCAGGGGCTCATATCTTCAAAAGGTCACAGAAGATGTTAAGGCACAAGCAAGTCTGGGAACTACTGGTCGTGATGACAACAGGTATATTGACAGCACAGGATCTGACTTACAAGCCACCTTCTTATGGTTCATGTCTAACTGCTCTTTTCATAGAACAATAAAAAATTGAATTGCTTATCTTTGATTTTGTAGATATTCTGTCAGTTGGCCATGGCTCCTGTTCATTTGCTTTTGTGTCTCCGTGATAAACAGCACAACCAAAAGCAACTTGGGGAGAAAAGGGTTTAGTTTCATTCTACAATTCCAGTTCATAATCCATCATTGAGGGAAGTCAAAGTCGGAGTTCAAAGTAGAAGCAGAGGCAAGAACCACGGAAAAGCTGCCTACTTGCTCACACTCCCTGGCTCACACTCACCAGCATTTTTTATTTATTTATTTTTTTTTTTGAGACATGATCTAAAGCTTGCTATGTAGACCATTCCAGGCTAGCCTCCATCACAGCAATCTGCCTGACTCCGCCCTCTGAGTGCTGGGATTAAAGGCATGGGTCACCACAAGGTTCAGTCAGCTTTCTAATACAACCCAGGACCACCTGTCAAGGGGTGGCACTAGCCAAGTGGGCTGGGCCCTGCAACACTCATCAACAGTCAAGAAAATGCCCCATAGACAGGACTACAGGCAATCTGATTGAGGCAATTCTGCAATTGAGACTCTCTCAGATAACTGGGCTGTGTGGGAAGTTGACAGCTAATGCTGACCAGGAGAGCTTCTCTGCTGGGTACTCCCACAGGAATAAGCTCTTGCGAGCAGCATAGACACAGGATGCCAAGAAATGGGCTAGCTGCCCTTGGAGGCTGCTAAGCCACTGGCAGTCGTTGCCAGGCTGTCGCTTGGGGGCAGAGAGGGTCTAATCACTGATTCTTACCATTTTCTGGCCACTTATTTCTGTGTCCTTCTTATATTAAAAATGCTTGATTTTCTATACTTTTTGACTCAATACTTTTAATTCTTTTAAATGTTTCTATTCTATATAGAAAATTTGGAAAATATAGAAAAATCAGAAGGAAAATGAAAATGTTTCCTAACTGTATTTCTCAAAGGTAAGTTGGTTTCTATCCAGTACTTTTTAAAACATACTGACACCGTTCTAAAAAATTCAGATTACATTGTATATGTGTGTGTGCATGTGCTTGTGTAAGCATGGGACAGATATGGAAGAAACTCTGTGAACTGTTCACATTAACTATTTCAACAACCTCAAGAGACTCAGGATCTAACTCATATTTCAGAGGGAAAAAAGAAAATTAATCAATAAGTATAATTATGCTGTTTTTAAGATCGTATTATAAACACAAGTCCACGGTGCTTAATAGTCTTCAAAATTGGCACTGTATTATTAAAGAAAATTCTATGGGTTGTTCTTTAAATATCCCATTTCAGTATGATTAGTAATGTCTAATTTTCCAAATTCACAAAAAAATGCTTTTATTAAAATCTGAGTACCTACATCTTTGTCTGAACCTTCAATTACTTCCTGGGGCAGAAATAATAGGTCAAAGGTATGGATCTTCAAAGCTGCTTGATACGAATTGCTAAAATGCTTTCCAGAATGGAAACCAATTTATACTGTGAACAGAAGAGTATTCCTATTTTATCTTATTATATTCAATGTATCAATGTAATTGCTCCTCTCTCCCCAGGGAGCTAACATAAAAGAGAATGTTCAATAAAGCTTTGAAGTCATTCTATTTTCTGGTAACTTACCTTTCAATCCCAACATTGTTGTTTGCTCTTTTTGCACAACAGCCCCTTCATGGGTTGAGAGAAACCTTACCAAGAAAATTAAATACACAAACAATAGACTAAGAGCAACAAGAGCCTCACTGATGTTCTTTTGTTGTTCTGCAATTCCATTTGTGGGTTCATATGTTTTATTCAAAGTGAAATAAACTGAAAACGACTTAATAAAACCCGTTTTCCCGTTTAGAAAAGACTCCCCTGTTCCAGCTCCAGGCAAGGTACGTTTAAATCAATGAAGGGCAAATAGATCTCACTTCAAAACTGCCAGGCACATGCTTCAGCGTGTCTTTCAGGAGTGGTTTGAAACTTCCTGGCAGCATTTAAGAGACCCCTGTGCTAGGAGAGTGATCAGGTCTAAACAGAATGAGTCCACGCATTTTCTTCAGGGCTCCGTGAACACCTTAGTAAAATGTAGGGTTTTCCTGTACGTTGACATCTGAAAGTACTGGTTGACCAAAAAAAAAAAAGAAAAAGAAGAGAAAAGAAAAAGAACCAAGAGAACAGCCTACTCAAGTCTTAGCCAGCATGAACTCCTAGCATGAACAGGATGTGGGATATGGATGTGCAGATATTGCCAAGCCCGGAAATGTTAAGCAACATAATCAGTCATTAATTCATTTTTTCAGTGAAAAGTATTAAATTCAAAGACCTTGAAAGATAAAGCAGACATGGCACAATTCATACCCAGTATGCACTTTGCATGAAAGGAAATTCCACAGATAGCACTTAGGTGTTTTCAAAACATAGGATACCAATTAAATTCACCTCAGTAAATCTTATTGGATACCAACCAGCCATAGCGAAGGTGCCAAGTCCACTGTGAGCACTGTGTCACACCAGTGTCTGTTTATTCAATATACTCTTTGTCAGTAACTATATTGAATTTTATGCATGCTTTTATATGTTACAGTTCTCAATTTCAAACCCAAAGCAGTTCAAGGTCTAGGGAGAAGAACACACAGCATGGTATAGCATGGACAAAGAACTATCAGAAAAGGGAACGTGAATTCTACTGTAGGCTATGGGATGCTTTAAGAAAGAACTGGTAGAGACTGGTGAATTCTACGGTGGACTATGGGATGCTTTAAGAAAGAACTGGTTGAGATTGAAGTTGAAAGAGTTCAGAAATGTTAAAATCTAGAGCTGACACATGAGGAAGGTCACCAAGGGTTTTTGCAAAGGAAACAGATGCAGTGTTAAGTGAACAAAGGAATGACGGTCAGTCTAGCAACAAAGAAAAATATCTGGGAACAATGGTAGACAACGGGATTTCATTCCACTGCCCAGGAAAGGAAGGTCCAGCAGCTCATGGCAAGACATTTAGAGTCTAAAAAGGCCTCTCTGGGAGCAATTTATAAAACCAAGTTGCATACTGAGAAACTGGAGTTAGCTACTGAAGGAGTTTAGGGCCAAATAAAGCAAAGTCAAAAATAGAGCAAAAGCAGTGGTGGGGGTCTGAAGCAAAAGCAAGCTGGCAACTAATGCAGAACTGAGGTTTTAAATGTGCAGAGATTTTTGTGCTTTGAAGATATATTTATTTATATGACAATTCTTTATTAAGCAATAAGAGTTAAGGTGATAGGCTGTCACTAACAGTCAGCAAAACAGAACAAAATAACATTAGTACTGACTCTGTGAACTAGAGAGTCTAGCCGAGTCCACAGACAAATCGATAGGCCATTTTGTCTGAGTGCAGAAAGTGCTTCAGAGAGGCAAATGCTATGGAAATGCTCAACCAGGAAACACCACATTGGGGTCCACAACGAATCCTCATAGAAGGAAAGCTGTAGCCATGCAGTTGCTCTTCACTTTAACAAGCAGAGGCAAGGTGGGCCAAGATGGTAGGATCCAGATCAACAGAGGGCCAGACCTGCTGACAGGAACCCTGAACAGGGCATGGACCAAAGGGAGGAGCTGAGCACTTACCCCTATTATGGGAGACTTATAAAAAGCTGTTGATGTCTATGAAGCTAAACAACCTCAATAAAATACATTTGCATAAACTAATTAATAAAATTGTAATATAAATGCTAATACTCATTGAAAAATATTACAGCAAATTATGATAAATGATCCACATTTGTGAGTGTCCAAAGCACTTGATTTGCCTTTATTACTTTCATTAGGCAAAGAATTTAATTATGCATTTAAACATCCTTCAATTGATCTGGGATGAAATGGATACAAACCAGTCTAATTCAACTAAGAAGTTTTCCTTAGTCCATACACATTGGCTGAGCAAGAAACACTCACACTGGGATGGACAATAACATTCCTGTCTGCTAAGTGACAGTGTTCTAGGCAACTCACATAGTAGGTCACCTTAAGTCTCACAAACAGTTCAATTACTATTATTTCTGATTTTAAAATGACCAAGGAGATCCAAAGAAAATAACTTGTTCAACATTTCATGGCTATGAAATACAGAAGACAGTGTTGCTTAAAAAGCATATCATTCTTATTCAAGTAGTAATGCTTAATGCATCAAATGATGTAATATTAGTTAACAGAAAGATTATAGAATATTATCTGCACTTAAGCATAATCCTTTCCCCTAACTCAGGCCATGCCCAATGCTGTACAGGGGCAAATTTATCCAGAACCAGGCATACTGCGTTTTTTTTTCTACCCCCAAATCTGAATAGTAGTTGCTGTCAAGAAGATATATAAAAGCCAAATTTATGAAGCAGTCAACTCTAAAAACAAATCATGCTGCATAAAATAATTCTCACACTACTAAGACAGATTGTTCTGTAACCATGGTAATAGGTAGGCGCAAGTACAAGCTTCAAACATTAATTGCCATTCTAGCTCTATGAGTTTAGAACCACAGAACTCCTCTGAAAGTTGGTTAACAAATAAATGACAATTCAGTAAGCACACTAAAGCAACCAACCAGAGACCAACACCTAAGTATCATTATATCAGGCATGGAGCCCTCTGATGACCTGCCTCTCAATACCACACTACCCAACCTGGGAAGACAGCTTCTCCTGCTCACATCATACTTCTACCCCCTGACTTTCCTCCAGTACAGAACTCAATGCTCTCCCAAAGCCCACCGTGAAGTCTGCTTCCTAATTTACAAGAAAGATAGCTGGGCTCAGCATCACTTTCCACATCAGTAAATAAGCAAATTCAGAGGTCTTATTTGTTTTTCAGGTATTAAATGATGGTCGCTTCCTTTAACAGACATCACACTACCTCAGGTCTTAGTAGAGACTGCACACAGCATTTCCTTCATTAATAAATAATTTTACTAACATTCTCCCAAGCTGAGTACTGCATTCTTCACATCCTGCTAAGTCTGACATGAA
Source organism: Nannospalax galili (assembly GCF_000622305.1). NCBI lineage: Eukaryota > Metazoa > Chordata > Mammalia > Rodentia > Spalacidae > Nannospalax > Nannospalax galili. Next base: position 949,681 of record NW_008328334.1, read on the forward strand.
ATTGTTTGCCTCTCAGAAAATGTTCATTGTGAATGCTCCTTAAGCAATTACTTCATAAATAATTTAAAATAGAATATATATTTAAATAAAAATCATGACATACAAGATAGAAAAAATAATAAGGAGGATGGATACTTTTAAACTTTCTAATATTTCTCAAAGCTCAATGAGAATTAGAAAGACAATATATAAAAGCTTTGAAGAAGTTTAAGGATTTAAAGCATTTCATCTTGTTCCTGCCTCATGCCTTACACAAAAGTAAATTCTGGAAGGGTTAAAGACTTAAGTATCAAGGGCTGGAGAGATGACTCAGCGTGTAAGAGCACTGACTACTCTTGTAGATGACCCAGGTTCGATTCCCAGCACCCATATGGCAGCTAATAACCGTCCATAACTCCAGTTCCAGGGGTTCCAACACCGTCTTCTGACCTCCATGGGCATTGCACAACACGGCTTCCCTTACACACATGCAGCCAGTACACTCATACACATAAAACAAGAAGAATAAATAAAATACTTTTTTAAAGACAAGTATAAACAGAAAACCTTGTAGGATTATATGTAGGGTTGGGTTTGGGGGGTTATTACATGAGATTATGTAATGAATCTCTAAGCTAGATAATGAGCATGATGTGACTCAAGAAAATTGGAAAAAAAAAAAAAAAAAGAAACAGCCACAAAAGACTCTAAAAATCGGTGTTAGAAGACTGATCAGACACTGGAAAAAACAATACTCAAAACATGGAAACCACAAAAGATTACTATTCCAGAGAACGATGAAGCCAATTATAAAGAAAATTTACCCAGGAAGGAAAAATGCACAACACATGCAAAAAGACAAAAAGAAAAGAAGAACAGCAAAGGATGAAAATGAAAGAACACTGGGCAGTCACAACAACTACTACATGCAGACAGTAGAGTGGCTTTAGTATTGTTACTGCTGTTATCATGTTGGCTTACATAAGGCCATTCACAGGCTCTACAAGCCACTTTTGAGAGCTATGTAGACAGCCCTAGAAACACACACACAAAAATGTACATGCCACATAGTCACTGATTCCATTTCTTTGTATGAACTCCTAGGAATGGCTTATGCACATCTACAAGGTGACACCTGTCTCCTACTGTTCTTCTCTCTCAGCTCCTTCTTTCCCTTTACCTCCCTGGTCCCCTTCCATTTTCCTGGCTCCTGCAGTTATATCAGGATATATACTCACATATAAAGATTTAGTGCTAAGATCCACAAATGAGGGAGAACATATATCATTTGTTTTTCTGAGTTTGTCTTATTTCACTTAGTATAACAGTTTCTAGTTCCATCCATTTACCTTCAAATTTCTTGATCTCATCTTTCTTTACCACTGAGTAGAACTCTATTGTGTAAATGTACCACATTTTCATTAGCCAGCCTCCCCAACAATGCTGGAGAGATGGCACAGCAGTTAAGAGCACAAACTGCTCTTGAAAAGGGCCCCAAGTTGGGTTCCCAGGACCTATGTCAGGGACTCAGTACCACCTGTAACTCCAGCTCCAGGTGTTCCAATGCTCTCTTCTGGCCTCCATTATATACCCACACATAGATATATATGTACACATAATTTTAAAATAAATCTTTTTTAAAAGCCAGAGATTCTGTTCATAGTAAATGCTCACCTGTATTTACAGTTATGAACTTGAGTGAGGCCCACTTCCTACACTAGACAGTTTTCCATCTTAATAGTTCAGTATATCATATTTAATCTTTAATTATTGACCCTTACAGACTTTAAGAAATCACCACTTCTGGAATATTTTTTATAATTCTTTCCCTGAAGGCAAAGCCTGAGAAACTAACACAAAACTGAGCGTGAATCTTTCATTTAGCAGTTCCTTAGATTAGACACAACTTCCTTACTGGACTTGCTACACCTGTCAATCAACCCCACCTATTCAGTCAAGAAGCAAATGTTTATCTGCCCACCAAATCGTTCAAAAAGGTATGATACTGCCTTCTGCTATCTGCCAGGCTCTAGGAAGTACACAGCAAAAAAAAAAAACGAAAAAAAAAAAAAAAAACACCAAAGACCACTGTCACATGACTGAGTCCTTTTTTTTATTGTATCCAAAATAAACTAAAAATAATTCCTAAATAATGTCTCTTGTTTTTGTTCCACCACCTTTCTAAACTCACAGTGGATTTATTCCTTTATTTGGAAACCCAATCATAAATAATTTTTAATGAACTTCTGATGAATTCTATTTGGCCTTTATAATCCATGATTTCCTCTTGCTTCCTATTTATAGACAAAGAATGAATGGCAAGTAATTTCTGAAAACATTTAATATGCAATTCCTCATTTTAAGGAAAGTGCCTTAGCATGTTGTTTTACTTGTGGATATTGTAAACATTTAAATTGCTTTAAAATTATGTGGATGCACCTACCATATAAATTTGAGAACTGAATCAGCCTTGGATTTCACAGAACACAGACTTCTTGATCTAATCAATACAGGAATCAATCAGCTGCCTCCATTAAGATGCTAATACCTTCTGTGCTGTGGAGGACTGACTGCAATACTAGAGAGAAACATAATTTACTACTCCTTTGAGGTTAAGAATTCAAGGGGAAAAAAGATTTCATTTGCTCTGTAGCAGAATTCCTCTCTAAAGAGGAAGGTCCAAGACACACCATTTTAATAGACAAATGAAACTACCTCACAATGCCAAGACCAGAGGAACAAGGAGAGCTTAAAACAGTCTTGTTTTCTTATAAAGGCGCTCTGTCTTTTCACTAAGTTTTCCAAAGAACCAGAGGCAGCTTTAATTGGCTTATTTGTATGCTGAGAATACTGCAGTTCAAGTTAAGATTTTTCTGGACAAGAAAAAAAAAGAATAAAAACTACTGTTTGATTCAGTCTTTCTAAAAAGCCAATTCATTCTTTCAGCAAAACAAAGAGAATCAATACAGTACTGAAAAACTGAAGCTCACAGATGCATTTTTCAGTATACTTTCCTTGCTTGCTTTAGGTAATCTTTCAAAAACAATACTGCTTCTAAGTTGTTTTAAAAAGAAAAACAGTAATCTTATTCTTTTAAGTTCCTTAACATTTCTTAACAGAAACATACATTCACTTTTAGAATGGATAAATAAAACCACAAAAACAAATCTAGCTTCACTGAGTAGAAAATTATAAGACAGGAATGTTACCTTTTCTGTCTGTTTATTCAACCTTTCCTAACAGAGTATCATAGAATACAAATCAGTAATATAATGATCATACTTTTGCAATAATATTATGCATGACAGGCATGGTGGCCTATGCTAATCCCAGCATTTGAGAGGCTGACACAGGAGTGAGTGCTGTCACATGTTCAAGGCCAGCCTGAGGTATAGATTGAGCTCTCTTAAAAAAAAAAAAAAAAAAAAAAAAAAAAAAAAAAGGAAGGAAGACAATAGCTGATGAGTCTCTTTTGAGTTCTGTTTTATACATATATCAGCTCTACTTCAATTCTGCCTGGTAACTGTCATTATCTCCATCTCAAAGAAGCTTATTAAAGTTGCCTAAAAACATACCTTAATGGGTGTAGACCTGATTTTGAACTCCTTATGTCTTAGCACCAAAGTGCCTAATATTACCACCAAATCACACAACCCTAAAATGATTTCTTGGCTAGGTCTACCAAACACAGAAGCCTGCATGAGTATGCAGAGCCCAAGACTGGCCCTGGCCTTAGCTGAGGCCAGTCACCCCTCACACCCCAACCCAGGGCCCTCATATCTGCATCTTACTCTTCTCCTGCTGAATCTTCTTACAAGCCTCAAATTCACCCATTTCTTTCCTGCCCAACTTTACAGCCCTAAAGTGGTTCATAGATAGCCACCCAACATTATATAAAATGCTAAAACAGAAGCAAACAGTCCTCATTTTTTATAGTTTCTCTCTCTCTCTCTCTCTCTCTCTCTCACACACACACACACACACAC
>NW_008328334.1:953744-989384 GCF_000622305.1 Nannospalax galili
ATTGGTAATATATTTTATTTGATAAGTATTGAGGACAAATTAGTGTACTTATTTGCAATGTAGCTTTAGAAATTGTTTTTAATAGGTCAGAGGTCCTTGAGCAGCATTTTGAGACAAGGAAAAAGTGCAAAAATAGCTGTTTAAAAGAGAGACTCCTAAGAACATCTAAATTAGTCCTGTGAACTAGGTGAAAACCGAAGGTGAGGAAAAGGCACAGAGTAGGCGAGAAGGCATGAAGTCACCAGCATGGGCTAAAGGTGACAAATTAAGAGCTAATAAGTGTCACAAAAAAGAGAAAGAAATGGAAAGAAACCAAAATATACAATGGGGGCGGTTAGGGGGAAGGGCTTTAGGCTTGAGAAGTATCCTTTGGGGTCCAGAGATCATGAGTGACTAGCAGCGCTTAGACTCATTTATATGAGTGGCTGGCAGCACTCAGTCTCAAAGGACAGCACAGGATCAGCAGCCTCATCATCTCCCAGTCCATCAGCATTTCACCATCAACATTTTTCCTAACCTCACAAATCTGATAATAAACCTGTTGATTAAAAAACATTTCTGAGCCCTTGGTGCGAATCTCACACAGCAAAAGACCAAGGAGATACAGTCCAGAGCCAGAGCCTCCCACTAACAAGGAGACATCAGACAATTACTAAAAAAAAAAACCATTTATTTCGTACTCACTAAATGTTAGACATTGTGGGATATAAAATGGGTGAATAAATATATCTATGTTCTAAAGAAATTCACAGACTTAGAAGGAAGATGTGAAATATTGGAAAGAGAAACTAATTTAAACAACATATTATCAAGTACTGACTAATCAAACAAGAGGGTCTAGGTGATTTAGTGAAAGATAATTGTGGGTCAGTAATGCTTCCTGGGGAAGGCAGAGTTAAGTTGGCTTTGCTGGAGTTAGGGATAAGAAAGAGGTATGTGCCAGGCATGATGGGGCATGCCTATAATCCGAGTACTCGGAAGGCAGAAGCCAACAGATCTCTGTGAGTTCAAGACCAGCCTGGTCTACATAGCGAGTTCCAGGCCAGCTGGGGCTACAGGGAGACCCTGCCTCAAAAAAGACCAAAAAGAAAGAGGTAGGACAGTGCTAATAGGAAGGAAAAGTCAACAGGTTTAAATTCACTTAGGACAGAGCAGGAAATAGCATACAGTAAATTGAGACTTTTGGACCAACAGTTGTACAAATCCAGTCAGAATTTGCTGATGCAAAAGTGAGAATTCATCCTTGTTAAGGAATCCAAGGAACTGTGTTATACAAGCAAACCAAGGGGATGACAATCACCCCGCCAGATTTGGACTGGAAGGGGATATGGCTTTTCTGTGAGTGAGCTTTCTTCTTCCTGCACCAGGCTAGTTGGCTGGCTAGCTCTTCAGGGTAAGGACAGAGGCTAGTGACAACTCAAGAATTCATGTCGCAATGCCTCCTCACAAACACGAAAGGATGAGGTTAACAGACACAGAAGGACTAGAAGAAAAGAATCAGACAAATATGTACACATCTGCCATATGGTTGCACATAGGGCAGGGGGAAATGGCCCTAGACTGGTGAAAAAGCAACCAAAGAACAACAACAAAAAAAATGGAAGCATGGCAGAGAGCAATATAACTGAAGGCTACCTTTAAATAACACCATGTTGCCGTACTGGGGATAGGTGACATAGACATAAATACGATGTCTGCACAAATACAATGATCCGAGTGAACCTTCCTAAGAATTTGCCACATACATTTAATCCATAAGACTCATTTATTCATTTGTTATTTAAGGCTCTGTAATTTTTCTTCACTGACTTTTAAGAAGATTTTCATAATTGTTTCATCGTCCCTAAAATGCATTACTTATCCACTGAGAGTTAGTCAGATACTGAGAGTCAAGTTGAAGTCTTCCCAAGTGGAAACTCATCTATATAATTTTTCAGATAGTTCCAAAAAGTCGTGTGTGTGTGTGTGTGTGTGTGTGTGTGTGTGTGCGCGCGCGTGCACATGCATAGGACATGCAGTAGCAGAGATAAACATGATGAAATTTTAACAAGTACTCAATCTTGATAGTATACATGACTGCATTACTCCATTTCAACCTTCTAGCATATTTCAAAGTATTCATTATAAGCAGTTACACAGGAAGAAGCCTGATGGAGACTTTGAACATAGTGGCAATTCAATGAAATTTCATTTTTATATTAAAAATTGTGGGTTTTTTATGAAAGACAGCAGTGTTTCAGGAAGATGCTTGCAGCATAGGGAGACCTAATACATTGCTATCAGAGTCCAAATGGGTGGAGTGGGGATTTCAGGGAAAATAAAATAGCAGGAACAGATACAAAAACTACTGTGATTATATATTTAGAAGAGAACACAAACTCCATGATTCTTGTCTCTCCAGGTAGGATGATTACAGAAATGATGGAAATGAGAAGGCCTTAAAGGGGTTAAGACACTCTCTTGTCATTGAATAGATTTGTTACTGATTCATCCACATAATTAATAAATAATGTAAATAAATAACTGCTCTGTCAGTGGGGGTTGTGTGGTATAACTTTCCTCTTAGTCTCTGAATGCCTTAAAAGGCATACTAGGCATGAACCCTGAGAATCCTGGGCCCCAGCCTGAGGGAAAACAGCCACCGTGTGCCCATATGCTTCCCCAGGAAGCCACCTGCTTCATGTCTCAGCTCTCCCAGCCTGGAAGATTTACAGAATTTCAAACATTTTTTTTTAATTTCAGGGGCTGCATATGGGGTGCATTAAATTGTAAAAGCAAAAACACATACCTTTCTTGTCCCTTCTAGACTGCAAACCCCATTAATGACAGAGCTCATTTCTCATGCCTTATCATCCCAGACCTAAGATGTTCAATATTCCTTAAATTAATAACTGAATAGAATGTATGCTACATGTAGAAAAATACAGCAATATATGTATGCATCTTAAAGTAAATATGATACTTTTCCTTCTGCATTGGAAATTTCCAGCTATGTGGTCTCCTACTATAAATACATCTCTAGCCTAACCTGAAACCATACAAACCTCATGAATACAATTCTTGATGCATAGTGATTCTCAAGAACTTCCTTACTCAGCAGAAAAGCAGGCAATTGCTACACACAGCTATATCTGTAAAATGTCGCCATTCAGATACTATAACCACGGTCATTAACAGAACATATTTCAAACCACTCATTGCTTTGTGGAAGGGTATGGAAATGAAATTTGGGGCTGCCGACAGGGAAGGAAGCCAAGCTAAGCTGTTTTCATGATGAATCTGGGAAATGGTCAGCAGGCTAACACAGATGAGAAAGACAAGGATACTTTGAGAGGCATCAAAACAAAACCAGTGTCAGCTGGATTATGTGAAGGGCTGACATGCTAAGAACAGGATTTGGTCAAGGCCATGATAACCATTGTTATAATAGCAGAGAAAAGTTTTCTTCCGTATGCTTATTATTATTAATTATTATTATTATTTGGTCTTTTTGAGACAGGATATCCATGTAGCCCTATCTGGCCTGGAACTTGATATGTAGACCAGGCTGGCCTCAATCTCACAGAGATCTGCCTGCCTCTGACTACCAACTGCAGGGATTAAAGGCCTACGCCACCATGCCCAGCCTAATATGCTAATGTTAAGGCAAAAAGTGCCAATTGCTAATGCACAATAAAGCTGAAGAAATTGATAGAATGGGGCTTATATCTGGATTCTGGAATTCAACCTTCTTATCTAATAAAGCAAGGTACATTATCAGCCTAGTTTCTTCAAGAAATGTGAACATTGTAGAAGAAGATGCATTGTTGTGTTATTTTCCAGCAAAATGCAATGGGCCATAAAAGTAGGAAATAAAAAGAATTCTGGAGAATACTAAAGATAAAACATAATAGAATTACTATATTATCATAGAAATTAGATCTAGATCAAAAACAAGAAAATAAATTTATTTTTATTTTTCACCTTTCTATATCATTGGGTGCCATTTTATTTTGTGGCTTTTGAAGTGCTGGGGATTAAATCAGGATCTCTTAACTGTTAACTAAATGTATCACAGAGCTACATCCCCATATCCCTTCCTATATAAGTTCAAATGCTTTCCTCTAGTAAACACAGCCAATTAATGTCCCCAATCTTGTTCCCACAGTATTTTATTTACCTTTTTAATATACTTAATATATTTTTCTACTGTTCTCTATACCTATGTTCTCTGAAAACAGCAACAATGCATTTTTTGCATATTTAGTACTGTTATGGTTTATAACTGAAATGTCTCTCACAGGCTCATGTGTTTCAGCTCCTGGTTCCCAGCTGGTGATGCTGTTTTAAGGCTGTGGAGCCTTTAGGAGGTGGGGTCTAGCTAGGAAGGAGGGTGTTGGGAATGAAGCACTTGATGGCATAGCCCCACCCTGCTTTCAGCCCATCCTCTCTGCTTCCTGGTCTGCAGAGATGAGAGCAAACTGTGCTACGAGCTCCTGCCACCATGAAGTCTGAGCCAGAGTAAGTCTTTCCTCCATCTTTACATTTCTTCCGTTACGAATTCTCTCTCATCAACAAAAAAAATAAATACTACAATATCATGCATGGTGCCCAACAAATAGTAGAGATTCAATGACTTTGTTTCAAATCGAAAAAAGTGTTAGGGCTGGGGATGTAGCTCAGTGATAGCGTGCCTTTCTAGTATGTTTTAAGGCTCTAAGTTTAACCTAAAATACTGGCTTTGATTTCTGGTTTGAGGGTTGGGTTGTTTGTTTGTTTGTTTGTTTGGTTGGTTGGTTGGTTGTGTGGTTGGTTGGTTGGTTGGTTGGTTGGTTGGTTGGTTGGTTGGCTGTTTGATTGGGTTTTTTGTTTGTTTTTGAGACAAGGTCTCATAGTCCAGGCTTTCCTCAAATTCCTTTTCCTCCTCCCTCTACCTCACAAGTCTTATAGTTAAAGACATGAGGCTACCATGCCAGTTTCAACACTGGTTTTTAAGAACAATGAAGGGAAGCTGGGCATGGTGCCACCTTTAATCCTAGCATTTGGGAGGCAGAGGCAGGCAGATCTCTGTGAGTTCGAGGCCCTAGTCTGGTCTCCACAGTGAATCCAAGCAAGCTGTGGCTACAGGGAGACCCTGTCTCAAAAAGACCAAAGACCCCCCCCAAATAAAATACCCAAAGAACAAACATACAAACAAAAACCCAAACAAAACATGAAAGACTTGTAGTCTGTATGCTGTTGTAAGAAACCTAAAGTCCAGCTTTAGACATGAAGAACCTGAAGTGCCTGAGATATCTCCACATGAAGAGCTCTGGAAAGGCTTAGTGTACAAGTCGGTATTTAAGGTAAGTGCTGTAGATGAGGTGACTTCATCAAAGTAAAACTAAGGGCCAGAGAATGATAGTAAAATGAGGAAATATCTATTTTCTACCTTTTTGTTGTATAATATATATTTTAATGACCCATATATTAATTACCTAACAGCTTATACTGGAAATATTAATATGTAGATATAATTTTTTAAATTTAATCATTAGGTAGCAAGCTGTTCAAGAGCTACAGGCTTTATACTGCACTCTGGATAAGGAATGCTGATGGGGAAGAAAAAGAAGTAAAATGATTTAAGACATTTTCATCTGTCTTTGCAAACCTACCTCTGAGTCACTGGATCCATGCCAGATCCACACATGGTCCCTGCAGGGAGTCCTTACATACAGGAGGCTCAGGGAGCCATGGTCATAAGATCGTGGATTTGTTAGAGGCAAATCCATCCCTGTGACCTTGGTGCCCCTGTCCTACACACTTTTCTGAAGCTGCATTTTTTTGGGGTCTCAATACATACTATTATTTATCTTTGGAACATCACAGTATTACACTGAAATACCAATTTCCCCATTTGGATTTTCAAATGCAAGAAAAATTCTGCCAGATAGATATAGGTAGTCCTCGAAACAAAGAAAGCATTCATTGTGCCGTTCACTCTTCAGAGCAAGTAACTTTCCCAAAGCAACCAGTTAGTCCTCAAAGCAGAAGAGGTGTGAATCAAAAATGTAAGAAAAATATGTGTTTTGCTGAATTTAAAGACAGTATTAATCAAAACCTCAAGTAGTATTGGTGGAGAAAATAGCTTACTATCTTAAGTGTGAAGTTTCATAAAGGCCTTCTTTAGGAATTTCCAACTACAAGGGTATTACGCCCTCATCTGCTGAAACTGCTTGAGGTTTATAATCAGGCCAGGAAGAATCAGATGACTTGTGTCGTCTTCACAGCCCATATTAAGATCACATACTCCATCCCAACCACTCTGTCTTTCATAAGAATAGCCAAGAGGCAGAGTTTCTGGTTGTCTGCCAAAGCAGCAAAGAGTTTTCATGCATAAGGTGTCCCAATAGTTTACTGTCTAATGAAGCCTATGTATAAAACAATTTCAAAGTTGAGTGATTTCTCAAAAGACATTATAAACATCTGCCATTGTGCTGAAAGAACTGTCCACAGCTCTACATCATAAGCAACTGTTGTTAGGTTTCTAGCAGGATTCATTACACTTCTATCAAGTGTACTAATTTTACCCATCAAATCTGCAAAATAACAAAAACTCACATGTTAACAAATATACAAAAATAGGTGTTATTTGAGTCTAAACAATGCCTTCCCTCTGTTCCTAATGAGTCCATTTAGAAATGCTTAGCTAACTATGGCAGGTTTTCTTTTTTTATTTATTTGTTTTTACTGAATTTGTGTGTATTTCATACAGAACATCTCAAACAATCTTAGTCATCTTCATACCCCCGTCCCCACTGGCACTTTCCCATAGCCCTCCCACTGGAACCCATATACTCTGCCATTCGTGTCAAGCCCAATGTGTCTTAAACTTTGACAGACAAGGAATTTTTTTGAAAATCTCATAGATGCTGAACATAGTTGATGTATCCACTTAAAGGTTCTCAGGAACCCTCCATATCCTTCCATTGGCTCTATAGAACCTCTGCATTACAGAGAAGGAGTGGGGATTCCCTCACATATACAAGAGGGAAAAAGGGTTCCCTACTCCAGAGACCACTGAAGTCATATACTAGTCACAATGCGTTATGACCTCTGTCTCTATGATCCCCTGATACTTCTCATCACTTCCTACACTTGACAAGATTTCCTGAGTCACAAGACTTCTTCCCTATTTGAAATGTTATGGAGCAGAAGCAATCTTAAAACAAATGTTCTTTTGATTCATAAACTTGAATCAAATTGTAATGAATGTCAGATCATGATAAAGCTCACTCCTATTTTCTTAGAACTAAATCAAAGTATCCTTAATTAACAGTTTCATCAGATTTGAAAGTACCAGGTGATACAATTTCTTTGAAGGACTGTATCATTCACTTTCTAGACATCTCCAGAAAACTACCCAAGACAAGGCCATTTCAGCCTCATTCTAGTCCCAGAGGCTATGATTCCCACACAGCCTAGTATAGTCTAAAAAGTGAACACCTCTGTTTTTTAAATATGTATTTTTATGATTTAGAAATTGCTATACTGTAAACTACATTAGAACAGAATAGTTATTTCATATAGTACTATAATTTTATCACATATAATGAGTCGAACTCAATTAATATAAAGAAACACTGAGCCAGGCATATTGGCACATGCCCATAATTCCAGCTACTCAGAAGGCTGAGGCAGGAAGATTGCAAGTTTGAGGCCAGTCTCCACAACTTAATGGTATCCTGTCTCTAACTAAACCAAATAAGTCTGGGTGCAGTTTATGTACTTGCTTAGAATGACCAAACCCTACTCACAAAAGAAAAGAAAGATGAGAGGGAGGAAGTGAGGGAGGGAGCGAGGGAGGGAAGGAAGGAAGGAAAAGAAAAAGGTTTTGTAAGTCATAACTTTTCTGCTAAGAATCTAGCAGCACAAATAATTTAAGGAGTACTTAATTCAGGGGAAAAGTTGCCTTAAAAAAAAAAACTTTGTAAATACACATTCACCTGAATATAAATGAACAGACATGTTTTTTACTTCATATTTTTAATTCATTATAACCTGCTTCTCACAGCACTGGCTTATTATTATTAACACACAAACAGTTTATTTTACTTATTTAAATAGTTAAATGAATTCTCCTATGCTTGTTATTTTTGGCGCTATTTCCCCCTTTTGTGGGTTCCTTCTTTTTCACTTCTACAGGAAATGGGTACTCATTGGTAACCCAGCCTTGGTCACCTACATATTTATAAATGAACACTGTTACTGCAAATGTGGAAGAAATGTAGCATGTATTTATGTTTTTAAATAAACATAACCTAGTTAGCCATACTGAGCCATAATCTGAGTACTTAATTTCAACTATTTCCCAAGACACAAGGGGTGTGGCAAAGGTGGCATGTATCACAAAATCCAGGAGGTCACGATACCTAGGACCTCTGCAATCTCTGACCAATTTCTGCTTGCAATTAATACAGTAGGAAAAGTAAATAATCTATTTAATAATTCAATTTGTTATTGCCACATCCCTATTACAAAACAAACTAGCAAACATGGAAATAGATCTGTAGGAATAGCACTGTAGAGAGGCTGAAAAGCATGGAAGCCTACAACACACCCAGAGCATGTATCTCAGATATAAGCCAGGCCCTCACAGCCTGAGACCTGAGTTGAAGTTGGACATGGCTATAGGCTTCCAGTCAGTCAGGAGATCAATGCCTGGACCCACCTAGTTTGGTCCATATGTAGGAATGATAATTGACTTAGCCTGGTAAGTGCTCTAAATTTCAGCAGAGCTAACAAGTGAATTTGAAATACATCATTTAAGCCAGGTGTAGTGGTACATGCCTATAATTTCAGCACTCAGGAAGATCATAGATCTGAGAACAGCCTGAGCTGCATAAAGAGACCCTGTCTCAAAAATAAATTTAATTAATTTTATAATTTATAATTTTTTTACTGGAAAGGTCTAAAACTGAAGTACAATAGATAATGACACTGATAAATGTTTATTAAATTTTAAATTATCCCCACATGGGCTATAACCTAGAAACCTGCTTGTGGAGTGGACATTAAAAAGAAATTGAAATCTCATTTATAAACGAAATTAATATCAAATCTTCTGTGTAAGACATAAAAGCTTAATACAGAGAACTAGTGTTATGGACTTGTTGCTCTGAGAGGCATCATGAGTTACTGAGGCATACTATAGCTTTGGCTCATTAGGTCACTGAGGTGTGTTTGACATGCTAGAAACTATGCAAAGTGACTGCTACTTCCTCAACATCCACTGCCCTCCAGGAACTGGCACTCAGAATGCCACAGTCATGCCCAAGTTCAACTGGCCCTAACATTCCTAGGCATCATCACCAGTATTTAAGATACAGGCTAATCATAACGCAGACCATTGTAAAAACCATTCAAAATGGACCAAGGTCTGAAATGTCCTGGACATGTGGATTGTGCTTACACCAAAGGCCAATTCAAAAGGCACCTCCAAACAGAAACTTCAAAGCAAACAGAATCTGTTTTCCTAGCTTACGTTTCACTTCTATACATACCTGCTTAGCTTTCAGTTTTAGACTCTTCTAGGTAAGTACTCCAAACCACAAATTTTATCAGTTGCAGGTGAAAAATATTGCCCCCATTTTCTACCTAAGGCAATTTGGACAAACAGAAAATGAGGAACATTACACTAATAGTACAGTGGTTAATCTAGTCAGAACTCTGAAAGGCAGTCAAGTTCAATATTTATACACTTGGGGAAGAGTTTTGTTTCTGAAAAATATTTAGTACAGTTTCTGTTCAGTCACATTAAGAACATTATAAAAACCACCACTAAAACAAACTGGACTCAAATTCAACACAATGACATGTGTTTTTCAACCTGTAATCAACACTCAATAAATGTTCCCTTTGGCTATTAAAATCCTGGAAAGAAATCATAATTACCCCATCTGGGAACATGCCCTTGAAAGCATGAGTACTTTTTAAAAGAACAATTTACAATCCCACATTTTCTACTGATTTTTTTCAAACTTCTTAAGCAGAAAAAGTAAATAAACAACAATTTTCACAGATGGGAGATTTAAACAGGGAATAAATGGCGACTACCAGAGACGGGAGAAAATGGCACAGGGCGGGGGCAAAGCCACGGTATGTGGGTCGGAAGGTTCAGACAGCAAATGGGAGAAATGAGGAAGAGAATTATAATGTTGTATTATATGTTGGAAATTTGCTAAGTATAAAATTTTGCTGTTACCACAAGAAAAAAAGGTGATGGCATAGTGAAGATGGACATGTTAATCTGCTTGATATAGTAACTAGTTCATATGTATCAAAACATCATGCTGGGCACTTTAAATAAAAACTATGTATTTTTAAATTTTTTTATTTTTATTTTATGTGTATGCGTGTATTGTCTGTATGTAGTTAAGTACACCCATGTCGTGCAATGCCTGCGGAGGACAGAAGAGGCTGTCGGATGCCCTGGAACTGGAGTTATGGACAGTTGTTAGCTGCCATGTGGGTGCTGGGATTCAAACCTGGATCTTCTGCAAGAATAACCAGTGTTCTTAACCGCTGAGCCATCTCTCCAACACAGTATATTTTTAAAATAAAAATAATTTTACAACAATTTAAGAAATGAGTAATGCTTTAATTCCATTATTTTTATGGTAAAAAAAAACAACAACTGTATTTAGAATTTGACTACTGGATTGCTTAGATGATCCCAATTTTGTTGACAACATCCAAAGGATTGTAATCAGGAGCCAATCAAATATAAGCCTTCTTCTCCCTCAGGTCTGATCAGAGTATTGACTTTGGCCACATCGTTGTACAGTTTCTTCACAGCCTGTTTGATCTGGTGCTTGTTGGCCCTGACATTCACAATGAACACAGGGTGTTGTCTTCTGTCTTCTTTGTGGCTGACTCAGTGGTCTGGGGAACTTGATGATGGCGTAGTGGCCAAGCTTGTTTCTCCTGGGGGTGCTCTTGTGAGGGCATTTGGGCTGCTTCAGAGGCTGGAGGGTCTTGGGCCAGGAAGGTGGGTGACATGAGGATCTTCTTTTTGTGGCTGTGGACACTTTTTAACACTGCCTTCCTGGCTTTCAATGCTTTCACTTTGGCTTCGGCTTTGGGAGAGGCAGGAACTTCCTTCTTTGCTTTTAGAACAATCTCTAATTCCATTATTTTTCATTAATCATTGTATTGAGATAGGTCCCAGCTGTATGGAATACTAGAGATCAGGAGGAGGTTAAATTCAAAGTATAATATTTGACCCAGTAATTCTACTCCTAAGCATTTATGCAACATATATATATATATATATATATATATATATATATATATATAATATATATGTTGACATGAAGACTTGAGGGTATAACAGCCTCATTCACCAAACACAACATAAATAATTATGACAGAAGAAGCAATAAAAGCAATTCTCACAATGGAATCCTACTCAGCGATAAAGAGAAATAAACTACCAAACGTGCTAGAACATGAACAAAATCAGTGAAATTATTCTACACTGGAGAAGCTGAACACAAAAAATATGTGATGCATGATTCCACCTTTGAATACTATAAAATGCACTACAATGAAGCTGTAATGCACTACAAGTTATAACTGAACTACAATGAAAACGCTCACAACAGCAGGTAACTAAGTAAGTGGTGGGGATAACCTGGGAAGGAGATGTGGAAGAACCACTTACAATGATGTAAATGTTCTACGTCCAGATGGTGATGGTTACATGGGTATATCCAGATGTCAAAAGAATGTGACAACATGTACAGTCCCATATACCTATATAGTACCACAGGAAAGAATTGTACCCCCCCCAAAAAAAGAAAACTCCATGTAGGACTCCACAGTTAAGAGCACTAGCTACTCTTGCAAAGGACCTGGGTTTGATTCACAGAACCCACACGGCAGCTAACAACCATCTGTAACTCCAGGTCCAGGGAAATCTGACGCCTTCTTCTACTTCCATGGGCAGTGCACAATTATGGGTGCACTTATACACATACAGGCAATACACTTATACACAAAAAATAAAAATAACAAAGGTTTTTTTTTTTTTTTTGGTCTTTTCGAGACAGGGTCTCCCTGTAGCCCCAGCTGTCCTGGAGCTCACTATGTAGACCAGGCTGGCCTTGAACTCACAAAGATCCACCTGCCTCTGCCTCCCAAGTGCTGGGATTAAAGGCGTGCGCCAACACGCCCAGCAACAAAGTATTTTTTTTTAAACCTCATGTATTACAAATGCTTAGATGTATAAGAGAATCAATGGAATTTTGATTACTGCTAAAGCTAAGTGATTGGTACTGTCTGCTATGCTATTCTGTTTTTCTATATATCTGACATTTTTCAAAATAAAAATTTAAGTATATATATCATCAAAATACACAATCAAAAAATTTCAGGTGAAGCCAGGTGTGGTGGCACACGCTTTTAATCCCAGCACTCAGGAGGCAGAGACAGGTGATCTCTGTGAATTCGAGGCCAGCCTGGTCTACATAGTGAGTTCCAGGACAGCTGGGGCTACAGGGAGACCCTGTCTCAAAAAGACCAAATAAAAAAAAATCACGTCATAAAAAATATGCTTTACAAGCTTCTGTGTGCGTGGAGCCTGTGCTTTTCCTGGGGCATTTTAATGCCACTCGTTAGGACAGCTCCCCTTGCCTGCAGCTCCACTCGCTTTCTACCTAATGCTCCATCAGAGTGAATATGATATGGCTGTCTCAGCTGCTGCCAGCACCCAAATTCATCTTCACTAGCCCCTCAAATATTTATTTTCAGCAAATATTGGCCCAGATGGGGAAATCTGAACTTCTATACATGCTGGAGGGGGGAAAAAGTAATTGGATAGATTCCAAACTTGATCTTTCTTCTCATACTCTCTGAAGACATTGTTTCTGCAAGTGAATGAGAAAACAGAACCATACTTTTTTAAAATCCAGATTTTTAAGTCTTATGTTCAGGGGATTTTTTTCATATATGTTTACTGAATTTTTGTGTATTTTATACAAAACATCTTAATCATCTTTATATCCCCTTCCCAACTGTCACCCTCCCATAGCATCCCCCGACTGGAAATCATGCATTCTCTCACTAGCTTTAAGGCCTATCGAGTCATGTTAGTATCCCAGGACCTCCCTCAGTACAAGTTTATCCACTGAGATCTAGCCTATCTAGAGGCCCTCCCTTTAAGAAAATCAGCTCTTACTCACCCACCAGTAATCAGCTGCCAATAATTCTTTGACTAAGATTGGGACCTGCTGCCCATTTTCACAGTTCTACACTGGGTTTTTGTCTGCTTGAGTCTGAATGGGTCTTGTACATGTTGACACTGTTGCTGTAGGTCCATATGAGCAAAGGCTCAGGTCGTTGTAGGACTCTTATTTCCATATGGTCAAGAACCTCCTGGCTCTTACAATCTTTCTACCCCTCTTCCAAAATGGTCCCTGAGCCCTGGGTGGGTGGAGTATAATAGAGAAGTCCTGTCCAAGGACCCACACTCTGCAGACACTTATTCTCTATGCTTTGGCCATTTGTGTTCTTTTGTGTTCATGGCTCTCTGATGCATGAGGGAGCTTTGTTGATGAGAGTTGAGAGATGCATTAGTATTCTCTCTACCCCTTGTTCCCCTATGTTTTGTGAGCCTTAGATGTAGAAATATAAGGGATTTTTTTTTAGCCTTTCTGGTTTCTCAACAATTCAGAGAAATTTTCAAAACAATCAAGTGCAGAGAATAACAGCCAAACTCAATGACTATTTTTCTCCTCAGTCATATATCAGTCACTCCATGCATCTTGGTTTTCAAAATATGGTCTGAGAAAAAATTCCATAGTTCTCATGTCACATGTTGCACACAGAAGTAGAGAACAAATCAGGCTCGACACAGCTATTTAAAAGTGTAATACGCTAATACCTCCCCCATCCCATCCCAGGTCACAAGAGGATTGAAAATGCACTTAAGTTAAGAATCTTCTTGACAGAACCTGGTAGTTGCTTTAAGTATCAGTATCAATTAGTTCTCTATAGACAGCCTAAAGTAAACACTGAAATTAGCTAAAATTCAAAGTCCCAAATTATATACTTTATAACCTGTACTTACTATATACTTTATAACCTGTACTTAAAAATCTTTACACATAACATTTATTTTTATACATCCCCTGATAAATTCCAATGAAGAGTTTCACAAGACATTAAATATTTAGCAAATATACAGAAATTGAGTGTTTTGTGACACCAGCATATTCATTCATTCACCTACTCATCCACCACATAGAAGTCTAGACATACCAGTGGCCTTCTAAGTAACAGAAATATAGTAGTCACCCAAACAAAGCCCATATCTTCATGGGTTTCTGTTCTGATAAAGAGAGAGACTGGGAGCTGGAGAGATGGATCAGCAGTTAACAGCACTGGCTGTTCTTGTAGAGGACCCAAATTTGGTTCTCAGCACCCACATGGTGGCTACCAACCATCTATAACTCCAGTTTCGGAGGAGGGGGGCGGGGGGAATCCAATGTCCTCTTCTGACCGCCACAGGCACTGCATGGCATGGGTGCACTTACATACACACAGGCAATATGCTCATACACATAAAATAAAAATAATAAATAAAGCTGGGTGTGGTGTCACACGCTAGTAGTCCCACCCAGCACTCAGGAGGCAGAGGCAGGCAGGAGGATCTGGGATCTCTGTGAGTCCAAGGCCAGCCTGGTGTGCATAGTGAGTTCCAGACCAGGGAGACCCTGTCTCAAAAAGATCCAAAAAAAAAAAAAAAAAAGAGGAAGAGGAAGAAGGAGAAGGAGAAGAAAAAGGAGGAGGAGAAGGAGGAGGAGGAAGAAGGAGAAGGAGAAGGAGAAATAAAATATTTTAAAGAGATAGATCGATAAGAAGGGTAGAGAAAAGTTGGTGAGATGGCTCAGTAGGTAAAGGCATTTGCCACCAAGCCTGAAGACCTGAGTCCACCCACATGGTGGAAGAAGAGAACTCCTCCATGTTGTTCTCTGCTCTCCACACATGTGTGTCATGGTACACATATACACATGCACACACAGGTGGCCACAACCCACACAACCACACATACACAAATACACACAATAAAAAAAAAATGTAAAAAGCAGGGCTGAGGATAGCAGGTACAATTCAGGAAGGAGCGAATAAATAAGGGTGAGAGAAGAGGTTGTAGATTAGTGTTTAAAATACATAGTCACCTATGGAAACCCGAAGAACATGAAGTTCCAGAGCCCCAGGCAGAGAAAGTAACAACTGCAGAGGTCTCGCACCTGAACCCACTTGTAAAGAAACACACGGCGGTATGGCTACCATGGAGGGAATCAGACTAAGTGCAGCGGGAGGTGGCAAAGAGAAGGATCTAGATCTCTCCAGGCCATTTTCATGACCTGAGCATAGTGTGAGAGTGGTGGGAAGCAGAAATGACCCCACTTAATGTTTTCAAAGTGATGTCTAGCTGGGTGAGCACAGGCAGGAAGGGAACAAAGGTTGAAACCAGACCAGCTCACTGTGAAGATCACAATGTATTCAGGAGAATAGTTTAGCTTCATTTGTTTATAGGCTGTGTTTCATTCTTCCAATGGTATTCCAATAACCCCAACAGCCGTATACTCAGTTTCTCTCTTGTTTGCCACTGGACTAGGAGTTAGAGTGTTTGAGGAAGACACAAGAGTCAGGCTACTTTTCAGACTCTGTGACCCACTGGACAGTTCCCTTAGTTCAATTAATCTAAATTAAACAAAGATTGCTCATAAATAATCTTATTTATTTATTTATTTACTTATTATTTGTTCCAAATAATCTTCTCCAAATACCCCTCATAAATATCAGAAAACAAATTTGTTGTTGTTTAATTTTTTTTATTTTATGTGTATGAGTGTATTGCCTGCATGTGTGTTAAGTGTACCCATGTCGTACAATGCTCACGGAAATCAGAAGAGGGCATTAGATTCCCTGGAACTGGAGTTACAGACAGTTGTTAGCCATCATGTGGGTGCTGGGAACCAAACCTCTGCAAGAGCAGTGTTCTTAACACTGAGCCATCTCTCCAGCTCCTGTTGTTTTTGAAACAAGGTCTCACTATGTAGTCCCAGCCGGCTTGGAACTCACTAAGAACAGCATCCCAGGCTGGCCTCAGTCTCACAGAAATCCAACTACCTCTGCCCCCTGAGTGCTGGGATCAACATTATGTGCCACTACTCCCAAGTCAGAACAAATATTAATTTACATACTATGTTCAAAGGTTTCAAATTATTGTAGTTATTCATAACACTCATCAGAACACATGTACAGCATCATAATCAAAACCCATTTCACTAATACTCCTGAAAGAAATTAAAATAAAGGTATATCAGAAACAATAAAACCCATCAACACTCTCCCAGACTCCCATTGCACTGTTAAAGAAACTCTCTTATAATGAAGACAATCACTGTATCTCCAACTTCCCCAAGTTTAGCATGTCTGATGGCAGCATCACCCGAAGCATGGTTGTGAGCACTTTCAGGTACTAAAAGCTGAGTAGTAAAAGCTATACACATCTCATATCTTTCTGTTTAGCAACATTTGAGTACTATTAATTGGTTAAGAGGGTGTCGGAAACACATGCTTTCCCGTGCACTTTGGTGATTTCATCCTATGCTCAAAGCACTCCAATAAATTAAATCATCCAACTGTGTCAGGAATCACAGCTGGCATGGTACTGCTCTTTGATGATGAACAAGCAACATAAACTAAGATGCTGATTCCACTCTGCAGAATTTTATTTTCAGCATCTTGTATAATGTTACTAGGCAGATTTTTGAACAAAAATAAATGTTATAATATTGTTCATTTTGGTTCTGCAAAACCTAAGCCCATCGATGGCTTCCCCCTCCCCTTTTCCAAAAGGCAGGCAGCAGCTACCGTGTAGACAGAAATTGGGTTGGGGGTTGGGTAAAGACTATTAAATGGATAATCCAGCACTTTGCTTACCAGCGGAGCTTTAATGGGGGGGGGGGGGCAGGAACTAGGGCACTGTTACAGTCATATAAACTACACCCATATTTCTTCACCCTCGCCATGTCAAGGGTCTGCCTCATTTACATTCCACTAACAAGGAGATCTCCTCTGGAGGATGGGCAGGCTATGCTACCTCTGGCCAAGGCTTACCTACCTGTCTCTCTCCCTTTCTCCTTCACTCAACTACAAACTCCTGTTTTATTCTTTCTTTCGTCTTATTGTACCAAAGGCATTTTTTCCATGCTGCCCTAAACCTTTCCTGAAATAAGGAGAGAAAAATAATGAAATAAATGGAGATCTCTTTTTCAGGGTCTAAATTTAAATACAGCAGGGAGAGACGGTGGAAAAACTGTGTGGGTGGGTGTATATGGCGAGATTGCTCCGTCTCTAGAAAAGAATAGAATGCTAAAGGGATTGGGGGGGGGGGGGGAGACAGAGACAGAGAGAGACAGACGGAGAGAGAGAGTACAATCATTCCCAGAATACAGGAAGAATTCAGGAAGAAGGGAGAGAAAAGAAAACCACCAGTGGAAAGCAGGCACCCACCTCGACCCACTTCCCGACCCTTCTCCAACCCACTGCAGTGTTCTGCGCTTCTCAGAAAGCTTAGCACCTACAGGGCAGATTTCCCACCAGAGCAAAGAACCAAGGCCGGACAGGCAGTCTGGGGAGAGACCAGGAGGAACAGTGACTGCTGAGGAGGAGCTATGTGCTTAGGAAAGGACCTAAGAAGCCCGCCAAGCCAGATGCAAATGCGGGCGGACATGGAAAGGCAAGGCCAGGCCGCCAGGACCTACCTGGAACCGTCACAGTAGGGGATGCCACCCGCACCTCTCTCTCCTCCTCTGCCTCCTCCCGCTGCTTTTGCTGCTGCTGTTGCTGCTGCTGCTGGATGAGACTGAGGTCGGAGCGGCCGAGTTCGGCTCTGGCGGCCGCGGGGACCAGGCGCGCTTTCAGCAGCACGGCGGCCAGGCCAAGGAGCAGGGTGCAGGGGACGCGCAGGCAGAGCCTCGCCATGGCCGAGAGCCAGCGGGCCGTGGCGGCATATTGCGGGGCTGCGGGCGGCGGCGGGCGCCAGGGCTGCGGATCCCGGCCGCGCCCGCTCGCTCGCTCCCCCTCTCGCTGTCTGCGGTGCAGAGCCTGGGCGGGTGGAGGAGGAGCGGTCCGGGAGGAGGACCGCGAGCCCGGCTTCGCATCTTTGTGCACGTGACCGCCGGGAGGAGCGAGCGGGGGACTGGGTCCTGCGCCCCAAGCTATGTACAAGCAGCTCTGGATGCGGGATGCTGATGCTGGGTGGAGGGCCGGGAGACTATAAGGAGAGACTTTCAGTGGGGTAACGGACCTTCAGACGCATAGCCCCTTAGGACACAGTAGGAAAATGTGCAGAAAGTGTAATAAAATTACCCCCACCTGACCTCAGGGTAGACAAGAAAGTGGCACATTGATTACCTTCAAATAACAGGTAATATTCCGAAACAGGTAGTGTGGTTCCAAAAGCCAAGCTCCTTTGAGGGACTATGTCTGCAGCTCCACGGCTTAGGTTCAATTGCCACTGTAGACTTTCAATAAACTCTTTTGCTGCCTGAGTGAGAATTTCTGCATCATGAAATATTCCCAGTTATACTTTTTACCTAATTGTAATCTCTTCATTTGTTCAAAAAAATTACCAAATATTTAGCTAGGTGCTTACTATTATATGTCAGTATTTAGTTAGATGCTTTGATATGTAAAATACAATCCCTTGGAAGAGTTCACCACCTGATAGCGGAGAGGAATATATAAGCAAAATACAGTGCACCGTGGTGTTTGCAAATGAAAAAGTATTACAGTATTCAGAAATTGTGAAGAATTGAACGAAATCAGCCATGATCTGTGGAAAGCGTTGTGAAAAATTGAGGAAGGCAGGCTGTAAAGAATAGGAGTTTATATTGAAATAGGCGCAATCTAAAAAGTGGGGGTCTGGGGGGTGCGCGTCCGTGTGTGTGTGTGTGTGTGTGTGTGTTAGGCCTAATAGCACAATGTGCTTGGGAAAGTGTAAGAGCCATAATCTTAACAGAGATCCTATTCTACTGTAAAAAGGACAGTGGAGACTAAATCGTTAAGCTGGTGCTTGTCTTTAATCCCAACACTCAGGAGGCAGAGGCAGGCGGATCTCTGTGAGTTCAAGCCCAGCCTAGTCTACATAGTGAGTTCCAGGCCAGCTGGGGCTACTGGGAGACCCTGTCCCAAAAAAGACCAAAAAAAAAAAAAAAAACCTAGCAGACACTTTTATAGTACTTGGGGGGGGGGTGGGCACTGTTCCCATATTTCACAGATGTTAACTCCCCCAATTACCTTGGATGCTGTATAAGCAAGCTGGCATTCACACTGCAGACCATTTTCAAAGAAACTGATCCGGGAAGGGATTCCCTACCAGTCCTACATTCTTTGGGTCACTTTACTGATTATCAGTATGGACAACAGATTAGAGTGAAAAGATTTGGGAGAGGCCACATTGGAGGTATTTGTTTTTTGTTTGTTTCTTTGTTAAAAAAAGAAAAGAAAAGAAAAGAAAAAAGACAAAAAAAGCCCACAAGAAGCCAAAGACTTGTGAGCTGGGAAAAAAAAAAGAGGAATGGTGGAGAAATTTGGTACCTAGGGTTGGAATCAACAGAGATGGTGATTGGAGTTGATATGTGCATGGTGGGTGTGTCTAATGTGATGCCCAAGCTGTCAGGTTGAGATCTTGCATCATTACTTATGACATTATCAGGATCAACATGTAGAACTGACTAAGGAATAATTCTACAGTGAAGGCCACCAGCTTGATCAACTGGAGTGTTTTGTATTTGGAGTACTGTGGGAAGTTTCTATAGATCATCTGTCTCATCTGGCTGTGACATCACTCTGTCTGCCTCATAGCCAGTTCAGCGGATTAGCACTTGAAATATCTGCTTCCCATGCTCTCCTTTCTTACAGCTGTCCTCCCCAAGGTTTCTTACTTGGTGGAAAACAACAGGTTGCTCAGTGGTGGGAAATTATTCTTTGGTCAAGAATATAAAAATGCCTACATAAAAAATAAAATAATAATAGATGTTTACATACATTATCTCATATTTTCAGAGCAGCTCTACAAATTAACTCTCATTGTCTTATTAAGCAGATGGAACCAGTGACCACTGGGGAGGCTCTGCTTTTTGCCCAAGATTATACCAAGATTATGTGCTTTTATCTTTTTGCACTGTTTGAATGTCTATTTTCAGCTTATATTGACTTTTAGTGAATTTTAAATAAAAAATATGTGGACCACATATTGCTTAGGAAATAGATGCCAAAATGTGGTGCCACAGCTTTGTTTCCTATATGAACAGGTGCTACTGGAAGAAGGGCACTTAGAGTGAGCCTCCATCAGTCTCCTTAGGCTGTCTTCAATTCATTCTCTCTGAAGCTACCTCTGCAACTGGACAGAAGAAAGGAAAAATGGAAACAACTCCAAAAACCTGACTGGCAATTCAGAAAAAGGTATATTACCAGGACTTCTGTTCTTCACCTTGTGGTGCCTAAGTCACATACCAAACGCAAACTCTGTATGCAACGTACAGAAACACAGCCACAGGACAGGTGGACCTCATCTTTCAATACTGAGTATTATTTATAGAGATAAATTTGGCCATTCAAAAGTATTTAGATGGTTTTTAAATTTTGCATTACTCACAAAGTTGATATGCTTAATATCTGTGGAATCTATAAAAATTCACATTACCTGATGCAATCAGGGCTAATGGCAAAATAAAACTATTGGTTGAGACACATAAAATCAATATCTGAGGGCCAGGTGTGGTGGCACATGCCTTTAATCCCAGCACTTGGGAGGCAGAGGTAGGCGGATCTTTATGAGTTTGAAGCCAGCCTGGTCTACGTAGTGGGTTCCAGGACAGCTGGGGCTACAAGGAGACCCTGTCTCAAAAAAAAAATCAATATCTGAAGCACTTATTTTATCCTAAAATAAATAAATGCACATTCATTTTCCAATGTTTTTCTGTAAGGTCAAGATTACATCCTAGGGTTTGAAGCAATAAGTGCATTAGACTCCACTGCTGTCCTCTATAATTCTATCATAAGTGGAAAAAGTTCTTAAAGATCCTTGACAGTGCCTGGGTATAGTGGAACATTTCTTTAATCTCAGCACTTGGGAGGCAGAGGCAGGTAGATCTCTGTGAATTCATAGCCATCTTGGTCTAATTAGTGAGTTCCAGGCCAGCCAGAGCTACATAGTGGAGACCCTTTCTCAAAAAAGAAGAACAAAAAGTCCTTGACAAACAACATGATGCCATTCCCTTCTATGTCTTTTTTCCCAAACATTCACTCTTTTCTCACACATTTAGTATAAGCTACACTTTATAAGTATATTTTATTCATTTCCTATAACATGTAGAACTAGCTCAAAAATGTCTTTGAAAAAACATAACTGACTTTTGGGATATAAAAAAAAACCTGTGGGGGTAAAAACAAGCAGATATTTAGGAAGATATAGCCTGCAAACTCTAAGTGCCATAAATGTCAGTCTATAAAGGGATGGATAATATCAACTAATGCAGGAAGCTATCTGCAGTGATGACGTCCATGTTTAATGCAGTATGATCACTAGTGTTTGAAATTCTTTCACTTACAAAAATGCTATAAGAGTTATCAAAATGCAAAGTATAATTACATGATATATATGAGATTGTTTTGGCCTGAGACCTACTGCTGCCTCCGTTGCTCTTACACAGACTCTCAACATCACAAGGCTGCTTACAATCTGTCCTCTGATGACTCAGGTTCATCTTTTAATACTTCCTGCATTAAATGCTCGTATACATACATACACACACACACACACACACACACACACACACACCCCACACACAAAGAAAAGACTTCCCTATTCCTTGGAGCCAGACTTATTTGAGCTTCCCTGAGACCACTACACCTGTGATTTCCTCTGCCAGAACTCCACTTCCCTCACCCACAGGTAAGCTCCCATCAGACCTGAAGAGTACAGCTTAGACATGCCTTCCTTCAGGACACATTTCCTGACTTTGGTTAGGAGCCTTTGCTATGAACATGCATTGATTGCACTCATGTTTCCCCTTATGACTCTTTTATTCAAAATGAACCTTTATCTACATGTCCTTACTAGCACAGGTTCCCAAAGGCCAGAAGCATCATGTTTATAGTTGTGTTTCCAGCTCCTACCATTGCCTGACACTGACTGCTTCTCAGATTGATTAAAACAGTAACTGTTGGTTAAGGATGGAATGCCTTTCAGTCAGCTCGCTTTGTTATCTACCACTCATAAGTTACATGATTTATATGTGAGTCTAAGTTTCAGCTTCTTCAACTGAACCATTGGAAAAATAATAGGACCTAAAAGAGCTTAGAAAATGAGAAAACATGTACAACACTTAGGTTTTTGTTCATCAAAAGTGTTCTGTAAATGCAACTATCATATCTTCTGTTGAAATGATGTATGGTTTGTGCTGGAAAGCTTTAGTTGTCAACTTGACATACCTGGTTAGAGGGAACCTCAGCTGAGGAATTATCTTCATTGGATTGGTCTGTGGCCATGTCTGTGGGACATTTTCTTGATTTCTGAGTGATGTGGGAGGGCCCAGCCTACTGTGGGTGGTGCCACCCCTGGGCAGATGGTCCTGTATCGTATAAAAAAAAGCAGGCTGAGCATAGGCCAGAGGAGCAAGCCAATAAGCAGTTTTCCTCTATGGTCTATGCTCCAGGTTCCTTCCCTGAGTTCCTGCCTTGGCTTACCTTGATGATGGATTGTGCTGTAAACCCTTTCCTCCCCAAGTTGGTCTTGTATTTTTACCATAGCAATAGAAAGCTAACCAATCCATGGTTGTTCCATGTTCCATATGTGTGTGTGTGTATGTATGTGTGTCTGTGTGTCTGTGTATGTATGTGTATAATTTTGTTATATACACCTAGTTATGGTTTATCATGGTAGTTATACCCTATAAAGTCACCAAAAACACCGAATTGCTGACACTGAACCATTTTCCTAATTTTAGGAGGTTTCTGTGTGCCTCTGGTCACATTTTCATCAGCTGACAATAAATAATCTTGCTTTGTGTGTTTTCCCATTCAAAGTTACCTTTCATATAATTGCTTCACTAACATTGAATTCATGACTAATTCCTACCCGAATAACATTTCTTATATTTCTCTGCTGTAATATGTGCATCTGTTGGCTGCATATCTCTTTTGATTTTATTTGGGGGTATTTTAGTGAGAAGTCTATTCTTGAATATTTAATCCCAAGTGCCACACACAAAAAAAGAAAGAAAACAAACTGTGTAACATCAACAACATGAAACCATACAAGACATAGAAATACAGTTATAATTAAGTAAAGTTCACTAACATATCAACAATCATAAAACAGAAAATAGCACAACAGAGTTAAAAAATTATCAAGGGTATGAGATGACTCAGTAGACAAAACGCTTGACAAGCTGAGTTCAATCCCTAGAACCCACAGGTAAAGGAGAAAAATGACTCCCAAGAGTTGTCCTCTGACCTTCATACACACACACACACACACACACACACACACACACACACACACACACACACATGCACCAAGTAAAAAAACTAGGGTAAATGTGGAAATAGTAAATGAAAGACATAAAGAAAAGGGGCAGGGAAGATGGAAAACAGAGGAGCAGAGTTATATAAAATACAGTGAATAAAACTGAAGATGAATATTATAGAGGGGAAAGAGCAAGAAACTAAAAATAGAGTCTGCAGTAATGAAAAATCATAGCAAGTTAGATGAATGAAGCTGAATAAAATATTAAAACAAAAATCTTTAAAAACCTGAAAATCAGGACTGGAGAGAGAGAGCAGTGGTTAAGAGCACTGACTGCTCTTGCAAAGGACCTGGGTTCAGTTCCCAGCACCCACGTGGCTGCTAACAACCATCCATATCTCCAGTTTTAGGGGATCTGATGCTCTTTTCTGACCTCCATGGACATTCTACAACATAGGTGTAGTTACATGTATGCAGGCAATACACTTTTACACATAAAAATAATAAATAAAATAGTTCTTTAAATTTTTTAAATAAAATTAAAACCTAAAATGTAGGGGCTGGAGAGATGGCTCAGCAATTAAGAGCACTGACTGCTCTTACAGAGGATCCAGATTCAGTTCCTAAAACCCACATGGTAGCTAACAACCACCTGTAACTCTAGATCCAAGGGATCTAATGCCCTCTCCTTACCTCAGTGGACATTGCACACACATGGTGTGCTTACATAAATGCAGGCAAAACATAAATAAATATAAATAAATAAATAAACAAATAAACAAATTAATAAATAAAATGTCAAAATATCACTAAAAGTATTAAAAGTATAGTGGAGAGAAAAACAGGGGAATACAAGGGACAAAAAAAGAAAAAGAAAAAGAAGCAGAAAAGATAAGAGGGCTGGGAAATGGCTCAGTGAGTAAAGATGCTTGTCATACAGGATGAGGATCTGAGTTCAAATCCCCAGAACCTATGTAAAAGCTGGACTGTGTAATCCCAGCACTCCTACAGGAAGATAGGAGGCAGAGACAGGAAAATCCCCAGAAACTCAAGGGCCAGCTAGCCTTGTGTAGCCAGTATGAAAACAACAGAGTCCTTACCTCAAACAGAGGAAAATGAGGCTGACACCCAAGGTTGTCCTCTGACCTCCACACATGTCCTATGGCATGTGCATGCTCTTGTTCACACACATAAATGCATACACACACATACATACACACACACATACATACATACACACATACATACATACATACACACACATACATACACACACATACATACATACATACACACACATACATACACACACATACATACACACATACATACATACATACACACATACGTACATACATACATACACACACATACATACACACACACACACACACACACATACAAAAAAGATTGCCCAATGCTGAAAAATGTGTAAACAAAATTAGATACATGGGGGACTAGAGAGATGGTTCAGGGGTTAAGAGCACTGGCTGCTCTTGCAAAGGAGCTTGGACTTTTGCATGGGTTCCGAGGATTTGAGCTCAGGTCCTCATGTTTGTGCAGGAAGTGTTCTTCCCCAGTGAAAAACTGCCCCAACCACACACACACTAGACTTTGGTCTTTATTAGTTGATGGTTCAATTTTAAGTGGATCATCTTAAACTTGGGAAAGCTTGGGTTTATGCTTAGTCAAGTTGGGCCTATTTCTGTTTTACCTGTTGTTCTAGGTTAAACTGACTCATTCTGGGATGTCCTATATTTGTTATCAAGTCATAGATTCTCTGGGGTTTCTATGGAATGACTTGGTTTTTCCAAGCCACTGTAACTAGGTAAGACTTGAACTCTAAGCTTCTATTTCTGCTGCAGTATACAGTAGCTGGAATAACTGCCCTATTCTTCCAGCCTTCCGTCTGTGGTTCAGGGATCTGCCAAGGACTTCTATGGGGACATGTGTGTTTTTTCAACGCCCATACACACCTCATGGCTGCTTCCTTGCCTGAATCCCCTTCCCCAGTTTCTAGTCACGAGCAAGTCCCTTATTTTAGAAAATGAAAACAGCTTTCTGCTTGTATTCTATCCACAAAACAAGGTACAACCTCAGGCAAAATGCAGTTTTCTGGCCAGAAATTACGGTTCAGCGGGTAAAACCACTTGCAATACAGACATGACAACATAAAGTTGGCTCCCCAGATCCCACACACACTGCAAGGGGTGAACTAACTCCTGAAAGTTGTCCTCTGACCTCCACACGGGCACCATGGCATACCACACCCACACTCATATACAAATGCAATAATAATGCATAGTTTTTAAAGGCTCTTCTTTAGGAGACAGATCTCTTCCAGTTTCTGCCTCCCTTAAGACTTTGCTGTCTTCAAAGCTATTTGTTTTGTTTCTTTCCTGTTTTGTTCAGAACTTACCTCATCGTCTGAAAAAAAAAAGCCATTCTGCAAAGCTGTTCTATTATTGTAATTTGAAAGTGAAAATTTTACTGTTGGGCACTGAACTATTATTTTTGTTTCCATCAAGACTATCAAAGCAATAGAGTGTCTTGGAACAAGGGGCTTTGTTCTTAGGTCTAGCTTATGTATAAGTGAATAATTGAACAAGTACACAAGATTTTTTAATGTTTTTTTTCATTTTATGTGTATGAGTATATTGCCTGCATGTATGTAAGTGCACCTGTGTCATGCAATGCCTGAGCAGGTCAGAAGAAGGCATCGGATCCCCTGGAACCGGAGTTATGAACGGTTGTTAGCTGCCATGTGGGTGCTGGGAACTGAATCTGGCTACTTTGATAAAGCAGTCAGTGTTCTTCACTGCTAAGTCATCTCTCCAGCCTCTAATGTAGTTGGAGTGATGGGAAACTAGCTGACTAACACAGATCCATTCATGATTTTAGTGGGATATTCACCAGAAGTTGCAGCCTCATATATAGAGATGGGTCAGGCAAATTTGGCAGATGAGAAATGAGAACCAAGTCTAGTGTAAGCCACAGAAGTCTTTCTCGGGTTTCTAGTTACCTAAAAACAACTTGGCCAAGTTAGAGCAAAGGTTAGTCAGCTTTAAAGCAGTAATTGAAGCAGGATTGCACACTCAGATCCTCCAAAATGTTGTATCTTTTAAAATTATTTTTAATTTTATGTGTATGAGTGTATTGCTTGGATGTAGGTAGATGCACCCGTGTTATGCAGTGCCCACAGAGGTCAGAAGAGAGTGTCAGATCCCCTGGTACTGGAGTTATGTACAATTGTTAGTTACCATGTGGGTGCTAAGAATCAAACCCAGGTCCTCTGCAAAAGCAACCAGTGCTCTTAACCACTAAGCCATCTCTCCAGCCCCCAAAATGTTGTATCTTTCAGGAAAAGTCGGACTCTCAGTCTTTTGAGTAAACCTTTTTGCCCTTGCTCTTAATCAAAAGGTTGATAGTGAAGAAACCTTTTAAAAAATGCATTATCCCACTCTTCTGTTAAAAAAAGAAAAAGAAAAGAAAAAAAGAACAGAGCTAGTGGAAACCATTATTCTACCAATGTTGACAAATCCTTTGGTTTTTGATTTCTTATTCCTAGTGACCCCCCCCCTTAAACTTTATTTTATATGTTTTTATGTAACCTACTTCAAGTTATTTTTGAAAAAATGTGTTTAAAATTGCCTCTCTTTGGACTAATTTTTAAAAAACACACTAGCTGGGTGTGGTGTCACATGCCTTTAATCCCAGCACTTGGGAGGCAGAGGCAGGTGGATCTCTGTGAGACTGAGGGCATCTGGTCTACATAGCAAGTTCCAGACCATCTGGGGCTATCTCAAGACCCTATCTCAAAAAAATAAATTCACGTTAATGTTTCCAACCAATTTACTTATTTTTCAAATATACTGCAGGCCAAACAGAACAGAGAAGGCCATTGCTTCCAACTCTGCTCCTAAACCAAGATGGCCACTAGAATGGCTCTTCTACCCAGGATGCTCTATACCTTCCTTCCTCAGGTTTTTCCTTCATTCCTTATTGACATCATCCTTTCAAAACTGTTTTTGCCTCCTATTATATAAAACACTTTAAATGGTTTTTCATCTATAAAACAAGCCATCCCACCTGTACTGGTTACTTTTTGTTGCTGTGATAAACCACCATGACCAAGGCAACTTATAAAAGGGCTTATTGGCTTACAGTTCCAGAGGGATGAGTCCATCATGGCAGGGAGGCATGGTGGCAGAGGGGAGCTAGAGCAGAAAGCTGAGTGTTCACATCTTCACACATGCACAGCATGAAGAGAGAGTCAAACTGGAAATGGGACAAGGTTACAAACTCTCAAAGCCCTCGCTTGGTGACACTTTCACCAGCAAGGCCACTCCTCCCAAAGGTTCCATGACTTTCCCCAAATAGCACCAACTGACCAAGCGTTCAAAGACTTGGAGCCTGTGGCAGACTTTCTCATTCAAACCACCACGTCACCCCAGTGTATACTTTGAACTATAGCACTTTCTCTTCCTGAGCCAAGTTAACACTAAACATGTGTTTATTTCCTATGCACCACATCATCCACTGTAGTCTGGTGCCATGCATACCTGTATGGAAACTGCTCTCGGAAAGACTGCTGATAACTCCTCTTTGCCAGTCATCTGGTTTGGTCTCTTCATGCTGCTTTTCCCACGTTGTCCCTTGGTTATCCTTTCTCCAACGCAGCTTATCCCTCCAGAGGCTTCTTACCAGCCTTTTTTCCTCTCACATGTCTGAACTCGGTGTTTTGCTGTTTTGACCCTTACTTTATAATTTCTCTAAATAATCTCATTTATGGTTATAGCTTTTTCTATTAGCTATATTTCAGTTCTGAACTGGGTTTCTCTAACTTTGCTCTTTCTCCTAAATACAAGACTTACATATAAAATGAGTTGCTGGATGGGTGGATGTAATGTACCCATTTCCCACTCCTAACCTCTCTGCTCTTCCCAAAATCTCTAATCCTCTATGTGCCGAATAACTTTAGTTGTCAACTTGACACACCAGGCTAGAGGGAGCCTCAATTGGGGAACTGCCTCCATTGGGCTGGCCTGTGGTCATATCTGTGACGTATTTTCTTGATTTTTAAGTGGTGTGGGAGGGTCGGAGGGCCCAGCCCACTGTGGGCAGTGCCACCCATGTTGTTCTGATTGTATAAGAAAGCGGGCTGAGCATGGGCCAGGAGAGCCAGTCAATAAGCAGTGTTCCTCCCTGGCCTGTGCTTCAGCTCCTGCCTCCAGGTTCCTGGCCTGAGTTCCTATCTTGGGCTCCCTCAGTGGTAAACTGTGATCCAGGAGATGTAAGCCAATAAACCCTTTCCTCCCCAAGTTGGTATTGGTCAGAATGTTTTGTCACAGCAATTGAAGGCAAACCAGAATACTCTATTTCTTATCTCAATTCACAGTTCAATAGTCACTGAAACCAGAATGCTACAGATTTTATATAATGCATATCTTCTCAGTATCCTTTCCATTTCCGTTTATTCTAGTTAGCCTCCAACTGCTGTGACGAAACACTCTGACCAATACCAACTTGGGGAGGAAAGGGTTTACTTGGCTTACATCTCCCGGGTCACAATTCATCACTGAGGGAGCCCAAGGTAGGAACTCAAGACAGGAACTTGGAGGCAGGAGGTGAAGCACAGGCCATGGAGAAACACTGCTTACTAGCTTGCTCCCCTGGTCCCTGCTCAACCTGTTTTCCTTTTTTTAAAAAAAGATTTTATTACTTGTATTTTAGCATATGGGTGTACTGCCTGCATGTATGTAAGTGCACCCATGTTGTACAATGCCCAGGGAGGTCAGAAGAAGGTACTGGATTCCCCTGGAACTGGAGTTACAGATGGTTGTTAGGCACCATGTGAATGCTGGAAATCAAACCTAGGTCCTTTGCCAAGAGCAGTCACGTGTTTAACCACTGAGCCATCTCTCCAGCCCCAGCCTGCTTTCTTATGCAATTCAGAACACCTGCCCAGGGGTGGCACTGCCCACAGTGGGCTGGGCCCTCCCACATCACTCAACAATCAAGAAAATACCCCAGAGACATGGCTACAGGCTAGTCCGTTGGAGGAAATTCCCCAATTTAGGCTCGCTCTACCCAGATATGCCAAGTTGACAACTAAAGCTATCCAACACACCATTGGTACCATATAGGGCTAAGCACTTAACTATCTCGTTTTGGAAATAATGTGAATATATTATCAGCCATTGTTCTAAGTCTTACACATGTTACTATATAAGCACTTTGCATATGCAGCAAAGTAACAGTACCTAATGAGGTTGTTATTATGATATTCATCATACAGAGTCTAAGAAAAAGTGATATGGAGGGTTAGGCTGCTGGCACAAGGGAAGATGGAACAGAGCACATTAAGAAAGAACAGAGCAGAAATCAGGAGTGGTGCTCATGCCTGTAATCCCAGCACTTGGAAGGCTGAGGCAGGAGAATCACTATGAGTTTGAGAAAAAGGAAAGAAACAGGCTTAACCTAAGTGCATATCCAAGTTCTACCCTTATCAGCTGAGAAATTAGCTAATCTGAGTTGGATTTTCAAATCAGCCAAACAGGAATTCAAATAGTGGATATAATATTAGCTGTTTTCATGTAAATTATTGTTAAATTATTATTTTCATGTAAATAAAATTATTAAAAAGTAAAGCAAATAAAATAAACCAGTCATTTATATTACAAGTTACTTAGAGATAAGTGATGTAATTTCTCCTAAAATGCCAGTGTTTACTTTTTATCAATAGATTATAGGTGACTGAATTTTGTTGCATCTCAGGCCTGCCTGCAAATGACTGTCTGGCGGCTTGCCCCAGTTAAAGATTTACAGCCATTATTAGGTTTAAAATTAACTTGAGACGAGAAACTCACCACTAAAACTTCTCTCCTTAGACTACTAAAGTGGATAATAGTGAGACTTATTCGATAAGCACTTATTTAACATGTGCCTTTGGTAATCCCCTTGCTTACCCCCTAGCAATGTTGGTAACATTGACATTCCTTGGGTGTGGCAAGGTTAGGGACACAAGTTTGAACTGAAGTGCTTTGAACAGTCTTCAAAATGACTCCAAGTGTGTTATCTCATTTGATTAAGAAGCAAGTTCATTAAGAAAGTCAGTTCATCAGACCACAAAGGGCTCAGCCTACTTTATAATTCTCATATTCAGAGCAAAAACTTGAATCTCACTGTTTGCAGGTGCTATGAATTTTATATCACCATTGGAACTAGGACAATGGTCCAGGCAGATGTAGTTGTTAGGACTTGAGGTCCAAGGGAAATCGCACATCTGACTCAAGATCCAGCCAGAAGTGAGTACAGGGGTTACATTTGCCAGTAGAGTAAGAAGATCAGAGAGGGCCTGGAAGCAGCTGCAGGGTACCTGCAGTGTTTGCATTCCCTGCTTTGGAACTGATGGTTTTGGGTTAATGCTGCTCCAAGTGTAATTTCCCAACAATCTTAACAGTTCTTGATTTTCCTTTTTGGTATGTACTTAACATTTTAATTTCTCCTTTAAATTTAACACATTATTTCTAATTATTCCAACTATCACCCCCATACCAAATCTGTATATCTGTATTAAAAATTTACAACCTAGGGGTTGGGGATTTAGCTCAGTGGTACAGCGCTTGTCTAGCAAGTGCAAGACCCTGGGTTCAGTCCTCAGCTCAAAAAAAAAAAATTTACAACCTAATTTGTTAGTTTATTTTTAAAACATATTCTTAGGAAATTCCAAATTTTTATAAGCCCGGGAATATAGAAAGTACTACTTATTAGAACACCCTTTATACCAGACTCTTCTCAAGATCTATGAATTTTGTTTTAGTGATCAAAAATGCTTCTTTTAAAAACCTTTACCCACACAACAGCTTTATCTTTTCTCTTCTGGTACCTCCATGTTATTCTGGGGTACCCAGCCCATAGCTGATCAGATGTTCCCTTCTCATTCCTGCAGGACTAGTGTTGAGACTTTGCTTCCATTATGGTATCTACTATCCATCTTACCACAGCAGCCCTGACCATACCTTTCCTCACTTTGACAGCAACAAGCTCTGTGTTACCAGCTACTACTTCTTTCTGGTTATTGGAAGAGCATCTACCAAGGGGTAACTGTCCGAAGATGGCCAGCTGGAGGAGCATTTGTTCAGGAGGGTATGTAAACATAAGGCTTTGGCTTAGCAAAGGTCAAGGGAAAAGGTCCACCTGTTTCTAAGTGGAGATTGGCCTCCATTGATCCTCCTCAGTTGAGTATGGAACATCAGAACACTTTGCAGTGATTGGCAGGGCAACAGAGACAATGGCAGTGTCCAGTGCTGACGACTGTGCTTAGAGCTCAGCACGCTTAACACCTTCCTCTGAAATCAAGAAAACCTTCCCACGGGAAAGCTTACAATTCCCAGTAGCCATCTTCCAGCTGGATCCAAAAGATATATGAACATTCAAACTCTGAATTTTTCAGTGTTAAGAGAGTCTTTAACTATCACATCGCTAGCCTTGTTTATTAGTTCTTCAATAGTTAGCTCATATCTTTTCTGCAATCATGAAACTGGCTAACCAATTAAATCCTTTATTTGATTATACTGAATTTTTCCCACTTTTGTCTGAGTTAAGGATTCCAATATCTTATCATCTTATTTTCCATTTCCCTTTTATATTTTATGAGAAAAAAAATCAGATTACTACTGTAATGCAGATACACCTATTAAAATAAACCTACCTACTTGGTCTGCCAGAAGTACTTGAATAGCAAACATGTTTTTCATCAAATGCTGGATTTTCTTTTTTTCCTTTTTGTAGTCTGGGGACAGAGCCTTGCACATGCTAGGCAAGAGGTCTGCTACTAAGCTAATATCACCAGCCCTTTCTAAATACTATTTTAAGACAGAGTCTCACTAAATTACTCAGACTGACCTCAAATTTGCAATCCCCCTGTCTCAGTCTCCCAGGTATTGAGAATACATGGACACACTTTTATGTACTATAAAATTTTTAATTTGTACCTTACTGTATATAATGCCCACATGGAGTTGTTTTGTTTTTTAAGCTAGAGTAACATATAGCATGTCTTCACAGCTTGGTAGGGAGGAGGGTACTAACACAAAGCTCTCCAAACACCAATGGACAAAGACAATTGGGTCTTAAAGGAAACAAATATTAACAAAATGCCACCTAACAAAATTCTAAATATTAACAAAAGAAGCTTCTTTTTCAATAAACAGTGATAATTACAGAGTTTCACAACTGGTCACACATAGAAATTCTTTGTGAATTGCCCAAGTCTAAGTGGCACATCTAGGATGCAACCTCTACAGCTAAGACTCACGGAACATAGAACAAGGGATGAAGAGAACACTAATGCATCTTTCCACTCTCATCAGTGAAGCTCCCTCATGCAACAGACAGCCAGGAATACAAAAGGCCACAAATGGCCAAAAGCAGAGTTGGTAGAGTGTGTGGACAGGTCTACTATATTGAGGTCTACCCACCCAGGGCTCAGGAACCATTAAGGAAGAGGGAGCTGGAAGATTGTAAGAGCCAGAGAGGAGGTGCAGGACCACACAAAATACTCCTACAGGTGCCTGGGACCCTTCTCAGCAATGGTGTCAGCATGCACAAGACCAATGCAAACTTAGGCAGACAAAAACCCAGCACAGAACTGTGGAAATGAACAGCAAGCCCCAGTCTTTAGTCGAAGAATTATTTGCAGCTCTTTACTGCTGGGTGAGGAAGAGCTGATCTTCTTGAAGGGAGAAACTGTAGATAGGTTGACTAAACCCCAGTGGATGAACTTGCACTGAGGGACATCTGGGAACACTAACTTTGCATAATAGGCTTTAATATAAATAACAGAGTGTATGAACTTCGGAGGGGAGGCTATGGGAGGGTGCCAAGGGGAAGGGGGAAGGAGGTATAAAAATGATTTTATGAAATACATGAAAATTCAATAAAAAATTGAAAAAAAACCCTGCATTGTGTATACAAACCACATTTCATTTATCCATTTGTCTGTTGAGGGACACTAGGCTGATTCTATAACTTGGCTGTTGTGAATAATGCTAAATAGAGCCACAATAAACATGGATGAACTCTCTGTAGCATGCTTAGATTTCTTAGATTATTTCAGGTATATTCACAGCACTGGTATAGCTAGGTCTATTTTCAGTTTATTGAGGAACCTCAATAATTTCCATAATATCTATACTAGTTTGGGTTCTCTTCAGCTGTGACTGAGGGTTCCTTTTTCATGCATATTCCTCAGCACTTTTTTGTTCTTTAAATGACATCCACTCAGACTTGGATGAGGTGGAATTTCAAGGCAGTATTAATTTGCATTTCCCTGATGACCAAAGATGTTAAACCTTTTCATGTATTTACTGGTCATTTGTGCTTCATCTTTTGAGAAGTGTCTGATCACTTCAGTACCCATTTAAATGACTGGATGGTCTAGGGTTTTGGTGTTTCATTTTCTGAGTTCTTTATATACGCTAGATATTAGTCCTCTGTCATATGTATAGCTGACAAAGATTTTTCTCCCATTCTGTAAACTGCCTCTTCACTTTGCTAATTGTTTGCTTTGATGTGCAGAAACCTTCTAATTCCATGCACTCTCACTTGTCAAGTCTTGCTATTTATTTCCATAGCTAGTGGAACACTAAGGATGTGTTTTCCTAAGGATATATTTTACCACTAGGTTTGTTTGATTTTGTGTTTCCTTGCTTTAAGTAACTAATGCTCTTACAAGTTTGAACATTTAGAGAGCTGTGGCACCAATCCAAAGTCACCCTTCTGTTGCATTATTGCTAGCTCATGTGATTAAGAAACAAGACATCACAGAAGGAAAAGATGGAGTCCACACACAAAAGTGGCACCATATGTTCAAGTTTATTGTACAGTCAGAAGTTACACATCAGAAACTGAGCAGAACACGGTACCTGCTTCCACTAACTCAAACCAAGTTAGCAAATACAGATTTGAGAACAGGCTCATTTACCTCTCGCCCAATGTGGGTGATCACAAGAGAAGCTAAATCAAGATAATTATGTTCTATGCTACTTAGAGAGCAAATTAATTATATATACAGCTTCCAAGTTACCCTAAGATATCTGAAAGTGTTTCAAAACTGGTAAGGAATAATTCATCTCCTGCCTAAAATGAAATGCAGAATGCACAGTTTAGAATGCACTCATATATCTACACCTACAGCAGAACTGCTCTTTTCTGCTAACAAAATCACTAAAACATCTCTGTTTAGATTAGGGTTACTAAATGAATGATGGCAGACATTATCTAGGTTTGGTTACATTGTTATATTGCACTTGAGCACATAACAACAAAAATCAAAGATTCAGTACCTCTCACAGCAAGTTCATTGTATGTCAGAATTACAATGAGATGCTAGTGTATACTGCACACAGTACGTCCATAGGTTCAAGCTAGACAACCAACCAGTTCAAGGGACCATTTCCAAATCACTAAGTATTAAGCAATTTGGTTAGGATCCCATAACCAATTTTAATTTTTTCCCATTCTTTCTTACTCATCAAATTACTGCATGTACAAGCCATCCCTGAGTGAAAACAAGGTGGCATTCAGATAGACAATGTCCACATGCAAGTATTCCTGGAACAACTTACTTTCTTCCCCATTAGGTCCCCACAACCTTCTGCCAAACCAGAACAGACAACACCTTACCCACTCTGTCTTAAAAGAACCAGCTACTCCATCAACTGGTTTTTGCCACAGAAATTCCTCCCTTAGGGACATGTTCACTATTAAAACTATTCTGTAGCTCTCTTAAAGAAGCAATAATAAACTCTTGTTTATTATTAGTGAATTTCCTCATATAAGTAATAATCACACATTCATGAGATTAGCTATTAATGTGATTTTATAATACAAGTAGAATTTGGACAATAATATTTTGACTAATTGTTTCCCCTTTCAGAACCATTCAAAACATAATCAGGATGAAACAATAATTAATCATAAGGGGGAAAAGGGGCCTCACAAAGATTTCTTTAAAATAGAAATTCTAAAATAAATATCTATAAAATAAATCAATATCAGTGCCAATT
>NW_008328334.1:989476-1007937 GCF_000622305.1 Nannospalax galili
GTCAATTTTTCTCACCTGTGTCAAATGCATTTACTATTTCCTTGTCTCACTCAATTTTTTAAACTTAGATTATGAGAATTTTATACTTTGAAATAAATTCTAATTCTCAATAAATCACAAATATAGTAGTACTTAAAACACTTATCTTTTGATATTTTGCCAAATATATTCATATGCTACTGTAGGATTAAAAAAAGAAACTCAACATGTTCCTTAGATTGTACACTTTGAAATTACAGTCTATATTTTATAGATATAAATTTTATTTTAAAAAGAAAACCCATTCTATTGTCTAAAACTATACATCATAAAGGCAATTTAAAATATCATACTAATTTCAAAGTACAACATCTTTCAATCACTAATAGAAAATTATTCCTTGGCACATAGGTCATAAAAGGAATAGCTATGTAAAAACCAATCTTAACTCTGTTGCCAAAGAGTGAATTTCTATTCAACATTTTTTTTTCAGGAATGACAGCTACTATGTAAGAAAATAGATGAGGTAAAAGTTTTTATAGACCAATTTAGTAACTGCTTGGTGGTGGGTAACACTTAACCCTAACCCTAAGATAAAAATATTTCTTAAAAGAATTTAAATTTATTGGTTATAAAATATCAGTTGCATCTATAGTGTAACTTGTATAACTCACCTATATGTGCTTCATGTTATGAAAATAAGTTCAGATTAGCTCAGCCACTTGTGTATAGAATTATAGCACAAAAAAGATGAGACATATTTCAATTACTTTTAAAATGTAGAAAAAGTCAATTATTTAAGAGAAATATTTATCATTGCCTAATGAGAACAGCAGTTAAAAAGCTATTAAAATTCTCAATTTCTAGTGCACAAGATGATGTAATTGCACAAAAAACAGACATAATTAATAGTCATCCCTAGGCCTTGAGGAACTGTGAATAAATCACAGGCACTTAAAACCACAACTTGCTGCCTATGCTGCCATTATTAAAGCCCTAGAAAAGTAATTTACGTTAACAAACCTTAAAAAGCTTTAAAAGGTTTTCAATAACACGAGCTGCTTATAAAGATACATTTTAGAAGTTATTCTCACAACTGCGGCTGGTTTTACATGCTCCTCACTTAACCTGAGGTACTGTCTGGGTGAGTAGCATCATGCTGATGCAAACCAACCCGCTCCTTAGGAATATTGACTCCAGGTCTTTCCCAAGGGGTGGGAGTGTGGGGATACAGGTTCCTGTAGCCTATAAAGATGATCTTGACCCATTCTCAGTTTTGTAAATATAAGGGAAAATATGTATACAGGAGGAAAATAAATTAATACCAACTAAAGGCTCTGCTCTAGTTTAAGAGCATACTATATCAAAGAACTACAAAGATAGTCTTTCAATCTTTTATGTGTTGCCAATAGTCAAAGAGAAACTAAAGGAATAAATGTACTTTGGAACTAATTTCCAAACTCTTATGGCTTTAAGCATCGTCATTATTTAACTTAAATCAAACTATTACACAAATGGGCATTTCTGATTCTAGAATTTTTAGCATGAGATGGATGAAAGGATTTGATATAGGATTCAAATTATACAAGCTAAAATATAATACAATAGATTGTGGATTAAATAGAAATAAAAATTTAATAGCATATGCCCATAAAAATACTGTACCGTTGTTATTATAATAAACTATTGTTTTCCTCAGTGCTGAGGATTGAACCCAGGGCCTTGCACATACTAAGCACATGCTCTATGACTGAATTATAGCTCCCAGGAAAGAATTTTGATGTTATCATGTTTTTAAAAAGTTCTACCATGTAAATGATAATAAAATCAAACTTCACATAATTACAGTCTTTAGTAGCTTACAAAGTCAACTGTAGTGTAATGTATACTAAAGTTCTAAGTACCTGTACAAAAACTACTGATGCTAAGGTCTGAATTTGAATTGCTTTAAAATCCTAAT
This sequence comes from Nannospalax galili, assembly GCF_000622305.1. Lineage (NCBI taxonomy): Eukaryota > Metazoa > Chordata > Mammalia > Rodentia > Spalacidae > Nannospalax > Nannospalax galili. The sequence continues at coordinate 991,416 of NW_008328334.1, forward strand.
TGCCTTAACATAACAACATCAGTGAAAAGAAAAACCCAACACAGTAAATCATAAACAGTAACTGAAGGAGGTACTATGTTATCTGAAGTGGTAACTCAGGCACTATCTCTCTTATGTACATTGAATAAGAAAGATCACTTGAAATTTCATTACTTAAATACCTAAAAACACAAGTTAGCATATGTGCATTAAACTCAATCTGATCTTATTTGTAAGGAAAGATTGAAAAATATTGCTCTCAACTTTGTAGGTAAACCGAGGCTAATGGGTACCATCAGCAATACAGTCTTGGAATTTTATTCTTCATGAAGGACATTTAAATCTATTGTCAAGACGGTAAATTTAATGGATCAAGATGCAGCACAGATTTAAAACCAAAATTGCAGTTAGGTTTCTGAGTTTCCTTCACCATTTTCATGAGGTTGAAGTTGTTCTCTTTCTTGTTCTTCTTGAGGTGGCCGGACACGTTTAAAAAAGCCCATCTGTCAGTTAAAGAAAAAAAAACAACAACAAAACTTATTTTTACTAAATAATAGAATGCTATATATATTTTTTTGGGGGGGTCTTTTTGAGACAGGGTCTCCTTGTAGCCCCAGCTGTCCTGGAACTATGTAGACCAGGCTGGCCTTGAACTCACAGAGATCCGCCTGCCTCTGCCTCCCAAGTGCTGGGATTAAAGGCATGCACCACCACATTTCCAGGGTCTGGATAGATGGCTCAGTGGATAAGAATACCAGCTGCTATTGTAGAGGACCCAGGCTCAGCTTCCAGCACCCACATGGCAGCTAGCAACCATCTGTAACTCCAGTTCCAGGGGTTCCAATGCCCTCTTCTGGTGTCCATAGGCACTGCATGCATGTGGTGCACTTACATACATGGGGCAAAACACTCACACATAAAATAAATCCAAAACGTTTTTTTTAAATTTATTTTCATTGCATTTAATTATGTGTAAATGTGTATGTCTTATATGTATGCAGGTGCCCAAGGAGGCTAGAGATACTGGACCCCCCTAGAACTAGAGGTATAGGTGGCTGTGAGTCACTTGTCATGGGTGCTAGGAATCTAACTCAGGTCCTCTGCAAGAGCAGCAAACACTCTTAACCGCTGAGTCATCTCTCCAGTCTCCTAAAAATAGTATTGAGTGACTCTACTATCACCAAGACAAGTAGCACTTTGTAGTTTCTCTTTCCTAGTACAATAATGCTCATCAGACAGCATCACTGTGAGTCCCATTCCTCTTTCCCTTATTGCTCTCATCTTTCTTTTCCACTCTCCCCTCTTCTCTTTTTTTTTTTTTTTTTTCCTCCCTTTTTCTCTTCTCTTTTTTTTTTTTTGTTTCCCTCCCTTTCTCCCTCTTTCAAAGTCCATTACTTACCCTATACATTACAAAGACCAGAACAGCCAGTAACAACAGTCCTGCAAGAACTGCCAAGATGATCACCCACACAGGCACCGGCATGGGTGCTGCCTGAATGCCCCAGGTGATGTTAGTGGTGACCTATTAAGGAAAAGCCTTAGTTTTAAAATAATTCAGGGACTTAGTACATATTTGAATCACTTTGTATTTTTACTTCAGTAGTATTCGTATCATGTTCTTTATTGCATACAATAATTTGGTGATTGTATGTTAAGCATCAATAGCATGGTCATACGTACATGCATAAAACTTCCAACAATAGGTTAATTTTTGACTACATATGAAATGACTTTTAAATAATCCAATATAGATTATGATGGCTGGTCCCATTTTCAGCATTAAATATCTTTTAAATGCCTTCAATTGTTGCAGTTAATATCCAGCTTTATAACTTTGTCAGGAGAATTACCCCAAAATATCCCCAACATAGTTTAGTAAACACCAAAAAACCTTCTTACATAGTACAAAATTCTAAAGTAAGAGACTCAGCTTTAATCATTCTAGGATATGGGAGTAAGGGAATACAATAAAACAAGAGTACAATTTTGGGTCAGTGAGGTGGCTCGGCAGGTAAAGACACTTGCTACCAAGCCTGAAGACCTGAGTTCAACCCCCAGGACCCACATGAGGAAAGAAGAGAACCAATCCCAATAAATTGTCCTTTAACCTTCACATGCACATTGTGGCACAGTACCTTCCAATAAATAAACAAAGGTAATAAAAAGAGAAAATGTTTTTAATTTTAAAAAGTATGTTATCAAAAAAAAGTATGTTATAAAAAATTTCACTACTTTAAATTATTACAGTTACATTTCCATTAAAAAACAAAAAACAAACAACAACAACAAAAAAAAAAACCTGGGGACTGGAGAGATGGCTCAGCAGTCAAGAGCACTTGCCTGCTCTCTCAGAGGACTTGGGTTCAGTTCCCTGCACCCACATGGTGGCTAACAACTGTCTGAAACTCCAGTTCCAGGGAATCTGGCATCCTCTTCTGGCCATCTTGGGCATTGCTCACATGGGTGCACTTACACACATGCAGGCAAAAGGGCTTAAAATAGAAAACAAAACCAAAAACCAAAGGTGTGTGAGTGCAATGATTCATCTCCCCAAACCAATGACTTACTAGTGTGGAGTTGAAGATATCCTCAATTGGGAGATTCTTGTAAGGAAACTCTATGACATTAAATGAAGCAGATGACTTCAGAGAATAGGAATGATTCTGGTTTTCCTTCTGCGTAGAAGTAACAATGGGATCATTTCTTAGGTGGAAAGCCTTTATGAGTCCTTTGAAAAAATAGATACATTTGCTCTTGCATCTGTCTACTTACATTCATAAAGGTCTCCGTCCATAGCAGAGACTTCACATACAGGATTGCACTCTTCCCTCTGTCCAGCCGCCCAACCTGGCAGGAGATCTGCAAGCACTGAGCAATTCCACAACCCTGCCAGAACAAATTATTGACTCACATAAAAGGACCATTCATCTTTTCAACATCTGAACAAAGGCATTTTTCTGTGAAGGCCAAAGAGAGGTTGTACACATTCTTCTGTCTCATAGGGACAGTGCTTAAAACAAACAAGTTTGTTAAGTCTGTGCTATGCTGTGGAAGGGTTATTTATTTTACAAACATAAAATTATATTATTGAAAAGTTCATTTTTATGACCACAGCTCAACATTCTTTAGACAAACCCTGAACACCATAATTAGAAGACATGAATATCAGATTATAATATTCCTGTAGAAAAGCAAAGAAAGAAGTGCATCCTCAATGGGTATTCTGTGAGAGCTGTAGAAAGCAAATGACATGCTGATGACATCTTCCATAATTAGTGTTTTCATCTGTAATTTGAAGGTTAGCAGCCAAGGAAGACAAATTTCATCACATTCTGAGTGCTGGTACTATTGCACTATGTCACATGAATGCACCTCACAGGAACACTGTCCAGGAAGTGGTGCCAATAGGTGAACAGGAGGAGAACGACGCTTCCTCCACTTGATAAGGGACATCTATGAAACATGCACAGCTAACACCACACCCAATGGAGGAGGACTGGAAACTTCTCTCTAAGGTCACAAACTGGGCAAGGATGCCCAACCATACTACTTCTAGTCAACTCTACTGGTTCTATCTATAGTTCAGCAACAACATAATAAACAGATAAAGAAAAGCCATCTCTCTATAGCTAGCAAGGCCTTATGTATGAAAAAAAATTAACCAAACTAAAACCAATAAAGAGCTAATAAACAAGTGCAGAAAAGAAAACACATACAGATCTTGAAGTATACAAGTTCAATATAGAAATACGAACTGAAATTTTATACACTAGTAGCAAATAATCCAAAGGAAGACAACAAAAGTCTATTTAAAATAGCATCAAAGATAACAAAAATAAACTAAGAAGTGCAAAGCCAGTACACTAAAAACTAAAATAATGTTAAAAGAAATTAAAGAAAACTCAAAGGCATAACCTGTGCTCTAAGATACAGTACTTATCAAATTATTATTTGTATTCAAAAATTGCTACTGAGATTGTGTAAGCTTTACCTCAATTAATATATATATATGTATATATATGTGTGTATAATTCTACAGGACAAAAAACACAGAATCACAGTTGGCTGCAAATAAAGTGCAGTGCTAAAGTAAGAAGCCAAATTTGGAAAACAGTCAAGAGAGAAGAGACAGCCTGGGACGTGCCATGATGGGGTGGAGCTGGTGCAAAGGGGTCAGAATCTCGGTACTTTAGAAAGTAGATAGGAATAGGCTTTGCAAGAAAGAGAAGAGGAAAGGTTTACACAGAGGAAGGAGTTGATATTTACTAAATATGGATCATGCTGGAAAAAGAAGAGTTTGGAAAACTTCAGAGTATATTTCTAGAATTAAGCTTGTTATTTTCTATTAGATATTTAAGAAGAATAAGTAGGCAGATGACAGAGCCTGAACTTCAGTGCTGAAGTTAAAAGGCCTGAAAATGGAGACTAAGAAGGAGCAAGTGCTGGCAGAGAATCAGGAGAATGGTTGTTATCCTGCAAGTGATGATGTGAGCAAAAGACAATTTGAACTGGAAGAAGCTGGTGAAGGACCCCAGAACATGGTGATATAAAAATGATTGTGTGGGGCTGGAGAGATGGCTCAGCAGCTAAGAGCACTGGGTGCCTGGCAGAAAACTCAGGTTCGAACCCCAGCACCCACATGGCAGCTAACAACCTTTCCTTTCTCCAGTTCCAAGGGAATCCAACGCCCTCTTCTGACCTCCGTGGGCATTGCATGACATAGGTGCACTTACACACATGCAGGCAGTACATCACACACATAAAATTTTAAAAAATAAAATACTTTAAAAGAAAAGTTTTTAAAAAATAGTGATTGTGGTCTGGCAAGATGGCTTTGTGGGTAAAGTTGCTCACTGTCAAGCCTGAGGACCTGAGTTCAACCCTTAGAATCCATGTGGTAGAAGGAGAGAAGTGATGCCTACATGTTGTCCTCTGATAGCCACACAAATACCATGGCGTGTGTATGCTAACACACACACACACACACACACACACACACACACACGAAAATGAAATAGAAAATGGCTTTTTAAAAAGTAGTGATGTCTGTGGAACAGAAACACTTTGGCCACTTTCTCTGTTACATGTTGGTTCAGAGCTGCTACTTCTCAAAAAAAGCTAAATAATAGTTTCTTTCAAACAGTATATCGATGAATCTTAATAAAAGTTAATCAACTGTGCAAATTATTCCCACCACATATTTTCATTGGCCTCCTGGCAAAAACGGTCAGTCAGAGGAGCACAGTCAGAAAATAAGTTGGAATATAAAACGTTTTTATTAGCAATCTATAAAGACGAATCACTTGAGAATTTGTGACCAATTTAACTAGAAAAAAGAACAAGGGGATGGAAGGGTGAAAAATAAATGCAGTTCTTTTAAGCACAGCTGTTATTTTTGAAGTGTTACTTTGTCGTCAGTCCTGTAATTGGGTATTTTTAAATGCTTATAGTTTACGTACTTGAAATGGCACTTACCAAAGTGTGAACGTCTCCCTCACTGAGGGCAGCAAGGTCCCGCTTGGTGAGAAGATGGTTCCGGTCACCTTGACCAGAAATGGTCTCATTCTTTTCTGGTGTTTGCAAAGATGAGACCTGGAGTGCGTTGTAAAATAGTGGTTAAATAATAATGGAAAAACATTTTATATTGAAATTTTGACATTAATATTTGGGTATGATTAACAAATCATCTATGAAAATTTGGTATGACAGAAAATTCATCTCTTATTATTTAATGAACAGTAAAGACAGAAATAAAGAGTAAAATATTTCCTATATTGTAAAATAGTTTTCCCTAACCATTGCTGTTTCCCATGTACCACTAGAGGGAAATTAAATACAGAAACACCTTGAAATTCTGCAGTACACCTGTGAAGAGTGTCAGTTAGGAGTTTTGGCATTGTTTTGGTATTATTTGGCTTGGCTTTTGGAGACAGGGTCTTACTATAGAGCCCAGACGGGACTTGCATACATAACGTAGCCCACGCTAACCTCAAACTGAGGCTGGGATTCAAGTATGTGCCATCAAGCTTGGCTTATGTTTTGTTCTGTTTTCTGAATATTTCTTAGGCTATATGATACAATAGCTTTTAATGCAAATGTATAAGCTAGGATACATATGATTATATCCAAAAATACATAAATTCTATAAAATGACATTTTCCTGGAGAGACCCCAGAAATCAAAAGCCACAAGTAAAACAGCATATCTTATTCTAAAGTCAGGTTTCCAACTACAAAGCAGCCTTAAAGTAATTTATACATTTGACAAACAAAGATGCAATGAGCCACAGTCAAGCTGAATCACTTAAGAATATCATCTAATGGGGCTGGAGAGATGGCTCAGGGGCTGCTCTTACAGAGGCCCTGGGTTCAATTCCCAGCACCTACATGGTGGCTAACAACCATCTGAACTCCAGTTCCAAGGGATCTGACTCCTTCTTCTGACTTCTGCAGGCACTGCATGACATGGGTACTTACATACATGCAGGCAATACACTCATACACATAAAATAAAAATAAATAATTAAAAAAATATCATCTGAGACTTACTGAATACACCATAAATGTATTGCTACTAGGATTTCACAGAATAATTCTTACATACTGTATAAATATGCAAAATTTTAGTTTACTGGTTATGAACTAAAATACTTTCACAGTCTGTACATTAAAATATTTATTTTAAGCTGGGCATGGTGGTGCACACCTGTAATACCAGCACTCAAGAGGCAGAGGCACATGGATCTCTGTGAGTTGAAGGCCAGCCTGGTCTATATAACAAGTTCCAGGACAGCTGGGGCTACAGGGAGACCCTGTCTCAAAAACACAAACAAAATTATTTTATTTCATGCATTTCAAGTTTAGGTTTAGAAAGTAAACAATTTTGAAAAGTTATCATAATAAGCTAGGCGTGGTGGCACATGCCTTTAATCTCAGCACTTAGGAGGCAGAGGCAGGTGGACCTATGAGATGGAGTCCAGCCTTGTCTACACAGTGAGTTCCAGGTCAGCTGGGGCTATAAAGAGACCCTGTCTCAAAAAGATCAAAAATAAATAAATAAACAAACAAACAAATGAATAAATAAAAGTCATCATAATAAAGAGCTGTTTTGAAGCATACTACCTTAATTCTCAAAGGGTTGATCTCCATATCTGAGGTACAGTTCATTGGCCCATCAATCTCGTAATGAAGGATGTACAACAAAGTGTTGTTGTTGTATTTGTAAGGCCACTGAAGATTTAACATTGCCTTGCTGAATGAACTTGGACCATTGTTTCTCAGCTAATGGGGGAAAAAAAAAGTAAGCTCCTTGGGCACGATCTGTCCTATAATCCTTCCCCTATGTCATCGTTAGAAATCATATTAACAACAGGATCTATATATTAGCCATTTTCACAGTTAGTCAGACTCTAATTTATCACATCATTATGCAAAAACATCAAACAACATTTATCTCTAAAGTACAGAAAGATCTACCAGGACGAAAATGTAAAAAAAAACAGTTCAAAAATTATTGATGAAGGCTGATACTAATAGCCTTCCTATAGACAATAAAATTCTGATTAACTACAGGCATTTTCAGTTTATAGTCAAAATTTCAAAATGCCTTAGAGCACAAAGAATGATTTATTTCTTTTACCAAATAGAATAGGTTTTGCTTTCTTAAATAGATAAATCTGTATGTGTATTAAAAATGAACTTACAGGCAGGCATAATGGTGCACATCTGTAATCCCAGCACTTAGGAGGCAGAGGCAGGCAGATCTCTGTGAGTTCAAGGCCAGCCTGGTCTACATAATGAGTTCTGGGCCAGCTGGGACTACAGGAACACCCTGTCTCAAATTTCAATGTACATTTCTGGTACATGCTCAAGGTATGCAAAGTTTACAAAAATAACAAGGGATTATTTTTTTAAGTAGCTTAGGTGTTCTCTTTGTTGGTTTCCTCACTAGCTTTCCATTAAGTTCAATAGCTACAAACCTCATAGATGTGCTGAACAACAGGCCCAACATCTTCTTCAGTCTCGGGGTTTTCCTTGTACTCCCAATTTGGAATTGGAAGAAAGATATGATCAGGACTTGAGACTCTAAACAAGGACCAAAGAAAATCTACCATAAATATTAAAATGGTATATAGTCAGCTCATTTTCCTAAGTATCCTATATTGAAATGAATAAAAGCAGATATAATTTTTCAAGTCTTAAAAGGAAAGGCTTAAAAAAGGAAAAGCTAGTAAATGCACATATGCATAAAATCTATTATTAAGTCTGCACACAACTGATGAATTATAAGCAATTTGTGTAAAAGTTTCATCAACTTGCTTTTTAAAAAAAATACTTGTTTTTTATTTTATGTGTATGTGTGTATTGTCTGCACGTATGTAAGTGCACCTGACAACGCAATGCCCAAGAAGGACAGAAGAGGCACCAGATCCCCTGGAACTGGAGTTACGAATGGGTCTTTTGCAAGAATAGCCAGTGCTCTTAACTGCTGAGCCATCTTTCCAGCCCCCAATCAACTTACTTTGAGATCACTATCACTATGCTTCAGTCCTTTTCAAAAGAACACAAAAAAACATAGTGGGACTTCTGAGCACACACGGGACCTTATCTCATCAGAATCTACTGCCATAGGAAATCCCTCCAAGCTGGAGTATAGCTGCCCCAAGGAGGCTGGGGACTAACAGCTGTATCTCAGACACAGTCATGACAATGGAATAGTCAATCTGGGAATCCTACTCACCCCCTGATCTCGACAGCAGCCAAAACAGCAAGGTCAACTTTGTAAGATACAACTGGGCTCACTTTGTCAAAAAGATTAGAGCTAAAAAAGGAAAAACAAACTCAGGATTGAATTAAGCACACTCATCATCAAAATCATAAAAGGACAAACTCACAAAACTAAAAATGAACAAACACAAAGCAACACAGAAATTGAAGCCTTACCAATCAGCAATTATTTCAATTAGCATTCAATTCCAAAATAAAAATCAAGTTTTACTTCTCAATGCTTAATTTTATGAACTCAAAACTGATAATAAAATTATTCCTATAATATAAATATTAATTTAAGAATTCTATAATAAAGTCCTGAAATTTTAATCTATACTATTTCATAATATTTAATATTAAAGATAGTACACAATATATTTATAAGAAAAATGGATGCTGTATCCTAATAGACTATTTTCATACCTTTGAATTTGCAAGTCAAATTTCACAGAAGTATCCATTTCTGATTGCTGGTGCACACTGAAACGAAGTCCAGCAAACAGCTGAAAAAGAGAGAAGACTCAGGAGGCAGAGGCAGGCAGACACATCTCTGTGAGTTTGAAGCTAGTCTTGTCTATATAGCAAGTGTCAGGCCAGCCAGTGCTACACACTGGAGGCTCTGTCTCAAAAAAATAAAAAATCTGGGCATGGTGGTGCATGCCTTTAATCCCAGGTAGATAGGCAGGCAGATCTCTGTATGACTAAGGCCAGCCTGGACTACATAGCAACTTCCAGGCAAGCTGGGGTTATAGGCAGACCCTGTTTCAAAAAATAAAAAAACAAATAAGACAACAATGGGGCTGGAGATATGGTTCAGCATAAGAGCACTGGCTCCTCTTACAGAGAACCTAGGTTTGGTTCACAGCACCCAATGGGAGGCAGCAACAACTGTCTGTAACTCCAGGGGATTCAACTCCCTCTTCTGGCCTCTCCAGGCTTTGTACACATGTGGTATACATAAAAACATGCAAGCAAAACATTCATACACATAACATAAAGACAAATAAATTTTTAAAAATTGTAACGTGTCCTCTCAAAAGAGGGGAATGTTAAGAGTAGCAAAAAGACCCATAAAAGTAAAAAAATAAAAAAGAAGAGTACACAAAGTCGTTCAGGAAAAAGTGATGGGGAGATATGGGAGGAGTTGGAAGGGAGGGAGTGGGCATGGATTTGATCAAAATACCTTATATGTATGTATGAAATTCTCAATAAATTTTTTTAAAGGTTAAAAAAAAACATTGCCTCGTACAATAAATATACATTAATAAAATTTCATTTTTCAAAAAAGTTTCAAAAACAAAATTGTAAAGTATGTTCTATAATACACTAAAAGCTTATGATAAAAATGAACAAAAATAATTAAATCTGATTTCTACTGAATCTCTTTTATTTAAGATAATTAAGTCAATTTATAATGGAAGGCATTTAACAATTATTAATTATAAATTATACCTCCTATGATATTAACCATCTTTCTAAAAAATACAGAAGTGTTTGTTGATATAATGAAAGTACATCAATTAAGTACAATGACTTGGGAATAGGAAGCTAATAACTGAGCTGTGGTAGCAAGCAGGAAGGAAACACTGAAAGTTTACAGAGTAAGGCACCGGGTTAAAGAACGAGTAGGACCAAAAGCAGGCTTTTCCCCACTCATCTCTCACAATTCCCTTCCATAGCACCTACCATCCTAAGTGCTACAGGTGGGAACACTGATAAATTTTAAAGAAAAGAACTGAGCCAAAGCTATGACAGCAAGCTTCTCAGGGATCATATAAATAGCATTAAAATGGCACCTCTGTGAGAGTGCCTCCTACATTACAAAGCCTGGAGCTGGCTACTTAGAATAACCAAGAGTTATCTAAACTGAAGGAACTATGAGGTAGAAAACTGGAGAGAATGAGAATATGTAAAGCTTTCTCTGGAGAGCATCTATCTAGAGATAACTTTCTGTGAAAAATACACTTAAAGAAGCATGCAGTGTTTATCCCATAGTAACAGATCTTCAGTGACTGACATCAGAATGTCATTCAATGGATTTTACTGCGAACACAACACATGTACTGCCACATTTTAAAAAATATTATTTTTATTTTACATGCATTGCATGTATATGTGTAAGTGCGCCCATGTCCTGCAATGCCCAGAGGTCAGACGAGGATGTTGGATCCCCTGGAACTGGAGTTACAGACAGTTGTTAGCTGCCATGTGGGTGCTAGGAATTGAACCCAGGTCTTGTGAAGGAACAATCAGTGCTCTTAACCCCTAAGCCATCTCTCCAGCCCACATGCCACATTTTCCTTGTTACTAGGAATATATAGTACTTTGTTTCCTTTTCAGAGGACTTGAGAAGTGACTCCTGGGAGCTTCTTCTTATGCTCAAAGTTCCCTGTCCACCTCCTATAATGTAACACTTCAAGTAAATAAGATAATACCTTCTCATTTAAGAGTAATAGTCCTTGGTGTCTGCCACAGTGGCTTTTAAGACTCCACTTTATAATTATAAAATTACAATTTTAGTCCTTTGTGTAAATCATGTTTTCATCCATTTGCCAAGTTTAAGGCAGTGTGAAGAAAAGTTTATTGAGCAGAATATAAAAGTTCCACCCATAATTTCAGTATCCAAGTTAAACTGAACAGAACGCTGCTAATAATTAAACTCTAAATCAAAACTAATTTAAAGACAATACTTTAAGGGTGGTGAGATGGCTCAGTAGGTAAAGGCACTTGTTACTAAATCTAATGACCTAAATTCAATACCCCAGTCCCATGTGGTGGAAGGAGAGAACCAACTCTCAAAAGTTATCTTCTGACCTCCACACAGCATGCGGTGCCATATGTGCACATAAATACACACACACACACACACACACTCACAATTAATAAATAAATGATATTTTAATTAAAAAAATAAAGATACTACTTGAGTTGGCATGGTGGTATGCACAGGTAATCTCAGCACTTAGAAGGCAAAGACAGGAAGAGCTTGAGTTTTAGGCCATGCTGAGCTTTCATAGCAAGATCTCTCAAAAACAGAGCAGGGTCTAAATATGTGGCTTGTGGTAGAGCATTTTCCAAGCATATGCAAGGCCCTGGGCTCAGTTCTTAGCATCACAAACAAAAAACAAACAACAACAACAACAACAAAAGAAACCCACAACTATTTTGAAATTGCTATAAACAAACCCAGGGCAGGGAAAAAAAAATAAAATAAAATAAAAAGCATGTTCTTTTTATAGGGAGAAAAATCCATTCAGTTAAAATGTCTTACTTGAGTTCCAGCCTTCATTGGATTTCCCAGGTCACATACCACCTGCCGGGTTTGGTTTTCTGTCTTGAATGCACAGGAAAGTCTTGCTAAGGCCTATAATAAATAAATTGATTAATAAACAAAAAAATATAAAAATAAAATAAATGGTAACAAAATTATCAGGAACAGCCAGGCATGGTGACATAGGCCTTTAAGCCGGCACTTGGGAGGCAGAGGCTACTCTGGTCTATGTAGCAAGTTCCAGGCCAAATGTGGCTACAGAGAAACCCTTTCTCAAAACACCAAGGAAACAAAATTCTAAAGTTACTACCTAAGATCATGTCAATATTTCTTTTTTTATGATACAAATAAATCTATTTGAGAAAATATACAGAGAGGGCAGAACTGTGGACAACTGCTGCATATAAAGGTGAAAGTGTTTGGAAAAATCCCTGGTGGGCTTAAATGTGATGGGCAGGCTCAGATATTTATCTATCTGATCTTGTATTTTCAAGCACTTTACTGTCAATTCTAAAAATGCCCTATCAATACAGTATGCAAAATATTAGGCCTAAAAGGCATTATATAAGATAGGTACTCTACTGTCTGACAGCTTCACCTTACATAGAATGGTTAAGCTTGGACTTCACTGAGGGGAGTTGTCTCAATAACTTTAATAAGAACTGGGAGTGACTTTTGGATTTTCCAAGAGGCAGCTTGCTTACTTCATTGTTTCGGACAACCCCAATGAAATCAGCCTGTGGTGGGATGGAGACGATGAGCTCGGCTTCATAGGCCCCTTCTCCTTGATTCTGTGCCTTCACAATCAGTGTCAGAGGGTTGTCATCCCCAATATAGATTTTCTTTTGATCACTGAAAGTTAATACAAAGTCAGATAGTGAAATAAGACAACATGGAGAGCTTGTGACTGTGCAAAGAAGCAGGAGGTAAACACACAGGGAGCACTGACATACTTTAAGACTTCTCCACAGCTCAACAGAAAACAGAAAATAGCACCGTGATGCAAATGGAGTGCTTCTCTCAGTACAGAACGCTGATGCCACTAACACATCATCACTGTTCACATGTTACTGAAGACATTTTATTTATATGTCTGTACGCTCGAATTTCCTGATTTTCTTCCTAAAAGATGAACTACCCTTTTGATATAATACAATAGTCTTCCTAATCTATATGTCATAATAGATGATAAGGCTATCCCTTCACTAGGAGATTGTCTACAATGCAGTATGTATCTTTAAAATGATATAGCATGACTTTGTGATGGAACCAAAGCTGAATAAATCTGTCACACAAGGAGCCTAGTAAAAACGCAGTGGATATGTTTTAACTCCCAGATTAATAGCTTTATTATGATAGAAAATCATGAATTATCCTTTACTATAAGCAATTCTCATTAAGATATCAGTACATTGAACAGGAAAATGTGCTCTTCTATTTAAATTTCTTATATTTTATATTTACTGTTTGAAGCAAAACTTACCTATCTACAGAAACTTCTAGTTTAGGTTTACAGACATTGTCTTCCCCACAGTCAAGAAGAATATGAGCCTGGGGGGAAAAAAAGTACAGTACAGGTTACATATGAAATGCATCTCCTCTCTCTCTCTCTCTCTCTCTCTCTCTCTCTCTCTCTCCTCTCTCTCTCCCCCGTGTGTGTGTTTGTGTGTGTGTGTGTGTGTGTGTGTGTGTCTATAGACATAACATACATTTATATACACTCATCAGCCTGTCTGTAGAAATTAAGGCAAAAGAGATCATGGACACTTCTCTTCAAATATGTCAGAGTACACAGTCAAGAATAAGGAAAAAAAAATCCAGGATGAAGTATAATTACTTAGAATCTTACCAGGTGTGGTGGTGCACACCTTTAATCCCAGCATTTAGGAGGCAGAGGCAGGCAGATCTCTGTGAGTTTGAATCAGCCTGACCTACATAGCAAGTTCTAGGCCAGCTAGGGCTACAGGGAGACCCTGTCTCAAAAAGATTTAAAAAAAAAAAAAAAAAAAAAAAAAAAAACCTTTTTCATATCTCTCAAAAAGGAAATAACAGTTGATAAATGAGGGTTCATTTTAACTGTGCTGCTGGCTAAGTTGTATAAACTGGGAAAAAATATACTCCCTTAAGGAGTTCCTCCTTAAGACAGTGGTCTCTGCTGTTATCATGGAAACTGGCTGCAAAACAATATATATATTGGACCAGCACATATAAAGAGACCAAAAAGAAAAGAAACCAGCCAAAACAAGTCCAGTATGTACAAGGCCATTTAAAGAGACAAAAGAAAAGGAACCAGAGCATAAAAATGCTAGACAAAAAGAAATTATCAAAATATGAACTTTTTTCCTGTATCTGGCCAAGGAATATGCCATAGAGCAGTATAGAAAAGCCTAAAAAAGAACTCGAGGATGCAGACAGCATGGGTAGGGCATGAAAGAAATGAAAAAATGAAAAAAAAAGAAGGAAAATAAAGGCAAAGTTGTTCTCTTAGTGGCCTTGTCTCAGTAAAGGGGCTAGAGAGAAGGCTCAGCAGTTAAGAACACTGGCTGCTCTTGCAGAGGATCCAGGTTCAATTCCCAGTACCCACATCGTGGCTAACAATCATCTATAACTCCAGTTCCAGGGGAATCCTACCCCTCTTCTGAGCTCTATGGGTATTGCACGATATGGGGTACACTCACATACATGCAGGCAATACACTCATACACAAACAATAAAAATTTAAAAATGAATAAATAATAATAGCAACAGTGATAAAAGATTTCTAAAAAAATTTTAAAACTATAAAGAAATAATAATTATAGCTCATATATAAAAACACATAAAGGTACAAAAAAGTTATTTTTAAAGAAAGTATTATATGACAGGTACTAAAAAGTACAGATATAAAATTAGCCATCAATACAATGTGCACCCAGTCAAAATAACAATTATGAATGCAGAACTATGTTCACATGTCCTTAACTGGTAGACAATAGAAAATGGCACATATACTATGATTACTAATACACAAAATGAAATTTAACAATTGTGAAAATGTACAAATTACAAAAACCTTTAAAAATTTTTTAATTTGCCTTGTATTGCTGTTATACATACTATTCTCAAAGTATGATAGGGAAGTTCATCATAAGGAAGACAAAGAAGAAATGACAACCTAGATTTAAGTTAAAGAATTCTATGAGAGAAGAATATTCATCTAACCATATGAGCACATAAACAAAATAAAGGAAATTTGTGTTGTTTTATGAAAAAATTACATATATAGTATATACACATAAGTGCATATATACTTTCTTAAAACAATCAAAATGTTCACTAGATATAAAAGAGGCATTAGGATATTTAGTAAATACTAAAATGATATGTAAATAAGCTCATACTTTGTTTTTCTTGAGTTGATTTACTATTTTATGTATATAAAATGTGATCCTGTCTTTCTCTGGAAATGACTAACTTCCTAATGATTAAAGTTCTCACATCTAAATATTCAGATTATTTCCCCTCTGATTTCTTTAAACGTCTAACAACATTATAAAAATAATCCCTTATAATATTTAAGAACAGGGACACAGCCAGGTGTGGTAGTGCATGCCTTTAATCAGAGCACTCTGAAGGCAGAGGCAGGCAGAGCTCTGTGAGTTCTAAACCAAAAAGAAAAAAAAATAATAAAAAGAGAAACACAGACTGTAAAACCTTCAAAGATCAAATGTCATCCGGGCATGATGGCATATACCTTTAATTCCAGCACTTGGGAGGCAGAAGCAGGCAGATCTCTGTGAGTTAGAGGCCAGCCTGTTCTACATAGCAAGTTCCATCCAGGCCAGCTGGGGCTACAGGGAAACCTTGTCTCAAAAAGCTGAAAGGCCAAGGGAAAAAAAAAAAAAAAAGACATAGCAAGAAATCAGTCTAATTGGGAAGTGCAGTACCTGTCGGCTGATGTTGGCAGGGGTGAACTGGTTAAGAATGGGTTGCAAGCCTGTTGCATCAGCAGCTGTTCTGTAATCCAACCGATACTCCATGAAAATAGTGATGGGAGTGAGTTTGTCTCTAAATTCAGATTCATCCTGGAAATGAAATAGCTTCAAGTTAATGATGACACTGACCTCAACTATCTGTGGAGAAATCCATAGCTAGAGAAACCACAAAGTCAGACAAATTCATCCTTTGAATCTTACATTCTAACAACCTTTGAAAGATTATATTATGTAACTGTGATAAGAAAGTAAAAATCACACAGTTGTTCGACAAAAACCATTAACCGTGTTCTGTTTTATAATGTAAAATCTGACCCCCACAAAAATATACAAGGCATGGTAAACTGTGAACTAAGTTCTCTGAAGAAGGCATATGTACACAGGAGCCTGCTAAGTGACCTCAGCTTCTAGAAAACCCACCTGTGGCAAGATGAAAGAACCAGAGTTGTGACAGTGTATTTTGTTTCTTTCTTCTTTCTTCTCTCTCTCTCCCTCCCTCCCTCCCTCCCTCCCTCCCTCTCTCTCTCTCC
>NW_008328334.1:1008066-1013243 GCF_000622305.1 Nannospalax galili
ACTTATGGAGTCACTATTTAATTTTATTTTATGTGTAGGAATGTATTGCCTGCATATATGTTAAGTGCACCCATGTCATGCAGTGCCCACAGGGGCCAGAAGAGAGCACTGGATCTCCAGGAACTGGAGTTACAGAGTTGTTAGTTGTCGCCATGTGGGTGCTGGGATTCAAACCCGGGTCTTCTGCAAGAGCAGCCAGTGCTCTTAATCACTGAGCCATCTCTCCAGTTCTCTCATTCATTCTTGATGGATGAAAGTCTGGCATAAGGAAGTAACCATCTGAGATAAAGTCAACCTTTCCTCCCTGCTTTTCTCTTTCCTTCACACTCTTACTTTTTTTCTTTATGAGACCAGGTCTTGCTGCGTAGCGCAGGATGGACTTAAACTCTAATTTTCCCCTTTTTGGCCTATTTAATGTTAGAATTTTAGTCCTGTACCACCACCTAATGCCAGAAAGCATGTTTTCTATGACACCACTTTTAAAAAAATATTTATATTTTTATTTTATGTGTATAAGTGTATTGCCTGCATGTATGTAAGTGCAAGAGTATCATACAATGTCCACGGAGGTCAGAAAAGGAAGTCAGATCCCCTGGAAGTGCAGTGTTGTTAGCTACATGTGGGTGCTAGGATTTGAGCCTGAGTCCACTGCAAGAACAACCAGTGCTCCTAACCACTTAACCATCTCTCCAGCCTGACACCATTTTTTGAAATATGTTAGACCATGCTTATGATTGATGTATGGTCAATTTTTATATTCTCTAATTGTTGTGCACTAAGTTCACAGATTATTAAATTAAGCTTGCTAATAAAGCTGTCATAGATCTTCACTGTTGCCTTCCTCTTCTTTTTGTAAACATTTTATATATTTCTATTCTTCAACTGATAATTCGTACATCTTAAGTTTTTACAGATCTAAAATCTGTATCCCTGTGTTTGGTGCATTTTTTTTTTTTTAATGAATTTCTCAGTGATTGAACTTTACCTGGTTCCCACACTGGACTGCCCCCCTGAAGGAGCTCTGTACTCACTCACACTGAGTCAGTCATCTCTGCTAGGAACACTTCAACAAGAGGTAAGAATGAGTCTCAAAGAGTAGAAGGCCTCAGGCAACTCTGAGTCACTGGCCAGTGACTAGGCCATACCCACTATAAGCTCCATCTCTTCCTCAACCTAGACTCACACATTTGCTTACAGCCCACATTTTTAATTCAACCACTGCTTTTTTTTTTCTTTCTTTCTCTCTTTTTTTAAAGTCTATTCCTTACTTTTTGGACCTTGAAGTTTTTTTTTACAGTCTTGAGAGTCCAGCAATATTTACAAAATGTGTTTTTCATGACTCATTCAAGTAATACTGCTGTGGAAAGGCCTCTTCGAACATTCATCTGCCAGGAAGAAACACTTTCCTCTACTGTTAGATTTGATGTTCAAAAAGCCAATTTCCTCAAGTGTATTTCTCTGAGCTGTTCATTTTGGCTGAATACCAATTTAGAGAAAGTAAAAATCACATATATAAAAAAATAAAATAAAAGGAAAAGATAATGTTGCAGAAAAGTATCTCTTACCCGCAGATAGGCTACCAGTTCCTCACACTGCATCTGTCCCCCCCTGAAAATAGTCATGTTCTTGGAGTGACCCGGGGACCTGTTATGGAGAAATAGTGCTCGTCGAATTGCTCCCTTTTGCTTGAGTTTATCCAAAAGAAGCTCCACCTGGAAGTCTACACAAACCAAAGCATTTATAACCAACATATTCCTTGTGTGGGGTTCACTGCCTTAGAAATCTAAAGTTTTCTTGTAAACAGGGATGTTTATTTCTGACAAGTAACTTGCTTCTAAGGTCACTAAGAATGCCCATACATTGTGATGAGATTGCGACAAATTAATTCTGAAAACAATGATTAAATAATCTAACAGTCTCTCCCCAAACTGTCATACATAATTACAAATAATGACAGTAGTAAAACAAATTATTAGAGGAAATTTTCTTTTAATTTAAGCTGAGGGAAACAGAAATAAATGAAGATTCTCACCACTAGGTGGGGACTACAGATCCATAGTCCTCAGTTCCACCCTCTCACTATGTATGAATACACACACACACAAACACACACACACACCTCTACTATTAAGTAGTAAATGTCTTCCTAATTTTGAGTAGGAAGTTCCTGTTAACATGCAGCATAGCACTGTACTAAGCACTATGAGGAATGGCTTATATCATTGCATTGTTTGCACTGAAGCACCCCTGTAAAGTAGCCAATTCAGTTGTTTCTTAAAAGGAGTTTAGAGTACAAAGTTTTAAAATCACAAGTCCCTTGTGAATGTCTTTAAATGTTTCATTTCAAATGGAGGTGAACCCATTCTGGTCTTCAAAGTTATGCTGCCCTCCTTATGGCTTCTCAAAAGCACTGAGCCCCTTCCACCACAGGTTTTTTTGGAAGTCACCATTTCCCTGGTGTGAAATAGTCACCAGGGATATCCCACTGCTTCCTCATTTTCTTGAGGTTTCTGCAGAAATCTTGGCTTCCAGCGAGATCCATCTCGCTCCTCTCTCTGCATTCAGGGACTGCAGTCAGCTGTCTGAGGCCTCTTGTCTGCCTATCACTCCTCACCAGCACAGATCACTAGCCACTCAACTGGCCATTCTAGTTATGTGATACTCTCACCTTGTGCTCAGGACAACATCCATCATTTGAAGACAGAAAGAACAGTGTTTGCTGTATGGATGAATGTATAACCAAAACTTTTCCCCTTTCCACCTTCTCTAAGGAAGGCTGATCTCTAGGGCAGAAGCATGTCAGTAGATTACAAACTCACAAACAGTGAGACTCATCTCTAGACTTCATTTAGCTCTTATTAACCGCTTCACTTTCTAAGGGCTGCATAATTACATATTTACCACTTTCTTCACTATTTTTCTCATAGTTCCCAGTAACAAATGTCCTGTACCTGAACAGGACCTGCCAATGAAAGCAATTATATTGTCATCTTAGATGTCTTCAAGCATAAACATTCAAATTAAAATAACAACCTTCTGAATAACTATATGAGTGCTCAGAAACATCTTACAGGTGCTGTGCATGCAACATCATTGGATCCTGTGATTCTGCACAAGATACTCACTAAGCTTCCTTGGAAGTGCTCCTTTGCCATCTGCCTTTAAGCAGAATCTGACATTAAAACTGTAAGAAAAAAATTTTAATGTAAATTCATTAATCTAGTTTAGATATATTATTTAATATTACCTAAATCTCACATTTCTAACATAACTATCCCTTGGTTCTGGGGGAGAGAAAGGGAGAGGAAAAACTGGTCCTAAGAATCAGTTCTCCACCACCAGACAATAAAACCAGTGGATATTGAGGACTCTTACGTAAAACAGTATAGTCTCTGCATAGAGCTGACATCTTCCAGGCAAGTTCAAATCATCTCTAGATCATTCATAACACCTAATATAATGTAGACACTATGTAAATACTTTTCATACTGCATTTTTAGGGAATGAGCACAAGAAAAAGTCTATACATCCAGAACAGGAACATCTTAATTTTCTATTTCTATCCACAGTAGGTTAATCAACAGATACAGAACCCACAGACAAAGAGAACTGATGGTACAGTCTGCATTAGGCAAACTCACATCTTGCTTCATGTCTCAATATTCTTATATCTAATTTTTGACTCATATAGTGTCTGTGTGTTTGAATGAATTTGTGTGGTGTACGTGTGTGTGTGTGTGTGTGTGTGTGTGTGTGTGTGTGTACCCACATGGGTGACAGCTGGGGTGAGAGTATGTGCACATATAGAGGCCAGAAGTTGACTTTGGGTATCTCTATCATTCTCTGTCTTAATTTTGAGACAGGGTCTCACACTACCTGGAGATCAGCCATTAAACTAGACCAGCTAACCAATGAGCTCCTGGGAGTCCACTTGTCTCTGCCCCTCAAGTACTGGGGTTATAGGCCCAGGCCATCATGACCAGCTTTTCCATGGGGGCTGGGGAATCTGAACTCAGGTCCACATGATTGTACAGCAAGCACTTTACCTACTGAGCCATCTCCCCAGATTTAAAATAGTATCTCATTTGATAAGCATCCTTTAATTAGTGGTTCTCTGTCACAATATTTGTCATAATTTCTTAATACATATCAGATTTAAAGGGCATGTCTAGTATTGGTTTAAACATTAAACAAATAAAATTAGCTGTGTATGACAGCACATGTCTGTAATCAGGATTCTGAAGGTTGAGCAGAAGGACCACAAGTTCCAGGCAAGCCTGGTCTACAAAATAGGGCTCTTTCTCAAAAGAGGAAGAAGGGTCAGAGATAAAATGAAGATGAGTACTGTATTTACTGAAATATGATTCAAAATACACTCTGCACTGTACCATGGTCAAAATTGTAAGAAAGCCACTGTTCTGAGTAATGCATCTGAAGCCTTGTGATGATGACTGGAAATACTAACATCTCACTGGCAACCCGACACAGGAAAGGTGAGTGAAGAGAAAAGCAGCAGAAATAATCCAATGAAAATAAAGACTAAAATTTCAGTGTTTATAATAATAATTCAAAACATCCAGGAAAAACACCATTCTCAAACACTTTTGAAATAAAATCTTCCTGTCTGTTCAACTGTCTCCACATAGCTGCAAGTCCTATGTGATTTTTCAGTGTACAGTGTTCCCCAAGGTAAGCTGTGCTGCGCATGGTGACTTTCATTACATGCTAGGACTTTTCCTTTTTTCTCTCTTTTGAGACAGGGTCTCTCTGTAGCCCCAGCTGGCCTGGAAGTCACTATGTAGATCAGGCTGTCCTCAAACTCACAGAGATCCGCCTGCCTCTGCCTCCTAAATGCTGGGATTAAAGACATGTGCGACCACACACAGCAAAAACTTTTCATTACAAATTTTCATATTCATTTTGACAGATGACAAAGATGGAGAAAAGTTTCTCCATTTTATTGTCATATACTTTGGAATAAAACATGAGTCAATTTAAGAAAAAGAGAATTATAATATTGGCAAAATGAAAATGTAGCAGCAAAAATCATGAAAACAGCATGCACAGGGTAGAAAAGAAACCAGTATGGAGAACTCAATTTTGGATTTATGAAAGAGCAGGGTGTGTGTGTGTGTGTGTGTGTGTGTGTGTGTGTGTGTGTGTGTGTGTGTGTAAGA
>NW_008328334.1:1013284-1029287 GCF_000622305.1 Nannospalax galili
AGAGAGAGAGAGACAAGGACCAAGCAAAATATTAAAGAAAAGTACTTTTTCATATAGCTATTCACAGATATGAAGTCTAAAAAAAATTCTTTCTGAAATTTAAATTTTCACAGGGACCTGTTTAGAATTAAATATAACTTTTGAGGTTTTATTATTACCTTTTCCTTCTTTTTGAATATACTCATTGACCACACAGAATTCTTTAAAAACGATTTTTTTAATTATTAGCTTATATAGCATATTTCTGGAACCTTCTAGTTAGCTACCTTGGAACACTACTATAATCTAATCTATGACGTGAACATAGAACATATTCATAGAAACTGCTTTAGCAATGTTTCAGAACTGTCATCTTCATTTTGTATTGCTTTCAAAATGATTGAACTATTAATCTCAATCACAATTATTACTAAACAAAAACCCTTACCAGGAAACTTTGAGTGCTGTCCCAGGCAATGGGCAGGTTTTGTTGTCTTGATTTAAAATGCTAGGGAACACTTCAAGGCCAGCATTTACGGTGATAACTGGTCTGGCCCTGGTTTTAATTTAAAAAGAAAGATATGGTTATTAAAAAATAGATTGATCTCATCAGTTTAAATTCCCATTCACTAGAGATGCAGCTCAATGTCTGTTACTGTTTGTGATAGCAAAAATAGCAGGAATTGCCTAAATGCTAAATGTAAGATGACTGTCTCAGTTTGCCCACGGCTGACCTAATTTCAGTCCCCTACATCCTTGGCAATGACTCAGATCCAGACAAAGAGACAATTGGCCAGCCTATCTGAATTCGGTCCATTAAATCAGAACTGTTACCCACTGTGGGCCCTCCAACTAAAGGGAGGGAACACAGAGAATGCCATAAACCCACCTGCAGAATTTCTAAGACATGAGGAAGCGATGGGGAAAAATTTCTACAAGGCAAAGAGAATGCCTACATCCCATACATACAGATGTGCACATGATTTCTTAATGCATGGAGTATTTATGATATGGCATACAACAAATTACTGTTATAAGAAAAAATGTTTATTGTATGCCCTTTTAGAAGTCTTTTTTTTATTACTTTGCTTATGTGTAAGTATGTGTATCTATATGTGAGGTATTTGCAGGTGAGTACAGGTGCCTGTGGAGGCCAGAAGAAGGTATCAGATTCCCTAGAGCTGGAGTTACAGGCTGTTCTAAGCCACCCAACACAGGTGCTGGGAACTGAACTCTGGTCCTTTATAAGAACAATACTCTTTTTTTTAATTATTAATTTATTAACCACATACTTAGAAGAAGCATTTCATTACAACAGCATTGATATATTCAATAACAATTTACTGAGCTAAGATGCATCTCTTTCAAAATTGGCTGTAAATTTTTATTTAGGTTTACAGTTGAATTGTTACAGTTATACAATATTTTACTCAGTATTAACCCTATGAGACATAAAATTAAATGAGGTTTTAACCTTTAAAGAAGCTCTAGTTAAAATGAACCTGTTTGGGCACTTAGTATGAACTACCTTTGTGGTCACATGATACTGAGGCACTAGCAGAAACTTCATTATGCCTCTTAAGTGAAAACCTGTATCACTTTTAATTCGTTTTTTTTGTGGAGGTCTACAAATAGAGCCCAGCGTTTTGTGTGGACTAGGCCAGCACACTTCTAGCCACTACCCACACATTTCAAAGAGAGACTAGAAACATAGAAGAATGTCTTTGAATAAAATCTTAAGGAGAATGAGGAAAATTCTGAATATTTTTCTAAATATGTTTGAAAAAATATTACAGATCTGTTCTTTGATACTTCCTTGAATAAACACTAGCTAGAACACATCCTGAATAGAACAAAAAGCTGTCATTACTTCAAGAAAATTAAACTGAAATTTAAACACTAGCTTTTCACTAACTCAGAAATAATTCAGAATATTCCTGGTTTACAGAACATGGAACATACCTGTATAAGACAGCTCGATCCACACCAAAAGCTCCTACAATCAAATCTTAAGAGAGAATGAGAACCGTGTTAATAATAAAAAATGTTTTTTAAAAATGTCATTCTTTGAAATGCTTAGTGTTCATAAAAAGATTTAAATATATTTCCAAAGCAAAGACGTTTTAAGATGACATGCATAAGGCAGAACTATTTCAAAACTGTAAGCAAGCTCTCCTCACAGTATTGCCGCCCCACCAGCCAGACCTGTATTCAGGCAGACAAGAATCTGCTCAACAATGTTTAGTAAAAAGAACAACAGTGAAGAAGCATGTATCCCCCAAACAGCACAACCCAAAAGAGACCGCTTTATAGACGCCTATGTAGTTAATAGTTTCATTATGAAGTTTCTTTTTTTCTCCATCTTTCTTATTTCAAAACCAAAAAAGCATATATGCTGACTATGAGAGAACACTGAATTCAAACCAGCAAGAAAAAATGCATTTGCTTTTATGATTAACTGGTAAAACTGGTTTAAAGTCTGGACAAAATGGAATCAGATCTCCATCCCACATTATACCCAATAAATTGAGGAAGACCTACACAGAAAAACACAAGAAAATATAAAGACAGAATGGGTTTACTGAAAATTTAAAACCTCTGTATGTCTAAGACACAAACGTGACAAGCTGGGAAACGTATAGGAGAGTTAAGGAGCTGGTACCTCAAGATTAAAGGCACTGCATCAGCTAAAAGAAAAAAATGAATGAATGAAAAGTACCTCAATAGAAAAGATATAAGACAAAGTAATTGCAAAGTAAATACATCATCACAAAAATGCTTACCCTCACTATTAAAAAGCTGTCAAGTAAAACAAAATGATATTATCCACCTATTACACAGTCAAAACTATTATAGAAGTAGAACAAGTATGGGGAAATAAGTACTTGTTAACTGCCACGGAGTGCTTAAAAAAGCTGACAAAAACCATTCTTGTGGAGGGAATGGGATTGAAATTTGACAGCTTTAATAGTACATGCCTCTTGGAGCTGGAGAAACAGCTCAATGGGTAATAGTGCTTGCCACACAAACCTGATGACATGGCTATGGATGTCCAGAGCCACTTAAAGCAAGCATCTATAGTCCCACCACAGCCCTATGGGGAGATTAGGGGGTGGA
Source organism: Nannospalax galili (assembly GCF_000622305.1). Taxonomy (NCBI): domain Eukaryota; kingdom Metazoa; phylum Chordata; class Mammalia; order Rodentia; family Spalacidae; genus Nannospalax; species Nannospalax galili. Next base: position 1,016,381 of record NW_008328334.1, read on the forward strand.
GACAGGAGAGTCTCCAGAACCCTGCAGGCAGCAAGCTTAGCTTCCACAGAGCCACAGAGACACTGTCTCAAAAAAAGTGGAAAAGCAAGAATCAACCCCCAAAGGTTGTCATCTGACCTCCACACATGTCCTCAGATCACCACACATGCTACGTATATACCCACACAAATCATAGACACACACACAAACACACATAAAAAATGCCTATAACAATTTTAGAGGTGTTTGCTTTGATATAGCAATTTTAGAATTCTTATCTAAGCAAATAATTAGACGCATACAAAAAACTCTAAAGATATGGAGCTGGAAAGGTGGCTCAGCAATTAAGAACACAAACACACACACACACACACACACACATCAGGGATTGTTCTGGTCCATGACAATGCTAGCTCACTAAAAAACAAAAAACAAAGCCGGGTGTGGTGGCATATACCTTTAAACCCAGCACTCAGGAGGCAGAGGCAGAGGCAGAGGCAGGGAGATCTCTGTGAGATCAAAGCCAGCTTCATCTCCATAGTGAGTTCCAGGTCAGCTGGGGGTACAGGGAGATCCTGACTCAAAAAGACAGAGAGAGAGAAAAAGAGAGAGAGAGAGCTACCATTTTAAAAAGTTGGCATGAGCCAGGCGTGGTGGTGCACACCTTTAATCCCAGCACTTGGGAGGCAGAGGCAGGTGGATCTCTGCAAGTTCGAGGCCAGCCTGGTCTACACAGTGAGTTCCAGGACAGCTGGGGCTACTGGGAGACCCTGTCTCAAAAAGGGGTTCAATCCCCAGCATCATGAAAAAAAAGTTGGCATGCTATTTGACCTTTCTCTCTAGCTTCTACAAGGTTTTTCTGATTATTATAAACTTTAAAACAGAAAGAGCATATGTTTCATACTAACACTCCTAGCAAACAGAACTGTCTTTTGTTCCTGCTCCCTTCAATGATGATAACAGTATCTTAAATACAGCACAAGCTTCAATAGTGTTTAAAACATTAAATGGGGAGCTGGAGAGATGGCTCAGCAATTAAGAACACTTGCTGCTCTGGCAGAGGACCTGGCATTGGTTCTCAGCACCCACATGGAGGCTCACAACCCTGTTATGCTAGTCCAAGGCTTCCAATGCCTTCTTCTGGCCTCCACAGGCACTCCATGCATGTGGTATACATATATACATGCTAGCAAGCCACTCAAACAAAAATAAATAAATCTTTAAAAGTAAATAAAATGGAATAATAATAATAATAATATAAAAAATTAAATAATGGAATAATATACAATATAAATCAAGACCAGAGTAAATACTGCTACTTGCTGTTGGGACTGAAAGAACCAAGAATTGTATGTATTTGTAGAAAAGTACCTGGATATCCATTTCTGTCTATATCTGTAGCTCCCTTCATTGAATAGCCAAAGCTTGGGGGCATGCCCTGAGCAGCCCACTGCCCCTCAAGGATCTGAGATGGTACTGCATTCAAGCCTGTTGCTCTTCCATTGAAGATATAAACAAGACCTTTTTTATCTTCACCCCCATATGGAGCAGCAATTGCAATATCTGTGGGGAAAACGGGGCAGGGGTGTGGTGGGGAGGAAGGAGAGAATAAGGGAGATGGTGAATTAGAGAAGAGGGCAAGGATGGAGAGAAGAGACTCAGTACTGATAATATTTATATGGAGAATTTGTCCTGATGGCTGATTTAAAACCCAAAAGAGTACTCTTCATAAATCAAAATTAAGTCTAGCCAAACTTGGTGGCACATACCTGTAATCCCAACACTCGAAAGGCGGACACAGGAGAATCTTAAATTGGAGTACAGCCTGAGTTACATAGTGAAAGTTTTTCTCAAGAGGACAAAAAACAAAACAAATAAGAAAGTGGCAATCTAATTCAAAAAGATTCAAGCAAAACTATGCAAAAATGACACTAATTTGGGGCCAGATGTTTCAGGCCTAACCTTGGACAAACAACTTTCTTTCTGGACCTAAAATGCTTTATCTTTAAACTCACAAATGTAGGATGAGATGGACACGTGCAGTTTTCATCTAAAGTTCATTCTGGCTCCCCAGATTCTTGCCATTTATGCATGATTTATGTTTTTCAGGACATAATTAAATCTAGCTCATAAAAAGTTATGACATCTTGGGGCTGAAGAGATGGCTTAGTGGTTAAGAGTACTGACTGCTCTTGCAGAGGACCTGGGTTCAATTCCCAGAACCCACATGAGGGCCAACAACCATCTGCAACTCCAGCTCCTTCAGAATCAACACCCTCTTCTGACCTGAGGGCATTGTGTGGCACTGGTACACTTACATACATGCAGGCAACACACTCCTACACATAAAAATAATAATTTTTTTAAAGTTATGACATCTTGATTTTGCTCAATTTATACCGAAATATAAACTTAAAAAAATTTTAACTCTTAGCCGGGCGTTGTGGCACACGCCTTTAATCCTGGAACTCAGGAGGCAGGGGCAGGTGGATTTCTGTGAGATCCAGGCCAGCCTGGTCTACATGGAGAGTTCCGGGTCAGCAGAGGTTACAGGGAAACCCTGTCTCAAAAAGACCAAAAGAAATATTTAATTCTTTGAAACAACCCAAGGTACCAAATGATTACTATGGCCATTCCTCACTTGAGACTATTACAAATAGTCTGCCAAGTTCTTTCTCTGAAGCTACAGACCTAGACAAGCCACTGCCATCCTTTCTTTCCCTGGGCCCTCAAAGCAGCCTGCAAGATTGCCCCTGCTTTCTAGTCTTGCTATCATGGCCCATTCTCCTCACAGTTGGCAAATGTCAGTCTTCCTCTGTCAGATCCACACCCTTCCTGATAGCCTTCAATTTCTTTCAAGCATTTACAGCAAGATCCACCGCTCTGGTTTGTTGGCTTTACAAATCTCATTCCTCTTGCAACTGCATCAGACTTTTAGCTCATTCCTTCTTCCCAGCAATCCTGGTCTTTGCTGTTTCTTGGACTCACTGAGCTAGTTCACATGACTAGACTTTCCCTTGCTGTTCTCTCTGTTCTGGAAGCTTTTGCTCCAGGGCTTTTCAAGCCTTGCTTCATCTGTTTGTCCAGATCATAGACTGGACACATTTCAGTCAGAGAGGCCTTCCCTGGCCACCCTGTGAAGCAATGTGATCATCCTCCTGGACTTCCTACTCCACAAGACTCTGGCTACCTATCTCTGTAGCATTAACTTGTCTTTTTTACTTTTCTTTTCAAGCCAATTCATTATTACTACAGACTTCTTCCATTGTTGGTTTACTTGTTTCAAGGCTCTATACAAAACATTAGCTTCATGAAATTAAGGACATGTATCTTTGACCTATAATGGTTACTCTGTATCAGTCACACCAGTTTCCTTATTGTACCAAACAACTTTATGCCTCTTCAGTGGCATCCCCTGAGATAGCTAATATACCTTTATCTCTCATCCTTTATGTGAAATCATTAGCCTGGGAAAAGCTCAAAACCTATCATGAGTACATTCTGGTGGTTTTAGGGTTTGTTGTTTGTTTGTTTGTTTGTTTGACACTGAGTGGGCTCTGATGACTTCTTAGCTGGCTTAGAACTTATTATGTAGACCAGGCTGTCCTTGAACTTGCAGATATGCCTGCCTCTCCCTCCAGAGTTCTGGGACTAAAGGCATGTGTCATCATGCCCAGCTGTGTTATCCTTTAAAAATAAGTACTTAAATTTTGTAGAATCCTTTTTTCAAGCCTTAAAAGACACACATTTCTAAACCGACATAAGCATTAAGAAAGTAAATAAGTTCCCACCAAAAGATGGCTCTAATGCTGAAAGATGATTTAATGTAAGTTGCCTTTTCCTAAGCCCTTCAGTATCTTACGCATTCTAATTATCCTCTCTCTTGACTGCCGGGTCTGGAAAGGTGTGCTTGCATTTTCAAGAAATCATTTCCTACTTTGATCATTTCAACTACACTTTTCAGGTCTCACCCTCCTGTTCGTTTGGAGGGAAAATGACAAAAACTCCACAGAATTACCCTGGGTCTACAGAAAAATGTAAAATGTAACATCGTTTTGGTTTAGACATTCCTTTTCTAGTGATTTGAATGTGAAATGTATCCCAGACAGGCTCCTATGTTGGAACAGCTGGTCTCTAGCTGATGAGGGGGAAGGGGGCTTGAGATTTCACAGCCAGGCCTCGCTTTCTGTATGTTCTCTGCTTCTTGACTGTAGATGCAATGTGACTGGCCACCTCACATTTGTGCTGCAGTGCTTTCCCCACTATGCTGCACTGCAGTCCCCAAACCATAAGCCAAAGCCAATCCTTCTCCTCTTAAGTTGCTTTATATCAGGCATTTAGTAATAGCAACAAGAAAAGTAACTAATACACCCTTTGATGATAGTTGTGTGTGTGTGTGTGTGTGTGTGTGTGTGTGTGTGTGTGTGTGTGTGTGTGTGTCTGTATGTGTGTGTGTGTGCACGCTGGGGAGATGCAAAGAGAAGACCCAAGAATAAGGAAGCAATGACACTGTCATCAGAAAGAAACCCAAATAGATTTGTGTTAGTTAATAGCATATGTTTACATACATGAAGCTCACATAATCCTCTAGTAAAGACATTATCTTTTACAATGTACTATTTTGGAAAATTAAGAGCCAATGAAAAACCTAGACAGATACGTCCTATGGCAGCTATCTCTAAAGGTAAAACTGCTTTGTAAAATCTTTATAAAACTTCGATATTTTTAGCTGCTGCTTATGTATACTGTTGATAAATAAAACATAGCAGTAAAACTATGAAAAGTAGGATGACAATAGCACAGAATCGACTTCAACATGACTGGATACCTTCAGACAAAGCACATGTCTCAACTTTGCCAGAAAGCCTGTGAGAAGGCCCAGCTACAGTAGAAGGGCCTTGTTAATTTCACACAAGGTAGACAATCAAATATGGTCTTCTTTATAGTTTTGTTATTAATAAGCAATGGTTTGATCTGACCTATAGTAGACTTTCCATATTTTATTATGAACTTCATTCTGTAATTCCATGCTATGTTCTCTTAATGACAAAAACCAGTTTTGAAGAAATAAAATATAGCTTGGAATAGTTGTTCACTAACACTAAACATTTCCAAGGTTAATCAAGTTGACACTTCTAGTATATGACACACAGCTGTGCACAAGACAGGAGTGAGAACACTTCCTTTTCACTAACAGACTCATCTATATTTCTAAAGTTTTCTTAATAATTTTCCATTACATTTGGGGGGCATATATATTGTTAATTATACAAAGAAGCCAACAATTAAAATCTCCACACTATTCTTTTTATTAAACCCTTGTAATCTGTATTTTATGTATCTATTTTTAATTATTTTTTAATTTTTATTTATGAGAGAGAGAGGGGGGCCACATGTGTGTAGGGCCTGCTGAGGCCAGAAGAGGGCATCAGATCCCCTGGAACTGGAGTTACAGGGGGTTCTGAGCAGCCCAGTGTGGGTGCTAAGAAATAAACTAGTGTCCTCTGGAGGAGATCAAGTGCTATTAACTGCTCAGCCACCTCTCCAGCCCACTTATAGCTAATTTTTAATCTGTAGGTCAGATTTAGGAAAAAAGTTGTGTTAAAAGCCAACTTTCATTTTTATGGGCATCTATAACTATTGAAATGGGACCATTATAAAACAAGCTTAAGCCTTTTAGAAGTCCTCATGAAAAGACATATAACCTCTCTCAGAATTTTTCCACAGCCACAAGAAAGTTACAGCTATGAAAATATTAGTGGGAAATCAGAGCTCTGAGGTATGCATTACAGATACCACTAGCTGGACACAGAAGTATTTTTTTCACTTGGAGTCAAATGGACAGTAGAGGGCGCTGCTGCCCAGCAGGATGCAGAGGTTCCCTGGGAATGAGTGTTCATTTCAGCGGTTAATCAACTGACTATTTTGAGACTGTGTTAATAATATAATAACTAGTAAAAGTCAAGTTTTGAAAACTTCTGCTTTTTTTGAGACAGGGTCTCCCTGTAGCCCCAGCTGGCCTGGAACTCACTATGTAGACCAGGCTGACCTTGAACTCACAGAGATCTGCCTGCTTCTGCTGGAATTAAACACGTGCGCCACCACGCCTGACTAATTTTGCTCATTTTTTAAAAAAAAAAGAAATCAGCCTGACTTTAACTTTGGTGTCTCAAGGATACACCCCATTGTTCCAGGAAGGTTTGCTCATACACACTTCTACAGATGTTGTTTAGGACTTTCTTCAGGTGAACACACAAAATCAGAAACCCACAGTTGCTGCACTTGGATCTTACCATTGAAGCCGTCCTGATCCAGGTCTCCCAAAGGAGCTATAGCACTGCCAAACCTCGCAAAGACCTCAAACCCATTCAGCTTTGTGATCTGGAAGTCTCCTGATGCTCTCTGCAGACACACTGAGACCTGTCCCACCTCTTGGAGTTTGCCATCAGAGCCTCGATCCATGAACAGAGGTGCTCCAATAAAGACATCTGCATAACTGAAAGACAAAATCTTCTTATCACAGCAAGATCAAATTCCACCTACTACCATTTGCTTCCTAAAAACTCCTCTTTCTTATTAAAACTCCATATCCGCCCCCCCCACCTTGAAGTCTCATATAGCTAGCTACACTAAAGCATAAACCAATACCAGTTACTCCAAAGTCAAACATTCCTCCAAGTCTTCAGAAAATATGAGGGCCTGGAGAGATGGCTTGGTGGGTAAGAGCACTAGATGCTCTTGCAAAGGATCTGGGTTCAGTTCTGAGCACCCAAACAGTGGCCAACAACCATTTATAACTCCAGTTCCAGGGGATCTGGAGCCTTCTTCTGACTTCCACCAGCATTGCATGCATACGTGCATTTATAGACATGTAGTCAAAACTCATACACATAAAATAAAAATAAATTAATAAATAAGAAATAGAAGTAATTTATAAAATTATATATTCTTTTTATAAGAGCTATTAAAAACAGAACCAAAACACAAGAGAAATTTACTAATATTCATGATTAAAGGAGCTTCATTCAAATCTCTTTCTTAGGAGATTATCAGGAAGGAGACAAAGAAACAGATGAAATAATGTTTAGTTTTAGTAAAGTATTTATAAACACAAAGGATAACAGCTTCTGGAAACATTTTATTTTTAAACTTACTCATCCCCATTAATGTCAGTGGCAGCTACAGAAAATCCGAAGTATGCAGCCATCTGAAAACAAGACAAAACATTTACATTTCACCCGGCTAGATCAGGCAACTAACATTTGTGATCCATTTATCACAGAGAAAAGGTGACTTCTTTTTCTCTAAATATAGGGTTGAATCTGGAAATCCTGTTTATTCTGCCAACACAATGGCAATCAGGTAATGAGGCTTTTTTAAAAAATTTCTAGGTTTATGGGCAAAAATTTCTAGGTTTATGGTTCATGTACATCACTCCAGGGTCTCCACTCAGGGACTCCACTGACATCAATGTGCAGTCAAGTCTCTTTCCTACACTTACTATCATCTCCCTTCTTCTCTGTTCCCCAAACATAACATACGAACAGAAAGACATATGGTCACAAACAGGTAATTTAATTATACCCAAGAATTTATAAGTGGTACCTCTACAGTGGGGACAACAGATAATTATGAATAACTAGTAACAACTGACTCTCCACACATGCTGTGCTCTGGCAAAGAAATTATTTGGCAAAATATGTGAAAGTTCTCACTTTTTAATCAAATACTTGCCAGGTAGTTTGTGACTTTAATTATACACAGTACAAATGTGCTTGAATTTATTGAGGGTTTATAATATACAGGCAGAAAGAATGTTTTCTCTCCCACAAGGAATCACTGGCCATCACGGTCAGATCAGTGTAGCTAGAAATAAATGGAGGAGAACACGCTAGAGAGCGTCACACACAAAATAAATGGAGAGATGGGAGAGCAAGGTGAAGAATGAGTCAACACATCAAAAAAGGAAAGAGTACTCTTTCCCAAATCTGAGGAGCTGACATGTCAGAAAGGAACAAGTTGACTTCTGCAATATCTATTCTGAGTTCACTTTTTTCACAGTGAAGATGGAACCTAAGCCTTCACACACACTAGAACACAACCTCGGCCCTGATTCTGGATTGGAACAATACGATGAGATTGGAAAAGGCATGTTTTATGTTCACAGACAAGTAAAAGCTGGAGTGGTAAAGTGGACAGTGTCTGGGGGACAGTGCTGATGTGCTGACCAGGGTGCTACAGAATACTACGCTTGGCTTTAGTCATGTTGACGGTTTGGCTAAAAATGTAAAGATTAGGATTTACTGAGAGAGATTTTTGTCCTGGGCACTATAACTAAAATATTGTCACTCAATTCCCAGAGCTACACCATGGGGAAGTTATCAGTATCCCCGTTTCTATAAATGAGGAGACACATTTGTAAGAGATGTGTCTGCTCAATGGAATAGCAGAACATGGAAGGCCTGTGCCTCTCTAGCCAAGTGGAACCAGTGCACTGTACTGACAGCACACAGCAGAGTCCAGAGACACACAGGCACTCCAGGCAGGGCAAGCTAACTGACCAAAGAGCTGCCAATGGCAGACTCCAACTACCTGCCAACCACAGGCCACTTCACATCATGCATCTGCCCTGCTTAATGAAACTGGACCATTTCTCACCCTTTCGTTCTCCCCTTGATACCCACTGAATAAAGTAGGCCCCAGCTCTAGATTTGAAAACTGGGAAAAGGTATGTTTTTTCTCTACTTACTGTTTAATTTTTCCTTTATTGTTTCCAACTTGCAATTTAATTCTCTGAGGCATTCAAACCAGGATATCATAAAATAGCTATACTCACCGAGAATCTCTTGCATTTAAACTTCATAACTGAAGTTTTTTTCTTTCTTTCTTTCTTTCTTTTTTTTTTTAAAATTGTGTCTTTGAGATAGTCTCCCTATAGCCCCAGCTGTTCTGGAACTCACTATGCAGACCAGGCTGGTCTTGAACTCACAGAGATCCGCCTACCTCTGCCTCCTGAGTGCTGGGATTAAAGACACATGCTACCACGCCCAGCTTTAACTAAAGAATTTTTATTTCATAGTAGAAATTATGTTTGTATATGTCATCTATAATACATTCATCTGTGCCATTCATTTTTAATGAACATAAACTTTTTATAATAGAGGTGTGACATTATAAAAGCATACCTGCTCACCAGTAAAATTGTGTAAAGAGGACATGTTTTTTCCATCATAAATATAAACCTGTGTAGAAAAAAGACAAAATTAAATAAAACACAGAGAAGCTTAAAAATAGCACAGATCTGTGTGTGTGTTTGTGTGTGTGTGTGTGTGTATGTGTGTGTAGTATATGTACAGATTTGTGTAGTTGTGTGTGTGTGCATGTGTGTGTGTGGAGGGAATACATATGCATGTGTGCCTGTGGGGTTCAAAAGCTAGGACCCAGCATCTTCCTCTTTTTCAATGCAGGATCCCTTACTGAGATCCTGATTAGCCTAGGCTTGCTGGCCGAGCTCCAGGGATACACTTTCTCCACACCGCCCACCTCCAGTGCTGGGGTTACAAGTGTGACCAGTTTTTACATGGGTGTTGGGGATCCAAACTGAGGTCCTCAAGCTTGTCCAGAAAGAGCTTTCCCAACTGAGCCATCTCCCCAGCTCACCACAGATGTCTGACCCTTTGTCTTTCCTACCATTCCCAAAGTCCTGGCTGCTCTTGGAACTCCTGAAACAAAATCTGAGAAGGAAAAAACAAAAACTCAATTACTCATTTTTAAGACAAACATTGGAAATTACAGGTGTAGGTACTCTGCCAGAGAGCTGTAAGTTTTATTATTTCAGTAGAAAATAAACAAGATTTTGAAACTGATAATCCATAATAAATTACTCCAGCATTTTAAGTTATAAAAACACAGTTTATAAACTATAAAAACATTTTAAGGATGCAAATAAACCCTCAAATTACTTGCCACCTTATTAAACAGGACTAGAAAGATTAAGTGACTTAAGAACTAAGAAAATCCTTATTTACAGTAACAAGAAATAATACAAAGTAAAGTGTAATGAGGCCAGTGTTTGGGGCCTAGAGGCAGACCAGGCCAGCAAAGTCCAAGATGGTTACACTGAACCCAGGGGAAAAGCAGGAAGGACCCAATAACCTGCCTCCAGGCTGTGCCCAGAAGCCACAAATCAATTAGGATAATGAAAGGCCTCTCCACAGGAACATAATTTGCTAGAAGGGGGAGGATGGGTTCCCCAGACCCACAACAGCCTTGCAGGGACCAAGGTCAGAGCAGAGCTCGAATACCTCCTTCCTTCCACTTATATCCATAAAAATGGTTGCAAACTGTAAAAAATTCTGTCTTATGTTTCAAGTGCTTTTTAGAAAAGGATTAAACAGTTCACATTCTTCGTACCATCAGTGCCATCACCATTGAAGTCTCCCACAGCCACTGAGTAACCTAGGGAGGAACAAAAGGTGAGACACCATGATTTCCTTGAAAATATTTATAACTCCTCTTTCCTCTAGGGTAATACATTCACATGTACATAAGTGGCTTTTAAAAGTAAAAATGTGTTAAATACTCAAAAAATTAGAAAAATTAGATGGTCTTAGTCACTTTACAAAGGATACTATTAAAAAGCTGGGTAAATTTATAGTTTATCTAAAAGAGACAACAAATAACAGATCCCCTCAGTCAGCAAGTCCTACTTCTGTGGTGTAACTTGTTTCCATAAAATAACAAGAAATTTAAAGAGACAGAACAAACACTAATAAATACTTAAGACCAAAACTGTGTCTGAAAGTTCAGTATCAGAATAACTGGGTTGGGACTTAGCACAGCAGGCTGTAAATGAGTGACTTCAGGTAACTGGCTTTGCCTCTACCTCAGTGTTATTAGCTATAAAATGGGAATAATAATGCTGTACCTTCATAGACTTGTGGGCTTACATAAGTAAATACAAAGAAAATACAGACAACGCCTAGAATACAGGAACCACATTTAAAGACTAGCTATTATTATTAGCACTGTGCAAATAATCACTTGCTTCAATACCAATTGCAGAATTATAGTACAACCTAAGTACTCATTATCCATTTGATATTTTATGTGCCTTAGATGTTTAAAAAAATTAATCTTTCATATAAGCGATTTTTCTACTTAAAGTACTATATACAGACAATAGGAAAAATATACAACAAATCCATAAAAATAAGTCTGTATCTTGGTTTTACTTACCCAAATAACTGTCGTCAAATATTGCTTGTGCAGTCCGAGTTGCTAACTGGTTATTATATTTGATGCTGTAAACATTGGGGTCATATTTAGATATGATTTCTGCCACTTGATCTGAAATGAGCTGACCTGGGGGCAGGGAACATATACGTGTATGAAATAACCTTCTTTTACTTACTTATGTTGGTATTTTGTGACAAGGTCTCCCTGTAGCCCCACCAGGTCAGATCTAGCTATGTAGAGCTGGCTGGCCTCAATTTCACAGAAATCCACCTGCTTCTGCTTCAGTCTCACCAGTGCACTTTAGAAATGCTGGTTTTGATCCAAAACAGTAAACTCAACTGAAAATTTCCCTAAATAAGTTTCATTTCCTGATAGCTGTATAACTCAAGGAAACCCTCATCTTGCTGTCTGCGCTGCAGTGTCACTGTGCCTCACAGCTGCCCGCTGCCTGCCCGCTACAGCTCTGTCTCCGCTCTTCTTTCCCGGATCTGCCTTCCTTTTCCATTTTCACTTCTTCCTAGCTCCTGTTTCTCCCTTCCCTTCTTCCTGTATCGAGTAGCTCTCTTTTCCTTCTCTTTCTAGAAACTGAATGTAAGCATGTGGTTCCCAAAGCACGTGGTTCCCACAAAGAAGCAAGCCTGGAAAGTGCAATGGGGAAGAAAAATACAACTCGAAATGAAAAAGACTTTTAAACCAGTCCAGTGACATGATTTCCAATGTTTCCAAATAATGACAATGTTTAAAATACTAGACTTTTAATAAAAAAGAATTCTGGCTCGTAAACAGCACTCGTCAGTAGAAACTAAATGAGTAATATATTAACAAAATAACTGCATCTCTGACAAAATGAAACACATGAACAGATTTAGTTGCCTATATTAGTGTCTCTCACACTGACCCCTGCATTTGATGCCTGATTTTTTGTTTTCTTCATTCCCACTGAAGTGTCAGCAATAATGGCCTCTTACACATTTGCTCAGATGATAATGTAGTTACGCTTTCCAGAATAGCTGAATGTTTTATGTATTACTGCCAACTTCATTACATTGGTTTTAAATGTAAGATTTGCTATTTTTAAAAAGTCCTCAACACTTAGAGACCATTCTTGATGGCACTGATTAACAAGATGACAATCAATTGTATATTCTAATGAGCAATTTAAAACCATGTGCTTTCACACTACCAATGCTTGTGTCACAGCCTCTGTGGTATAAACATATGCACACCACATACAATAAAAGAAACCATTTAAAACAATTTTGTATATTTATTTTAAATATACTTTTAAAGCACTGTTAATTTTCTATCAGGAAAATATACATATTTAGAATATATTATATTAAGCATATCAAATTATTTTTTTAAAACAGTACAACAGAGAATTTATACATTTAAGTTACATTTTATGGGGCTGGAGAGATGGCTCAGCAGTTAAGAGTACTGGCTGCCTTTGCAAAAGACCCAGGTTCAGTTCCTAGCACCCACATGGCGATTAAAAACCATCTGTTAACTCCAGTTTCAGGAGATCCGATGCCCTCTTCTGACTTCCACAGGCAGTGCACAACATGGGTGCACTTACATGCAGGCAATACACTCATACACATAAAATAAATATTTTTTAAATTACATTTTATATTTCTTCAGGATAACTTGAAATATTTCACAGGTACATTAGTAGCTAGACATTGAA
>NW_008328334.1:1029375-1037820 GCF_000622305.1 Nannospalax galili
TATATATATATATACCTACCTTGCCAATAAAAGCTACCAGGACCACCAAGAAGTACTCTGTCAGCCTAGATCAAATCAAACAACAAAAGGGCAGATACTTAAAAACGAGTTTGGAAACAGAAATCTGCCCACTAAGCATTAAAGATGTTTATGTCTATATTATATACATATTAGAACAAGTAAAAACATCAGCATCAAGTTCATCTGTCAGTGTTTTCCATTGTAGCCTTTCTAAAGGCAGATTAAGAAGGAAAGTTATAATACCTTCATTTAAAATATGGAAGCATTTTTTTTCCTGTGGATCTGGACTTCTTTGGACATTCTGAATGAAGCACTAGTGCAAATGTTATTGAGTTACAAGAAGAAAAGCATTACTTCTTATATTTGTGTATTAGCTTTGTGGGTCCTTAAGGCAAATCTTCTAACAACCATTGAGAAATGTTCTACTGAAGGAAAACTATTTTTAGTGTCTCACAAATCTAAAGATGTACTACATCAAAGGAAAGGTCAACAAATGACACTAGCATTTTTTAAGTCTATAACGAACTGTGTCTATTCAAGATACTTTGTGTTTGTGCAAGATGTTTAGAAAATGCATTGTTGCTGGAGTCTATTTTTTTTCTCCCATCCAAATGTACATGTATCCTCTTCATGCTTTCAATCATCTTTTCCCTGGCTATGTAGCAGATTCTTCTCAGCTGTTTGCCTTAAAATAATCTCTTTTTTCCAGAAATGGGTCTAAGGAAGTGAATGGTAAATGAAGCAATGACTGGCACATTGTCAGAATACTTTGGGGAAAACACCTGTGTGGGTACAACTATAGAGAGTGCAGAAGCTAAACTTTTTAATAATGTTTGAAAAATACATAATGTAAGTTGAAACATATTTAATAAATGTATCTATTAATATGCTTTATTCCCCTTCACTTCCTTACATTCTAAATTACAACTAATGTAATATGAAAATGAATGCACTAGCTGAACTATTTAATAAAATTAATTACCTAGCAATAATCAGTATGACTACAGAAAAAAATTAATAAACTGCAAATAAAGAAAATACTTTAAAATTTTTTCAAATGCCTTCATATGGTATTCCTGTTGTTTTCATAAGTTAAAGCATTCTCATCTGCTCCCATTTTCCAAGAAAGCCATCATTCTAGTTTTATTGTTGCTCTTGTTGCTGTTTTGCTTTTCACTTTGAAATAGATTCTCTTATTTGTTAATATCAGGGGTTATGTGCATGATGTGGAGAGGGTCATGCATGCACATATGGAGGTCAGGGGACAACTCTGAATTGGTTCTCTTCTTCCAGCTTTATGTGGGTTTCAGAATGTGGAATCAAGTTGTACAGCAGGCACACTGAGCCATCTCACTAGCCCTGGAAATGCTAACATTAAGTCAACACAGTTACCCATAAATTACTAGGGGAATTCTCTACTCCCTCAGTTCTCATTGTGTGGTCTCATTAAAACAGGCAATGTTGGGGCTGGAGAGATGGATTAGTGGTTAAGAGCACTGGCTGCTCTTGCAGAGGACCTAGATTCGATTCCCAGCACCTACATGGTGGCTAACAACCACCTGTAACTCCAGTTCCAAGGGCTCTGACACCCTCTTCTGACCTCCATGGGCACTGCACAAGTGCACTTACAGACATGCAGGCAATACACATAAAATAAAAATGATAAAATATTTTAAAACAGGCAATGTTTATAAAGGACGGAATAATATAAGGCAAACACTATCAAAATGAATGAGTTGTTTTGTAACTATTTTCATTAAACAGGTGATAATTATAAAGAAGATGAAGTAAGGAGCAGTGAATTTTTAATCCCACTTAAATCAGTAAGGAAGATTCAAATCTTTTTGAGGCTTACATAAGAACTTACTTTAGTAAAATCAATGCTGAATCCTCCTTGACAAAATCCCTGTCCATCAGCATCAATATTCTCTAAAATAAAAAGATTGGAAATATACACAAACCCCAAAACAAGCAAATAAAACAAAACATGAGATAAATCTAGTATTACTGAACTTATATGACAATTTGCTGGTTTCTGTGAGTGATTCCCTCAGGCACAGGCTAATATATGTGTTTTTAAATTAAAATGCACAGCCATCCTCACACCTATATTCATGGAAACTGAGTATCTCGAAACATGGCACTCGAAGTATTTTCTAACCACAGGAGACTAAACAGGTCTGGTTTTTCTGTAGTCACCCCCTTTTTGTCAGTCTCAGGAAAGGAGATTAATTCTGAACTTAAATAATTAACCAAATTATTTCAAATTCACTTTAATCATGAGCAATATTACACCCAGAATAGAGACGTGAATGAATGCTAAGATTCTTCTTCTGTTTTACATTGAAGACAAGGAGCAATGGAAAACACCATCCTGCTACCAAAGAATCTGTGCCACCAATGTTGCAAACATACAAAGTTACTACCACTCTGGTCATTCAAAAACAGGAACCAAAAATATCTCATTTTAATCATGAGGTCAAACTTCTAAGACTTATTTGTGTGTGTCAAACAATCCCATCAAAACTTTTGAACTCATTTTTAAAACCTGGGAACTGCCCCAAAATTACACAATAAACTTTTTTTTTTTATTTAAGAAATTGGCCACAGGAGTATAATGCCCCTCTAATGTCAATTTTTCTGCAAGAGGGAATGGGACAATATGGACTGGGATTTCCACTGTCTAGGGAATCACACCAAAGAATTCTGCTCCAACCTCAAGTTGGCCACACATTTCTTTCATTCAAGTTACATGTGAGGAACTATTTTGGGCTATCTAGAAAACATCTTTTGATTATTATACTGTACAACTCTCTGCTTTATTTGATTTCCTACAGCATTTAGCTGAAAAACAATTACTTCCTGGGGCTGGAGAGATGGTTTGATGGTTAAGAACACTGGCTGCTCTTGCAGAGGACCTGGGTTTGGTTCCCAGTATCCACTTGGTGGCTAACAACTCTAGTTCTAGGGGATCTGAAGCCCTCATTTCACCTCTGAGAGCATTGCACAACACCGGTGGACTTACATACATGCAGGCAATACACTCATACACATACAAAAAATTTTTTTAATTAAAAATGACTTCCTTGGGCCTAGAGAGATGGCTCAGTGGTTAAGAGCACTGACTGCTCTTGCAGAGGACCTGGGTTTGATTCCCAGCACCCACATGGCGGCTCCAAACTGTCCTTAACTCCAGTTCCAGGGGAGTCCGAAGCCCTCTTCTGATCTCCACGACATTGCACGACACATGTGCACTCACATATATGCAGGCAATACACTCATACACATAAAATAAAAATAATAAATAAAATTTTAAAAAATAATAAATACAACATTAAAAAAATAATAATTTCCTAAGCCGGGCATGGTGGCACACACCTTTAATCCCAGCTCTTGGGAGGCAGAAGCAAGTGGATCTCTGTGAGTTCAAGGCCAGCCTGGTCTACATAGTGAGTTCCAGGCCAGCTGGGGCTACAGGGAGACCTGGAACAAAATGACAAAAAAATCCTTAAAACTTTCTTAGCGGGTAGACTAAACTGAGTGTGTATGACAATTTAAAAACTTTCATGTTGAACACACCTTAGTTCAGTGAAGGGATTGGTGCTTAACTCTACAAATGACTAATACTTCTCCTATAGCAAGCCTGGAAACATGAAGTAGTGGTTATGATAACAAGATCAACTAGTGTTTATTATGCCCTTACTGGGAGCCAGGTACTGTGCTAGAGCTGTTTATATGACATTTTGTTTTCCAATTTTACCACAATCCTTGAAGAGATATAATTATTATTCACAATTTGTAGAGATGAGAAAATTAATGCATACAGAAATTAAGTAACTTGACAATGGTCAACCATCTAAGTAAGACTATAGGCCTGAATCTGAGCATGCCTATATGACCATGCTGCACTACCCCAAATAAACAACCCTATTATCATTCTTGAAGTATGGCAAAAGTAGAAGAAAAAATATTATGGCCAAATATGGGTATCAAAATTAGTGAAAGAACAAAGGACCCACTGGGACCACAGCTTTGAAAGAGTGTTTACATCCTGTGATTAGTGGCTCAGGAACTTTTTCAACAGATGGACATCTGGTCTGTTGCTTACTGCCAAGTATGGTCATGGATGTTGTCATGAAAAGCTGGAAGCAATTGCAATCAGTAAGGAGGTAAATTTCTAACAATGAAGTTCTTTATACAGTATATACATTTAGGCCATGTTAAAAACAAAATCAAGCAATCAAGCAAACAAATCAACCAAAAAAATGAACAAAAGCAAATAAACTCCAGAACACACAACTGCAAGACAAGCAAAGTTACAAAGAAGTTAGCAAGGCAGCCTTATAGAACCGGCATCATCATGTAAAGACAATTATTGGGTTGTATAATTTACTGAAGCATGATGAAAATACAAAATGCCAAAAAGTACCTCTGGAGTGCTTGGTTGGAATTAGTGTTTCACTAATAAAGCAAGGGCTCCGCATGGTCAAGGGAATTACCCACCACTACAGGTTCACTACAAGCCGAGTCTGAGGCTAGGACCCAGGTTTTCTCTGAGCTTTCCCTCTGGATAACTTGCCCTCTTAATTTGCACCTACAGGTGTCTCAAGATTTCACAGGATTGCCCAAAACCATGTATAATAACGAGGGGTGGCTGAGAAAAGGCATTCTCCCTCTGTTTATGTGTTTTATGTTTTCCTTTGAGCTTGTCCTAAGATGAAGTTTTAGTTAGATCAGAATTCCATAAACTTTCCGAAAAGGGCACGATAGTGTTTCAGGTTCCTGGGCCAGTATGGTATGGCAACTCCAGAATAATTTAACTTTCCTAATACTGCATAAACAAATGGGTGTGGCTATATTTGCATGAAAATTCTATTTACAAAAGCGGGTTCATAAGCCATAATTTGCTTACTATATTTAGAATGTTAAATATCTTTAAGCATATGGTTTAACATTACTATAATTTTTATGTCTGAAGCAAATAAATGAAAATATTATGAGACAGATATACAAGGAGCCATCACCGAAGTGCATGTTTTTCGAGCAGTTGATATGGAAAGCATGTTCTGTGGTCAGTAATGTAGGGAAATGATTTTTCTGAAGTAAGACTGACCTAGAGGTCTGGGGGTATAGCTCAGGGGTAGGAAATACTTAGTATTCATTAGTCCTTGGATTCAAACCTAGCACCAAAAGAAAAAAAAAAGACCTGTGTTCAAATTCTCATATCATAGAATGTGAAAAAAAATGCTTCAACAGTCTGAATCTCAGTTTCTGCATTACTCAAATGAGAACAAAGATAATCAGTATGTATGTGTGTGCATGTGTATGCATGCACATATGTGCATCTGTGTGTTCACATGTGAATGTGTGTCACATAAATGACAAGTTTAATTCTGACACAAAAGGGTTAGCTCCCAGCCAGGTATGGTGGTGCACACCTTTAATCCCTGCACTCAGGAGGCAGAGGCAGGCAGATCTTAAATAAATAAGAGCATCTTTTAAAAATAGACATCTTAAATACAAATGTAGTCCTTACATTTGTTTACATACTACCACGTGAGGGTACCAGGATCTAAACACCAACACAAAGATGTTGAGATGGATGGCTCCAAGCACAGCAGATAAAGTCTCTGACTTCCTCCATTCTTGCAGGGCATGCTCTCTGTGTACCGTTCTTTTCATGTTTACTTCCTACTTATAACAGGTAGGATCAAGGTAGATGGCTAAGAAATAAGTGTTTAATATAAAAAATGGCAATTCCCTGGAGGTTCAACCACTTAGAATCTGTTGGCCTGAATCATTGCTTTGACCTGATACCACACGTTACCTCACATGGAGAAGATGGACCTAGCCGGAAAAGTATTACATGTTGCAATTAATTCTGTCTGCTCAACTACTGGGTTGACCATCATAAAAAATATTGGCCCAGAAAATGGCTCAGGCAGAAACACTACAGAGTCCCTCTGTTGGCATTACTTTGATATTTATGGTTTCAGCTATCCACTATCTATCATGTTCTAAATATATTACATGGAAAATTCCAGAAATAAACAATTCATAAAACATACAGCAACATGTAAGATTTGGTACTATCTGTTATCCATAGGACATCTTGCAGTGTACACACTACAGACAAGGCAAGACTGCATTTGGACAGACAGGGTCTCTCTGTAGCCTCAGCTGGCCTGGAACTGGCTTTGTAGACTAGACTGGCCTTGAACTCACAGAGATTCGCCTGCATCTGCCTCCCAAGTGCTGGGACCAAAGGCCTGCGTGCGCCACCATGCCCAGCTGCATAACCTTTTTTGTTTTGTATTTGTTTTTTGAAACAGGGTCTCCCTGTAGCGCCAGCTGGCCTGGAACTTACTATGTAGACCACGCTGGCCTTGAACTCACAGAGATCCTCCTGCCTCTGCCTCCCAAGTGCTAGGACTACAGGCATGCACCTCTACACCCAGCTGGATAGCCTATTTTTATGTCTTTGGTATAAAGAGGATCTAGAACCATGGTCAATTCAACCAAAGAAAGGTTTGCAAAAGGACAGAAATCTCCAGTGAGAAAAAAGAATGTGCAGAGAAAAAGGTAGTCAAATAACTGTTGAAAATCACTAGAATATTAATTTCATTAGCATTTCAAGTAACAGTGAAAAAGCATCAATATGGCATCAACACAATTATCAAAAGATGTGGGCTTAGGAGCAAATTAACAAAGAAACTCCAAATGAGGTCTGACCAATTCAGATCCAAGACACCTAAACTCAATCTTCAGTTTCCTGTATAAATTCTCATTAAGACAACATTTTGGGGGGGGGGGGTGAGACAGGGTCTCCCTGTAGCCCAGTTAGCCTGAAACTGGTTTTGTAGAGCAAGGTGGCCTCAAACTCACAGAGATGCCCCTGCCTCTGTCTCCTGAGTGCTGGAATTAAAGGCATGCCGCACCACGCCCTGCTCAGCCTTTTTACTTTTAACATCATTATTAATTTAAAACCGTGGTTTTCAAACTTTGGGGGCTACCAAAACTATGTTATAGAGCTTGTTTAAAATGTAGGTTCCCAGGCCTATCTAAGGAATGAGATTCTTTAACTGTAGGGACCACATCTCATTTAGAGAAGCTAAACTGAGCATCTTTTCACTAACTGTGACTGGAAATACGAGATTTCCAAAATCAGATATTAATCACCACCAATCAAGGAAGATGAAGGTTAGTTCCTAGAAACAATAACCCTACTTACTTCACACTTATAAATTCTTTACATGAATAGGGCTACTTTCATTTTGCTCTCGTCACACTCAAACTATCTACATATTTTGTCACACAAGCATGTGTATGTACACATGCATACAAATGAGGCTCTTAGGGTCTCTTGTTCAAAGCAAGTACAACTCCCATACATACTTGACCTGCATGGAGCATATTCAACAGTCTTTGCTCCAGCTTGAAGAAAGCAAGTTCCAACAGGCTCTCTCTCCTGCTTCTGCTCAGTCCTCCAGTGGTACAATGGAGCACAGGCCTGAAACCAAAGATTCAGTCCATAAAACAAGAATCCTCTGAAAAACGAATAATCTAGATCATCTACACTAACACAGACTATGGGAGAGCACTTTCTAAGCACTAAAAATTCAAGCCAGGACACTGGTTCAAGGACTCAAAGTATGTCTGTTAAACACCCAAAAAGGTTAGTTCCACCAGTCTGGTATTTTTACTTACTGTGTGTCATGTAGATAAATCTTGGGCAAAGATCAGTTGTTTGTTCTCAGATAAACCTTACCTAGACATATATTTCTTGATCTACTATGTATAATTTGTCAGTAGGTTGTAGGAGTAATATGGTTCCCTCTGGTTTTCAAAACTACCTAGGCACTGTTTATCTTTTGCATTGTCTCACCCCTCCATCATGCTTTTGCCACTTAAGGTGACCCCTGCCCAGTCTATAAAGAGGAGGGTCAACACAGAAGACTCATTTCCTCCACGCTTCCAAGCAAAGCCAACCATGGTCGAGTAGGGCCTTTGACTTATCTTCATATAGGCGGAACTGGTAAAAGAAAGGAGCCAGGGACTCCTCCCAAGCCCATGTGATCCCTGAGGAACAGATTCTCAAATGACCTTAAAGAGTAAAAATAAACTGTATGGCCTTAAACACCCAAAAGGAAAGTATGACCAAAGATTAAAGGGGCCAATATAATTTCGTAAGAGTCCATATGTATAGCTAAAGGCTACATAACAAGCAACAATGCCAGGCAGGAGATACCTTCTTCTGAGTTGTTGGCCAGGGTGGCCAAAGGGATTCCCAGATAGTAACCCAGCATAGAACTGGGAAAATGAACAGCAGACCCCAATCCTCTCTAAAGGAATATTTACAACTGATTGCTGCTAGATGAGGAACAGCTGACCTTCCTAAAACAAAGACCTCTAGATAGGCTGACT
>NW_008328334.1:1038506-1055141 GCF_000622305.1 Nannospalax galili
TCGTAATAATCAGATACATAAGGATTAAAGACACATGTGCAAACATGTAAGTGTTAGTCGCATTAAAATGTAGGAAACAGCATATCTTAAAATGAAATGGAGATCTTCTTTAAAGGGTAAAACTCATTCAATTTTATGTCTTACAGGGTTTATACTGAATTCAACATTGTATGACTGTATTAATTCAATTGTGAACCTAAAAATTTACAACCATTTTTGAAAGAGATGCATCTTAGCTCTGGAAATTGTCATTGAATATGTCAATGCTGTTGTAATGAAATGTGTCTTTTAATTATATGGTTATTAAATAAATAATTTTAAAAAATTCAAACCTACCCTGTGTCTAATCACTATAGTGGATAAAGAGCTTTTAAGAAGTGTTTTTCTCAGACTCTTATCACTTCTTGTGATAGGATCAAGTGTAGATTCCAGTATATTTGTAGTCCTCATGCATGTTTTCAAAAGTCTGCAACACTACTATTTTAAGTATTTTGGGGGCCGTATGATAAGCTAAAGATCATAGATTGAGTCAACTTTTGAACCAAACAGCATTCTCATACATGTAGGAGACATCCTTTTAAATTATGTAGCGAGTAGTTTATTAATAAGAGCAAAAAGTTGCAGTGCTTCTTTTACGTACTTTCCAAATAAACTGTGACTTTTCCAGAGGTCTAATGTCAGTATCACAGACAATTGGCAAAATAATACTTTTTTTTTTTTTTTTTTTTTTTTTGAGAAAGGGTCTCCCTGTAGCCCTAGCTGGCCTGGAACTCACTATGTAGACCAGGCTGGCTTTGAACTCACAGAGCTCCACCTGCCTCTGCCTCCTGAGTGCTGGGATTAAAGGCGTGTGCCACCATGCCCAGCAAGTTCAATATATTTCTAAAATAATTTTTTTAATACTAAG
Source organism: Nannospalax galili (assembly GCF_000622305.1). Classification (NCBI taxonomy): domain Eukaryota; kingdom Metazoa; phylum Chordata; class Mammalia; order Rodentia; family Spalacidae; genus Nannospalax; species Nannospalax galili. The sequence goes on from NW_008328334.1 coordinate 1,039,414, forward strand.
TGTGGATACACCCTGATAACTGAAAGCAGAAACCATTGCTTCTCTATAGGGACCTGGCACTCAAAGTATATGATCAGCATCTTCCACTTTCTTTTGCTTCATACATCTCTGCCTAACAGAACTCTTCCTCAAGCCCATCCTTCATCGCTAAGTGCTGACATTTGACCCTAACATCCAACTGAAACTTAACTCCTTAATAAATCTTCCCTAATGCCTCATAATCACATTTTAAATGATAAATAAAAAGGAGATAATGAAAATAAGGACACTGAGAAAATAAAATTAATGGTGAATGCTGAAAGAAAGGAGTTGGCTGAATAAAAATCAACAAGACGTTCTTCCAGGAAGAAGGTACTACCATTAGGTACTACTGGAAATGATTTCACAGGTGGTAAAAACAAACCAAAGGACTAGTGTCAGACATATGTTAGGTAATGCAGAAAGGCAGCCTATAACCTTAGAAATGCTTTTAGAGATGCTTATAGGCCAGACTGGATAAATTCAGAGAGTGAAGGGCACTCTACTGTTTTCATGAAGATGGTGAAATGCTGGCTCCCGTAGGTCCTTCCATGCAGAACAGATTATGGACAGAGCATGAGGGGAAGCAAACATGAGAAGAACAATTGCACTGGCATGGGTGAGCAATGGTGATTCACTGTAGGGCAAGTAACAAAGATGGACATCTATCGCTGGATGTATTCAAGGTGGATATATTTTAACAGAGCTTACTGATGGATGGAATGAGGATCCAGGTCTCTCAAAAAGTTGGAGAAAATCTATACAGGGTTAGTTATTTCTATTTGTTTGTGCTCTTTGATAGATGGTAACAAGAATTTCCCTTTAGCCATGATCATTCTGAGTGGTCTATTAGTTAGCCAAATGGAAATGGCAAAAAGGTAATTTGGAAATATGCCTCTACAGATTAGGTGACAACTAATAACTACAGATATCAATTTGAGGATTGTTATATAAAGTTTGTATTCATAGGCACAAACAAGAGAGGAGCCTGTAGGTAAAGGTTAGTTAGCTAAAACAAAGAGCCTATAGGAGAGCTCAAAGCCCCCCTTAACATTTAGGAACTGTGTAAAAGAATTATTAAAGGAGACAGCAAAGGAGAAGCCAGAAAGATGGGGGGCAGGGATGAACATATAATGTCACATAAACCAAAGTATAAGAAGGACTACTAGCTTGGCATGGTGGCATGTGCCTATAATACCAGGATTTGGAAGGTGTAGATTGGAAGATTGGGAGTTCAAAGAAAGCCTGACTATAGAGTGATATCTCAAAAACAAGCAAAGATTTTTTTAAGGAGTGTGGGAGAGCAGGGGTTAACTTAGTTCAGTGGTGTTAAGGAGCAAAAAGATGAGAATTAAGCATCCATGAAGAAAACAAATCATCATGGCTACATACATTTCAAAGAATGATATAGGCAGGGCATGGTGGAGCACACCTTTGTTTGCAGCACTTGGGAGGCAGAGGCGGGCAGATCTCTGTGAGTCTGAGGCCAGCCCGTCTAAAAAATATATTTATAAATAAACAACTAAACAAATATAAATGAATAAACAAATGAATGGATAATGTACTGGTAAGATTTTAATCATCTTGAAGTCATTGGTGGCCTTGGCCTTGCCTTCCCATACCTGACACAGGTTGCTGGAAAGAGAATTTCAAGAAGAAGAGGTAGTTAATGTTTATTTTTCATAACTGTTTGAGCAGAGGAATGAAGCAATTACAAATAGAAGATAAGAAAGTTGTTTGGAATTTGTTAAAAAGAAGTACAACAGGATTTGTATTTGAAATATGATGGATAGAAATAAACTGATGGGAAGGATCAAGCAGGGCAGGAAGAATGAGCAATATAGGCATGAGGCAGAAGGACAGAGGCCCAGGCTCAGAAGGGGACAAGCAACAACACGTAAAGTTGTTGGAGCTGTTGATCAGAGCTGTGTTGTTCATTATACCCCTGTACCAGTGACCAGACCAGATTTTACTATCAGCCTGATGATATAAAACTTCCTGTGTCTCCACATAAACTGACTCCACTTACCTGAGAGGTAATATTCAAAGTCTTACCAAGATTTTATCCTGCTTTGACCTCACAGAGGCTCCAAACCACTGGTGGGATTTAAACTCCAGTGGGTCATCTTTGGCAAAATCTCGATTACCTGAAAAAGAATGTTGTGAGAGGTTAGAAACAAAATAGATTATTCATAATGTATTTTTCTATCCAGCCAGGTTTAGGAATAGTATGCCTTTAACTAATCAAATACTACACTGCACAGTTGTCTCTTGCACTCCACATAGGTGAGGAATGTTGATCTAATCAGAAAAATAAAATGCACAATGACTTGTGAGCAGCTCAGCTTTGCTATTAACGCCATCAATTATCAGATGTGAAAAAGTAAGTGTAAATCAGGTTTCCCAGTGACTGAACTGTTAAATAATTAACTATTAACAAATGCCGTGACACCTGTCATATTCCTAGATGCTTCATCCATGGCATAAAGAAAGACATTTATGAAAATTAGAGCATACGACATACCTGTAAATAACAAGGGCAGTAAAAGTCTAACGTGAGCAGGATGGCCTTAAAATATACACATTAGACTCTGGGAAACATGATTTGGCTGGTAGGCAGGAGAATGAGATCTGACACATGCAGATCTGAGACATGCAGTTCCCAGCCCCCACTACTGAGAACATTATTCCATGTCATAGGCACTAATGTGAGCCACTGTGGTTTAAAATATATTCCTTTAGATAGACAGAGATGTATGTACAAAGGATTTTGACAAGGAAAAACTATTTTTAAAGTCAGGTTTGCTCCTTTAGAAAATTCTGCTTATATAATTATTTTTAAAATATGTGTTTCAGTAACTATATTGAACAATACAGCACACAAAGATCAGTTCTCAGACTGTCAACCAATGTTTCTGGGTGCAAGTTTTTTTCTAGTTATTTAAAAAAATACTTTACATATTATTTTTATTTTATGTGTATGAGTATATTGCTTGTATGTGTATAAGTGCACCCATGTCATGCAATGCCCTTGGAGATCAGAAGAGGGTGTCAGATCCCCTGGAACTGGAGTTATGGACAGTTGTTAGCCACCATGTGGGTGCTGGGAATTGAACCCATATCCTCTGCAAGAGCAGTCAGTGCTCTTAACCAGTGAGCCATCTCTCTAGCCCCTTTCTAGTTATGTTTAAACAGCTTTATAAGCTATTATTTCTAGGATATATTATGCATATTTATTTCAGATAAAGGAAAAATACGTTGACTTTGTATCTGAACTCAACAAATTGCATACTTAACTTTGAAACTGGGACTTTCTTATTCGATACATTGCTAATGCAAACCCTCCAGCCCATCAGACACTATTTCCGGTGAGCTGTGTATGTGATAGAAACATGAACAAATACTTTATGTCTTTCCCTATGTATGATGCCAATCAATGAACACTTTATAATTTTATGGAGAAATTTTATCTGTAGATATTGCTATATATTTAGTTTTTTTTTTATTTGTTTTTTTTTTTTTTTTTTTGAGACAGGGTTTCCCTATAGCCCCAGGTGTTTTGGAACTCATTATGTAGATCACACTGGGCTCAATCTCATAGAGATCTACCTGCCTCTGACTCCTGAGAGCTGGAATTAAAGTGTACCACCACACCCGGTTCATTTTGGTTTTGAGTTCAAGCTGGGCTTGAACTCCTGAACCTCCTACCTCTACCCTAGATTACAAGCATGAGCTACCATAGCCAGTTTATAGGGTCCTGGGGACTGAACCCAGAGCCTCATGACTGTTAGGCAACCACTCTACCAACTGAATCACATCCCTAGCCCCCATTTTTATAATTCATAAAATATTTTGGATTATATGCAGCTACTGCATATATTTTGGGATTGTGCCTGCCCCAGAACTTTCTGAATATGACTTGAAAAAACAAACAGAAACTGTTACATGTAGCCAAGTAAAATAGATGAGCTAAAGCAAGGATCTCCACCCCTTTTCTGTTAATAATCATTATGGTTTTTAATGAATGCAATTTATTTTTAGATTATACTTGTACCTGTGACTTCACCACCAGTCCCATTGACCTAAATCTGGTTCACTGGCTGCAGAGATGACCCAGCCATCAGGCTGCTCTCCCAAAGGACCTGGGTTTGGTTCCCAAGTTCAGTTCCCAGCATCCACATGGTAGCTAGCATCCATCCATTAACTCCAGTTCCAGGGGATTGGATGCCCTCCTCTGGCCTCCATGCACACTGTATGCACATGGTGTAGTTACACAGATACAGGCAAAACAATGATACACATAAAAGAAAAATAAAATATATTTTTAATACCTTATTTATGTTTTTATTTTATGTGTATGAGTATATTGCCTGCATGTATGTAAGTGCACTCATGTCATGCAATGCCTACGGAGGTCAGAAGAGGGCATTAGATTCCCAGGAAGAGTTATAGATGGTTGTTAGCTGCAATGTGGGCTCCAGTAATCAAATCCGGGTCATCTGCAAGAGTAGCCAGTGCTTTTAACTGCTGAGCCATTTCTCCAGCCCCAACAAAATATTTTTTAAAGAAAGGGAAAGTCTGGTTCAGATGAAGTTTTATCCCTTCAGGGACAGTAGCTGATTCTCTCTGCCATCCATTCCTCTCCTCTGTGCTGTTCTGGAGCCTCCACATCACATCATCTTGCTCTTTAAAATGCACTGAAGACTAGGTCACACCAATTCACTCAGTTCAGGATTTTGGCTTGTTTCATACACAATTATTTCAGGATAGAAACTGGCTATGCTGCAAGGTTCCTTTTCTTTTTTAAAAAAAAAATTTATTTATTATTTTTATTTTATGTGTATGAGTGCATTGTCTGCATGTAGGTAGGTGCACCCATGTCATGCAATGCCCTTGAAGGTCAGAAGACGGCAGTCAGATCCCCTGGAACTGGAGCTATGGGCATTTGTTAGCCGCCATGTAGGTATGGAGATTGAACCTGGGTCCTCTGCAATAGCAGCCAGTGCTCTTAACTACTCAGCCATCTCTCCAACCCTTAGGTTCCTTTTCAAACATGTTTTTAAGTTCCATGTGAGCAAACTATACAAGTAAATTTTTCATTAAATTATACTTTCTTACAATAAAATTTTGTTTCTCAAAATGGTTACCAAAGAATTCAGACTATTTTAAAGATCACACATTTGGGTATTTTTTAATTTAAAAAAATTTTTATTTATTATTTTTATGTGCATGTGTGTATTGACTCCATGTAGGTAAGTGCACCTGTGTCCTGCAATGCCCATGGAGGACAGAAGAGGCTGTCAGATCCCCTGGAACTGGAGTTACGGACAGTTGTTAGCTGCCATGCAGGTGCTGGGATTCGAACCCGGGTGTTCTGCAAGAACAGCCAGTGTTCTTAACTGCTGAGCCATCTCTCCAGCCCCCACACATTTGTTTTATAATTAAAATTTATATTCAGGTATGGGGGTGGTATCTGTAGTTGGCCCTAAGACAACTCAGCCAGTAAAAGTGCTTTCTACAAGCTGCATGACCTGAGTTTGACCCCTGGAGCCCAGGGTAGAAAGAGAACTGACTCCACAAAATTGTCTTCTAACCTTCGCAAGCAGGCTGTTGCACATGTGCACTCATGCACATGCACACACACACACATACACACACACACACACACACACAAAGAAAAATGTTTTTAATTTTTAAAATATCAATAACATGAGACCTTCTGTTTCTTTTTAATTTAGATTCTTTATTGCCATTTATTCTAATTATAAGTCTTGGATAAAGGTACAGTGCTTGCCTACCATGGGCAAGGCCTGCATCCAATCTCTAGTACCACAAAGAAAAAGAAAGTATTGGGTTTTGTGGCCATCACCACAATCCCAGTACTCAGGAGGTTGACATAGGAGAATTGAGAGTTCATGGCCAACCTAAGCTACATAGCTAGTCCCTTTGTCAAAATAATAACAAAAATAACACACACACACGAATATTTTGCCTGCATGTATGTAAGTGCACCCATGTCATGCAAAGCCTGTAGAGGTCAGAAAGGGCACCAGATCCCCTGGAACTGGAATTACAGACAGCTGTTAGCTGCAATGTAGATGCTGGGAACCAAACCCAGTCCTCTGCAAGAGCAGCTAGTGCTTTTAACTTCTGAGCCATATACTCATATATATTATATATAATAAATATATATAATAAATATGCACATATATATGATGTAATATGTGCAAAAATGAGCCTAAATGGCACAAAGAAATGGCTTCTATGCTAAAGAATGCCTTCATGAATATACATTCTCATCCGTAAAACAAATATTTTAAGTCAAATATTCAAGGCACACTAAAACTATTACTAAAATACATATACACCTTTTTCCTTCCACAAGATATTCAGTAAGGTTAGGCTATGGCATAACTTTCAGTATTGTATAGGACCCCATTTCACAGTCAGATAATAGTTTAGTTAATCCCCTGCATCTCCTGTTTCAAACTTAGGGATTCTTCAATTTAAGATGTACATAGCCTTCAAGCCACATCTATATCTTCTTCCACTGTACACAAGAATCTCAACGAAGCACATCACTGGGCTCTAAGACATAGGCTCATTGCCAAATTAAGTTGATAAACTCTCTAAGAATATGCAGTGTTACAGAATATTATTCTAATGAATATATATCTATCAAAGCCTCAAGATAGGCTTATTTTTAATGTAAATGCTCCTTTGCTCCAGGAGGACAATGTACTGCTCCTGCCATAATGACTATCAAATGTTTGTGGATATCAGGCATAATGTAAACTAGAAATGAACACAGTAAAGGCATGGAAAGTTTACATATTTGGTTTAAACTCATCAACATAAAAATCTATCATTCTTTTTACAAGGAAAACTACCAATCAGTGAGAACAAATGAGCATCAGTCAAAGACAACAAAAGTATCAGGTATGTGCTTTTTTGATGAAAATATAAATTGTATAAACTAATCTGAGCCAAGCACAGTGGTACAGGTCTGTAATCCCAGAACTCTGGAGGCTGAGACAGGTGAATCATGGGTTTGAAGCTGGTCCAAGCTATATAGAATGTAAAGCCGTCTTTTAAAAAATATTTTATTATTTTGTATTATTTTATGTGTATGTGTGTATTGCCTGATTGTATATAAATGCATTCATGTTGTGCAATACCAGCAGAGGTCAGAAGAGGGCATTGAATCCCCTGGAACTAGAGTTATAGATGGTTGTTAACTGCCATGTGGGTGCTGGGAACTAAACCCAGGTATCAGCAAGAGCAGCCAGTGTTCTTAACATCTGAGACATCCCAGTAAGCCAGTAAAGCCCTGTCTTTAAAAAGAAAATTGACTTTAACAGTATGAGGCCCGGGTTCCATGCAGGAGAGGGGCTGCATGGGAGGGCACTCATTTCAAAAGTAAACTTGGCACTTCTCTAAAGCTCTGATACTTTCAGAACCAACAGCCATGTCTTAAAGCACCATGTGATTAACTTTTTCAATTCCATTCCAAATATGACTGTATATAATGCACTGGTCTACACTATCACCCAAAGTTTATCCTAAAACACACACACACACACACACACACACACACACACACACACACACACATATATACATAACCCATCTACTGTTTTGAATGGCTCCGGCTCCAACAATCACAACTTCAAATTACCATCTTTTCAGGAAGTTCGCTCAAAAAGAAGTTTGTCTTCACTAAGCAGAATTTTCTCTCCAAAACCCAAGTCTTAAAATACTTGATTCCTCATCAGGCAGTAGCTTCTCTGAAAGGAAGTGTGAATAGAGTGGGCGGGAGGAAGCAAAGGAAAGCCTGCTGGCCAAACAAACCGAAAGAAGTTCATTCAGGGCCAGGCTGGGGCTGGAGCCATGCTGCAACACACCAGGGAAGTAAATATTTTGAGTCTCAGCCCTGGAGTCATTGTTTGGGTAGTGCTGGTACTCCACACTGCTGGACCATGCTGCCACCCTTGAAATGGAAATAGGACACAGACCAGGGCAGAAATTTCAGGGCAGAAAGAAATGCTTTTTTTTTTTAAACCTCAAACACCACTCCAGCTCAAGACTGAAAAGATTTCTGTTCATAATTACAAAATGTGTTGAATGGTTAGTTCTTATTGCCCAAACAAACTTCAGAGGAAACGGGTTTCTCACACAATGATAAAAATGAGAAGAAATCATCTTTTATATAAATTAACATGACTCTACACTATCACTTTCAAAACTATAAAGGAGAGGCTGGGAAGATGGCTCTGTGGCTAGGTGTGCTTGTTGCTCTCCCAGAAGACCCAAGTTCAGGTCCCAGCATCCAAGCCTGGCAGTTCACAACTATCTGCAACTCCAGCTCTAGAGGATCTAATGTTCTCTTCTGGCCTCAGCAGGCCCCCCCTTACCCATGTACACAAACACACAAACACACACACACACACACACACACACACACACACACACACACACACACACACATGGGGCAGGGGGCATACATAATAAAATAAATCTTAAAAATACCAAATGGGGCTGGAGAGATGGTTTGGCCATTAAGAGCACTTTGCTCTTGCAGAGGACTCGAGTTCAGTACCCAGCACCCACATGGTAACTCACAACTGTCTGTAACTCCAGTTCCAGAGGATCTAACACCCTCCCTTTGGCTTCCATGGGCAAATGCACACATGTGGTACACTTACATCCATGCAAGTAAAACACTCATAAAAAAATAATACTTTTTCAAAAATAAAAATACAAGGGAAAATACTGCTAGAGAAACTTGAAATTAATTAGGCAAATCACTAGACTTGAAAATTCAATGCCCATTTTTGCCAGCTTTTGACATTTGTTACTTGCATCTTATCAAACTCTCATGACTAAATGCTTAAGAACAGAAGCAAGTGGCAAGAGCTACTGCCACAGCCTCCTGGTTAGCAGCCAACTCTTATTTCCTTGGTCTCCTCTTTCCAAAGCACTTCAGGAGCTACTGGGAGGCATTCAGCATTTAGCTTCCTGGAGAATCACAGGGGATGCATGCTTAGTTTTAAGAGGAAGCCACTAAGTTACACTGTCACTCTAAAGCTAAGTGTTGTCACTTCTTTTTATGCCTAAAGAACATCTTTTGGAACAAGATTATGCCACTCTTTTTGAAAAGGGCAGAATGAAGATAAATGCCAACACATTAAAAAAAAAAGAAAAGAAAAAAGAGTAAACTGTTATTTAGAAGTCAAATGTGGTTTCAGTCATTTGGTCCCTATTCACTACTGTGACTTCTTTGAATAATGAGATAATTTAGGTTCTAAATGAGAGAATCTATTGTTTTTTGTTTAGCTTAAAAAAAAAGAAATGCCATTAAAACAATGCCACCCTACACCAATCCTTTAATAAAAGGGTCAATTCACAACCTCCTTCAGCAGGTTTTTACCTTGAACACCATTTCAATTCAGATGGACTTCTGAAAATACATTTGGTTGAAAGAAAAATCTCCCAATAGATTTTCTGATTTATGTGAAACGAGAAGTCAGAGGAAGAAATCTCTGTGATGACTCATTAAATAAATAAATCATGGGTAACTTCTATGTCTAAATGCTAGAAGACAGCAGTAAGTGAGACACGGGCCTTTGCTTTCCATGGTGGAGAAATTGGCTGTGAGGGCAATCTGGATGTAACATCTGTCACCCCACTGATTGCCAGAGCTGATTCTGCTAATCTGCCTGGCCTCCCTCAGTGCTCCATGTAGTCCCTCCCAAAGCGGCATCTCAGTTGAAGAGGGCTGGTCTTGGTCAAGGGCATGAGTAGTTGTGCTCCACTGCCAGAGCCTCCAAACAAGCTCTCAAGGCCCAGGGTGGAAAAACAGTAAATAACTGAATAACAAGTAACATTTTCAGAGTCCTTAATACAACAAAAGAAACTAGAGGAGCTGGTGAGATGGCAGTGGATAAGAATGTTTGCTATGAGGATCTGAGTTCAGAATCACATCCACATAAAATGCTGGGCCTGGCCACCAGCACCTGTAACCTCAGCACTGGGGTTGGGGAAGTCAGGAAAATCATTGGGCTTTGATGACCACCAGCCTCCAGCCTAGGTTCAGAGAGAAATCGTTTCAAGGGAATAGGTAGAAAACGTTAGATCAGGACACCCTCTGACCTCCACATGAGTGCACATACAATGTGCATATACCATGCACACACACTCACACAAAAAGAGAGAGAGAGAGAGAGGGAGGGAGGGAGGGAGGGAGGGAGGGAAGGAGGGAGGGAAGGAAGGAGGGAAGGAGGGAGGGAAAGAGGGAGGGAAAGAGGGAAGGAAGGAAGGAAGGAAGGAAGGAAGGAAGGAAGGAAGGAAGGAGGGCTGAATTTGAAAGAAAATGTTGGTAAGGTAGACACAAAAGATGCCCATGTACTGATATCATGCACTTACTGACATGTAGCCTAATAGTATTGTGAAATAATGAATGTCGTTGAATCAGAGATGCCAATATCTGACGTTAGTATCTCTGAAATGTATGCATTACAGTTAATGGTGATATGTATGTATATTTGCTAATATATAAATATTCAGAATATTTTAATAGTATACAAATAAGTACATTTTTAGTATCAATAACACCCTTACATTCCAGACAACTGGTTGACAAAAGTAGCAAATAAATTCAATGAGAAACAGTACTTTCAACAAATAATACTGGGACAATTAGCCTCATGTAAAAACATTAATTTGGCATCTTACCTCAAATCATACAAAAAAATTAATTCAAAATAGATCTCAGATTTTTTTTTAATGTAAGAGCTAAAACTTCAGACAGGAATAAATCTTCATGAACTTGGGTCCTGATTTTGGGGTCCAAAAGTATAAGTAATAAACAGAAAGAGCTTGACACAGTAGACTTCATCAAAATTATAACTTCAGGACAGGGGAGAATGGGGTAGAGAGAACACTAATGCATCTCTCAACTCTCCTCAATGAGCTCCCTCATGTAACAGAGGGACATGAAAACAAAAGGACACAAATGGCCGAAGTGTAGAGAATAAGAGTCTGCAGAGTGTGGGTCCTTAGACAGGACTCCTATACTAAACTCCATCCACTCAGGGCTTAGAGACCATTTTGGAAGACAGGGCAGAAAGACTGTAAGAGCCAGGGGGGAGGTGCATGACCATATGGAAATAGAGTCCTACAGGCTCCTGGGACCCTGCTTATATGAACCTACAACAACGGTGTCAGCAGACACAAGACCCATGCAAGTGAAGCAGACAAAAACTCAGCATAGAACTGGGGAAATGGAGCTGGGCGTGGTTGTTACATATACATACAGCCATATATAAATTATATATGCATGCACTGGGTCCATTTAATGGTGTACCTGTGTTTGGGGCTGTCCATGTGGGATTAGATAACCTCTCAGGGAGCCAGTCCCTAGAGAAAAAATTATTCTCCCTTCTTTAACATCCGTTGATTGCCTGTAGTATATGTAGGGAACATGGAATTTGGGGTAACTGAATCTGTGTTCCTGAGTCATGGTCATATTTGACTCCACAATAAACTCTCTCTGAGGTGAGAGCTGTGCTTTTGCATCCACAATTATTGGTGCCATGACATAGTGCCCTGAAAATGATCCACTTCTCACTGGAGTCATCTGAATGAAAGCAGGGTGCCAGCATGGACCCACTGAGTCTGTTCCATCTAGCATTATCTCCTCAGGTGGATTTTGGTGAGTTTTCTCAGACCTCCCTTGGTTTGGCTAATGGTCAATTTGGTTACTCTGTAGTTTAAGGAGTCTATTTGGTAGACACTCGTTTGTTTCTGGTTTGCTTTCAAAGTATTTGACTTAAGGTGTCTATTTTGTTTGGTTGCTTTGAAAGTATTTTGCTTTTTACATTTGGTTTGATTTTTGTTGTTTTCAGACCTCTGAAGGCACTTTTGGATTCTGAACCTTTGTTAAACCTGCTAGCAGTCTCTCTCTATCTCTCTGTCTCTCTCTGTCTCTCTGTCTCTCTCTCTTTTCTTTTGTTTTCTTTTCCTTTGCTTCTGGACACTTCTCCCACGTCTAATCTAAGGAAAGGGGAAATGTTTGGACAAAACAGATTATTTCCCAGTGCTCAGAGGTAGAGGCAGGCAGAGCTGTGAGTTTGAGGCCAACCTAGTCTACATAGCAAGTTCCAGACCAGGTGGGACTACAGGGAAATTCTGTCTCTAAAAAAACCAAAAAATAAAATATATACTTGGTACACTAGCCAGTTGTTTAGTGTCTTAACTCAACTTGCAAATATTTAAAAAGTAGAAAGAAATCTAATTAAAGTTAAGTTGACTACGGGGCTTGGGGAGATGGCTCAGCAGTTAAGAGCACTAGTTGCTCTTAAAGAAGGACCCTGGTTCAATTCCCGGCACCTACATGGTGGCAACTTCTGTGACTCCAGATTCCAGGGGAATCTGATGCCCTCCTCCGACCTCCATGGGCATTGCATGACACAGGTGCACTTACATACAAACAGGCAATACACTCAAACACATAAAATAAAAAATAAAAATATTTTTTAATGGCCAGGCATGGTGGCGCATGCCTTTAATCCCAGCACTCGGGAGGCAGGGGCAGGCAGATCTCTGTGACTTTGAGGCCAACCTGGTCTCCATAGTGAATCCAGGCCAGCTAGGGCTACAGGGAGACCCTGTCTCAAAAAAAAAAAGATAAACTCCGAGAACAACCCCTACTCTCACTTCTCTGTCTGACCTTGCCTCTTCATTCCTAACAGAGCAAAATTCTATATGAAAGGAAAAGATTGTGGCCTGTTATAAAGTAAAAGCTAGAGAAAAAAGAAAGCAATTGCATGCTGTATTAAAATTTTCCATTTGTCAGTCAGGCATGGTGACGTATGCTTTTAATCCCAGCACTCAGGAGGCAGAGGCAGGCTGATTCTGTGAGACCAAGACCAGCCTGGTCTATACAGTGAGTTCCAGGCCAGCCTGGGCTGCAGGGAGACACTGTCTCAAAAAGACAAAACAATAAAAAATAAAAAATAAAAAAATAAGTAAAATATAAAATTTTCCATTTGTAAAGGCCATTTTCCTTTGGGAAGCTATATTCACAACTGAGTATGTTTTACTTTTTCCTTGAGCAGCTCTTTCACTTTTGGGCCTCGTCCTCAAGCATCCATTACAATAATTTTATTATACTAGCTAATCCTAAAAATTCCTTTCAGCATTGAAGCCACAAATCCCAGTTTGGTCTGGGTCCAAGTCTCAAATGCTCAGGGAAACTCCTCGGGCTTAGAAGGACCACCACAGGAATTTGTCCCCGCCCTTGCTTCTAACATTTCTGGGGACTTCTGCTGAGATCCATATTGAAGCATCTTTGGTGAGTTTTCTGGTCTTCACTTGACTGATCTACCCTGCTGAGCATGGTTTGTGTGCTACTTTGGCTTCCTCTGTTTCTGTTTTCTGGCCAGAGACCTACTTAGTGTTTGGTAAGTGTTACTGGCACCAAAAATAGAAATCCCGTAAACTCATCCATAATCTGTTACTGGGTCAGATGGAACAGTGCAGGGCTTTTCCAGGCAAAGATCATAAGAGCTGATCCTGCAGATGTCCTAAGCCAAGCTCTTGCCTCCAAGAAAGCAGCCTGAGACACGAGAGAATTGCTTCCTCAACACAGCACAGTCTGGATTGGAAGCACCACATTAGGAACAACTGCTTCTGTACTTCTCTTCACCTGAAGTCTTAAAAGAGCTCTCTGCTGCTTCTTTTTGATCACTTGTGTTACTAAGTCTTTCTCCCATCTTAAAAAAATAGGGACATGAACTTACCACTTTTTTTTACTGGGCTCACAGAAATTACATGTAATTATGTCATACAGGTCATGATAACTGTTTTCATGTGTTATGGCCACTTCAGGTTTTTTCATTTATTTCTATTGTGTGCTAAAAGTATTCTTTTTTGGCATGCTCAATTAAAATGCACATATGCATATTTACAAATGTGAGCATTTTGGAGATATATTTAAAGGCCTGATAAATACATACTGCCTTATAATCTTCAGTACTCTGAACTTAAACAATATTTGTAAGGAAATGGAGAATACTATGCTGACTCCTTCTAGAGTCTCATTTCCATTTCTAACCATTAAAATAAGAAATAAGATTTGGAGCTAGGCGCAATAGATAGCACACACCTTTGGTCCCAGCACTTGGGAGGCAGAGGCAGGCAGATCTCTGTGAGATCGAGGTCAGCCTGGTCTACATAGCAAGTTCCAGGCCAGGTGGGGCTACAGTGATAGCTTGTCTCAAAAAGACCAAAAAAACAAATGAGTTGGTTATGCCTACAAGGACTATAAAATTCCAATTTTAACAGGTCTGATCTCTGGGTTCTATCACTGTTATTAATTGTTGTTACATGAAAAAGACAATCTTGTTTAAGAGAAAGCTTAAAGGAATACCATATTATTATATAATTTCTCCTACAATGTGGCTTTTCATTTACTTTTTCCAAATTAAATCTTGTATAATACTGATGTAATAAAACAGATCAAGTCAGTACCCACAGATAAGAGCTATAATTATTTAGATACTGATGATCAATCTTTCCTAGAATCAGAGTTAGTCACTTCATGTGATTATAACTACAAGATCATGCTGGCCAAAAGAAAACTAAAATTAAAACATAATAGATTTGTTTAAATACTTCAAATATAAATGGGATGGTTCATAAAGTGCAAATAACTGTAAATAGAGGGGGAACTGTATAGTCGATATAGTTTTTTGTTGTTGTTGTTTTATTAGCTATTCCTCTCTCTGTAAGCTTTCTCTCCTGCCTACTACTCAGCCTCATCTACATCAGATTCTAGGAAGCCTCTCCTAGCAACATGGGCCATTAATAACATCTAATAAATGACATGTGCCCCAACACACACATGCATAAAAGGTGATGCTCAGCCAACAGGGGGAGCTGTGAATGAAAGTTCCCAGACAGAAGGCGAACCTTCAACTTAAACTTCCACAAAGCCAATTACCTCATTAGAACTTCAGAGACCATGGAAAGATTGGAATACTGCAGGTCCGCAGCCTAATCAGGGTTTATCTTTCGCCTCCTTCTAAGCCATTCTTTTCCCACCCCTGTATATGATCTAATATCCCTATAACTATCAAGAGAAACATTTTAGAATGCATTAACTTAATAAAACCATAATTTCCACCAACCAAAAGGTTGAGAGTGCCATCAGACAGTATCTGAGGCCCATTACTGAGAATTCTTAGTTTAGTTGCAACGAACTACCTAATGTTTCCATCAACAATTTGAAAAATGCCTTGGTTTATGACTTTCTTTGCTCTGTTAGTATAGAAACTTCATCAACCTGGGGCTGGAGAGATGGCTCAGCAGTTAAGAGCACTGACTGCTCTTACAGAGGACCTGGGTTCGATTCCCAGCACCCACATGGTGGCTAACAACTGCCCATAACTCCAGTTCCAGGGGATCCAACACCCTCCTCTGATCTCCATGAGCACTATGTGACACAGGTGAACTTACACAAATGCAGACAATATGCTCACACATAAAATAAAAATAATAAATAAACTGATTTTCAGAAAAACTATTTTGGCACTTGTTATAACTCATTTTAAAAAATTAGAGCCGGAGAGATAGCTCAGCAATTAAGAGCACTGACTGCTCTTGCAGAGGACCCAGGTTCAGTTCCTCAACTATCTAGAATTCCAGTT
>NW_008328334.1:1055166-1059471 GCF_000622305.1 Nannospalax galili
CTTCATCAACTTCTTACCATATTAGAACATGCAATCTGGGATAACCTAACTCTGTGTTCCTCAACAATGGTCACTCATACTGGCTCTGAAATAAACTATTTTTTATCCCCTTTGAAAAAAAAAGTAGTACACTTAAGTAGTATACTTCAATACACTTAAGAAAACTCTTTGGGGCTGGAAAGATGGCTCAATGGTTAAGAGCACTGGCCGCTTTTGCAAAAGACCCAGATTCAATTCCCAGTACCCACATGGCAGTTAACAACTATCAGTAACTCCAGTTCCAGAGGAATTCAATGCCCTCTTCTGGCCTCCGTAGACACTCTACAACACAGGTGCACTTAAACACACATACAGGCAATACACTCATACACATAACATTAAAAAAAAAAAAAAAAAAAAAAAAAAAAAGAAACTCACTTTCAATATGAAGGCATGGTTATATTACCATTTAAAAAGTACAGTCTAGACTGGAGAGATGGATCAGCGGTTACGAGTGCCCACTGCTCTTGCAGATGACCTGGGTTCAGATCCCAGCATCCATGTCAGGTGGCTGACAACGTGTAACTTCAGCTTCAGGGGACCTGATGCCCTCTTCTGGCCACTACAGGCATATACACATACACATATTTTAAATCCCCTCCCCCTCCATTTCCCCCTCCCCCTCTTCTTCAACAGGGTCTTCCTGTAGTCTCATCTGCCCTGGAACTTGTAGGCCTTAATGTCACAGAGATTACCTGCCTCTGCCTCTTATTCAGTACTAGTATCATGTTTTAAGCATTAACCTTTCTGTGAATTTATATGCCATGTCATAGAATCAACTGTTAAAGCTGGACATGGTAGAGCACATCTTAATTCCAGCACTTGGGAGGCAGACTCAGAAAGATCGCTGCAAGTTCAAGGCCAGCCTGAGTTGCATACTGAGTCTGAGGACAACCAAGTTACATAGTGATACCCTGCCTAAAAAAACCTAAAAAGTATATATAAATATATATAAAATCATACTATTAGCTAATATTACAAAAAACTTTTTTAAAAATCAAAACTCTAGAGCCAAGTGTGGTGGCACACACCTTTAGTCCCCACACTTGAGAGGCAGAGGCAGGTAGGTCTCTGTGAGATCAAGGCCAGTCTGGACTACATAGTGAGTTTCAATCCAGTTGGTGCTACAGTGAGACCCTGTCTCAAGAAAACAAAAAAACGAAAAATACAAAAAAACTACAAAACAAAACAAAACTCCAGACATTCCTGAGAACTAAGACAGAAGTCAATGATTTAAGTTAGTGACAAAATACAGTTTCTTAATTTACTTAAGAAACTCTTATGGGCATAATGAGTAGTGATAAGCTATCAGTATTAATAACACAATAATTTGTTTCATAAAATTCTCAAGCAATTTAATATTGCTTTAAAAGCACTTAAATTGGCAGGAGACAAAGGTCTCTAAATTCAAAGTGTTTGGGGTTATAAACTACTGAGAATTTATGTATACACATGTATCTTACGTATTATTTTATATGTAAGTTCTAAAGTCATAATTCATAGTCACAGAAAGTATCGTTAACTTCTGTAGAACTCTCCCAAAGCACCTACTACCTAAGACACAACCATCCTCTGAAAATAAAGAGGAGTCAGCAAAGTGTACAGGCAAGAAAACAGGCCACAGCCTGTTTTACCCACTGGCATTGTTTATTTACAGTTATTCAAACCTCTCCCCTTCATTCCATCTGCGGGAAAGCAGCACAAAGAACACAGGCCTGGGAGCTGCCCCATGTACTCAATGCTGGACTGTTTTCTCCTCGTGACTGGCAGGAAGTACTCTGAAAGCACTGAACAGGTTCAAGCAGAAACTCTTCACTAAAGACTTAAAAAGAAAAAAATTAACAAATCTATCCGAGTCTTAAAAGATGGTTATTAGATCAAACTGGGCAGGAGATGAATTTAAAGCAATCATGTGAAATTGGTTTGTAAAATGCTGAAAGTGTTAAAAATATTATTTGCTTTGTAGGTGTTAATGAGTAATAAAAGAATTGAGCAAAGTGATTTAAACCTAAAGTGCTTATCAGACCTCCAATTATATCATTCTGAACTAGGGCATCATGGATTCTATCAGGAAACTATATGTTCATTAAAAAAGAAATCCTTAGTCTAAATTTATCTTGTATCAACTGGGAAAAGGAGACTATGTCTCTTCTTGTTTTAACTTTTTTAACTACTAGGACCTCCATAAGTATATAGTCTAGACATATCTCTGAAAGGAAATCCACTAAAAGGAGGAAGTTAACTGCAGGAGACTGTTTTAGAGTCTGCCTAAGTGCTGTAATCTCAGTGAGTTGGAAACTGCATGGCACAGAGACCATTTTTACAGTCTCTGTGAAAAACAAAGCCCCTAGGTTCGGGGAATTCTCCACACATTTTTCTGAACAGAGTCCACCTGGACAGGCTTGCCTACTGCCCACATCTGGGACCTTCTAGGAACAAGTAAACGTAGCAGCAGTGAGATGTTTTGGATGAGAGTAATCCTACTTCTGACCTTACCTAGCACAGACAAGGTAGCTGGGCCATTGTGTCCACACTATATTGAGACATAAAATTAGAGCTTTCTTCTGTTTCTAAAGGAGAAGTTTCACAGGCTTGCAGGTAAGCCTGTGTTTCTAAGGAAAGAGACATGTCCTCCTTCCTCAATGGAGACCAGCAGCCTTTCTTTTCAGAAAAGGCGAGTATGTGGGGGGGGGGGGGATTATGCACATGCAGGTGTGGGTGTGTAGGTGTGATCTGTTTGTGTGTTTTATATGTATGTGTGGCATATGGCCATGCAGGAGTGAGTGTGTGTGTGTGTGTGTGTGTGTGTGTGTGTGTGTTATGTACATTCAGGTATGTGGGCATGGGTATCAACGTGTGTGTGTGTGTGTGTGTGTGTGTGTGTGTGGTGTATGCATATACAGGGATGTGGATATTTGTGTTTGTTTATATTATATATTCACACATGTGTAGATTGTGTGTGTGTGTGTGTGCGTCTATGTCTGTGTGTGGTGTATGCACATGCAGGAATATGGGTGTGAGTATCTGTGTATGTTTTTGTATGTTGTTTATGCACATTTGGGTGTGTGTGTAAGTATATGTGCACCCATGCTCACACTTGCAGATGCCAGAGGAGGACTGGGTATCCTCCTCTATCACTCTGCACCTTATTCTCTAGAGACAGGGTCTCTCACTGAACCTGGAGGTAGCCTCGCACCCAGCAAGTCCAAGTGGTCCTATGTCTGCCCTCCACAGCACAGGAGTGAGAGGCACATGCAGCCATGCCCAGCTTGAACAGATGCATTTTTGAAAAAATGGGGCAATAATCAGTCTGTTAGTAAAATCTGCTTCGTTGGAAAAGGAAAATGTGGCAATGAGAATATTTTCCCAAGAGTCACAATAACAGATTAAAGTGTAAACCAAGCCATGATCCACTTAAGAACAGCTACAATTATTGTTATTTCTTTCCTTTTCCATAATTATTCACTTCCCCAAGTTTTAGTATGGGCCTGACAAACAAGCCTTTCTTCCCCTGCATACTGCTGGCCTGTGCATTCGTTCACAGGCATGAACTCTGATCTACCTGGTAATTCTGGCTTTTCTGACAAATGGGCAAACTGCTGCTGGCAGGTACAAGTCACTTGCCCAAGGTCAACCCAGTAAGTACCAGCACCTGACTCTCAGCTTACATCTTCTAAATCAAATTTGCATTCCAAACAACCCCAGCTGCCCATACAAGAACAAGAGAAAGAGCGCAGCCTACTTGGTACTTACACACACGGTTCTGACTGGAAGCAGCTTTCTATACAACCAATATCAATTCTAAAAATATGCAAAGGGACTCTGGCTAGTGGCATTATCCCACTCCCTGAGAGATCTAAGTCCTGGTTCCAGAATCTTTCCCCAGGAATACATGGTCTCACATGGCATAAATGATTTGCTGGATGTGATCAAATGCTGAATCTTAAATGGGAAATTGCTCTGAATTGTCTGAATGGACCCGAAAGGAGGCAGAACAATCAGTGAGTGAGGCAGCATCAGAGTCTTATAGCCATGGCTAGCTTTAAAAAAGGACAAAAGGGTCAGGAGCTCCTGATGGTCTCTAGCACCCAGAAAAAACAGGGGACCAATTCTCCCCCTGGAGCCTTGTCCTAGTTTGTTCTTCATTGCTGTGACAAAAAACTCTGACCAATACCAACTTGGGGAGGAAAGGGTTTATTCAGCTCACAATTCCCAGGTCACAGTTCATCAAGGAGCCCAAGGTAGGAACTCGGGGCAGGAACCTGG
>NW_008328334.1:1059588-1148650 GCF_000622305.1 Nannospalax galili
GGGCTGGGCCCTCCCACATCACTCATCAAGAAGATGCCCTCAGACATGGCCACAGGCCAGTCCAATAGAGGAAATTCCCCAATTGAGGCTCCCTCAACCCAGGTATGTCAAGTTGACACTAAAGCTATCCAGCACAAGCCTCCAGGAGAAATAAATGATTACTGGCTTTGACTTTGTCCCAGTGAGAACCACTTTGCATCTGACTTCCAGTTACAAAGGTAATAAGTCCATGTTGTTTTAAGACACCCAAAGGCTTCAGGTAGAACTCTGTGGTAGAATATACACTTTCCACACATAAGCCCAACACAGTGAGTTGCAGGCATTAAAAAAAAGAAACAGAAGAACAACAGGGTTGTGACAACTTACGGTATTAGTAACAGGAAGCTAATATTGACTTGAACACAAAACAGAGGTAACAGACTGCCTTTGCCTATGGCATGAGCAGTCTCCACACAGCTTATCCTGCTAAGCAACAACCTAACACAGTTTTAGAATGTCTTTACTTCTATAAACACTCAGCTGTTAATCTCTAAACTCAATCATACACTGTTTTTGCTTCAGTTCTGCTTTTCTGTGTCTACATTCAGATAAACTAGGTTCTTTCTTTTCTTTTTCTTTCTTTCATTTGTTCTTTCTTTCGTTCTTTCTTCATATTGGTCATCTTAGTTTAAAACAGAAAAATCATACCCAAAAGTGACCTTTCATTTTTACTAATTCCTAATGCTTTAAAGTTCTTATCACACTTGTTAATTTAACCACAAAAAAAAAGAAAAAAAGAAAAAAAAAAGAAATCAGCTTCCATCTATTATACAGATCACAGTTCAAACCCACAAATTATCAGGATTCAGCAATGAGGGGGTTTCAAATTGCAGAAGGGACACTGTAATTTCAAAAGCAAGTGATGATATATTGATCACAGAAAAAAAAATGTAAAATAACAAAGTAGCCCTTTTTTCAATGCCCTAGTTGCAACCTTGTTTGCATATTATGTTGAGATAATCAGTGAAAAGGGAGATGGAACTCCATAGTAAAGTGCTTGCCTAGCATGCTGGGCCCTAGGTTCAATCACCAGCATCCTAAAAAGAATGATAATCAGAGAAACACATAGCTTCAAAGCTATATATCACAAATCGAAGTGGTAACAAATTTGAGGTTTGAGGTTTCCTTTTTTATATTCACTGAAATACAAGTGTTCAGTAACCAAAAAAAGCAAGCTATGTTGGACTGAATTTTGTATGAAACCGAACTTTTCATCACAGAACCCGATATTTACTTTAAAAGATGTGCCTGTGCTATTTCAAAGACATCCATATAACATTCATTACTTCACAGAAGTTATATAATTCTACACAAAACAAATTAGTAGGAAAATTAATGGAGTGGCTACTTCAAGTGTTAATTTCTCAGTGATGGTTACATGGAATCGACATAGCCTGGAAGGACACAGGATCCAAGATGGACACACTGAGTTCAATCTTAAACCTTCCATTTTTGCTCTACATACTGTGACTTAACATTGAGTCTATTTGGTTAGTTTACTAGTTTAGAGTTTGTTTGTTTTTTCCTTTGGAGGTGGGGTAGAGTCTTATATATAGCACAGGATAGGTTCGAACTCAATCCTCCTGCTTCAGCTTCCCGAGTGCTAAGATTACAGGTGTGTACCACCATACCTGGCTTAGGGTATCTTTGCAAAGTTCATTTATATCCTTCAGCTCACTTCCAGTTGCATTTCTCTTCATGTCTTCAAAACCTCAACTCCCCTGGATGCATAAACTTCATACAAACATATGCATACATATATATATATATATATACACACATATACACACACATATGCTTACATATGTATATACACACACATACATATGCACACATGTGTAAGTGGGGAGGAGGTCATGTGGAATTACTGCATTATATTTAGTGACACGTCTAGTGATAGGTAAAAAGTAGCTGTATGACAAATAGGGTTGATCAGGAGAAAGCAGAGTTTATTAGCAAAGGAACACATGGGACAGATTCCCTTCCAGGCAGGGAAAATGTCTGCCTGGGTCATGAGCTGGGGTCTTTTTAAAGGGAGAGGCTTCTAGGGGGTTCAGAAGGCGGGAAGATATATATATATATATATTTTTTTTTTTTTTAAGTTGGGCGGGGGTGGAGGGGAATGGAAGAGCAGGACTGTTAAAACCTGTCCTCTTTAGAGATCAAAGGGGAAGCTTGCTGTGTTGGCCAAACAGTGGACAAAAGTCTGCTTCTCCAGTTCAAAGACCAAGGTGCTCATCGACTCAGTTCCCTTTTCTCAGGAGCTTGAAAAGTCCATGAGACCTGTTGGTGAGGGGGTGAGGCTATCTGAACTTTAACATCTAGCAATGCACACAATTCCCACCACCTGTTAGTCTCTTCCATATCTGGGGACTATACCTCATTTTTCACTAGCTAGCTCTTATGTCACTAGCTAATCTAGAAATCTTTCTTCAAATTCCCCAGCAAAGTTAAATAATACTTTCCAGCTATGCCTTTTTTTATTTTGATATAAATATGTTGCTATTTTCTGGGGTTTTTTGTTGTTGTTTTGTTTTGTTTTGGAGACAGGGTCTTCCTGTAGCCCCAGGCTGGCTTTGAACTCACAGAGATCTGCCTGCCTCTGCCTCCGGAGTGCTGGGATTAAAGGCGCACACCCCCACACCTAGCTCATGTTGTTATTTTCTATAGAAATGAAAATAATGTAGACTGGTCACCACCAAAAGCATGCTGTGACAAGAAAGAAGGCACATCAGAAGTTTCCATCAGGGATGGTTAATCTTCATTGTCAACTTCATGGAATTTAGAATCATTACGAGACAAGCGTGTGGGCAAGGGCCTCCAGAGATGTTTAACTAAAGAGGAAAGGCACGTGGGTGGCACTATCCGACGGGCAATGGTCCTGTACTAAATACAAAGGAGCAAGCGAGTAGAGCACCAGAGCCACCTCTCTGCTACCTGACTGTGGCCACAACGTAACCAACCACCTCATACTCTGCTGCCAAGCTAGAGCCACTCACCTCAGAGTAAAGCAACTCCACAGCCTGGCCTTCTCAAGCCTCCATAAAAGACACACTCGTTACAAGAGTCACCAAACTCAGGGAACTCCAAAGCTATAGCATCCCATCAGGAATTTAGTTTAGTTATGGTTCTCTCCACTCCAAATGCAATCAGAGGCCATTTTTTACCATAAGCATTGATACCTCATCATTTAGTCACCCGAGTCCCTGGTAAAATAGAAGAAAAAACTTGAAAATCAAATTAGTGTGTAAAATAAAGGCTTGTCCAGTAGGGTGAATTGTAAAGTTAAGTGACACAAGAGATGGAGAATGGGCACAGCAGTGCCTACTGCTCTTACAAAGGACCAGAGTTCAGTTCCCAGCACCCACATGGTATAACTCACAACTGCCTGTAACTCCAACTTCAGGGTGATCTGATGCCTCTGGCCTCTGTGAGCACCTGCACGCAGGTGCGCACCCCTCCCCCACACACACACATATACATAATTAAAAATAAAACAAAGGAGGCTGGAAAGATGGCTCAGAGGTTAAGAGCACGTACTGCCCTTTTAGAGGACCCAGGTTTAGTTTCCACATCAGGTGGCCCGCAACCACCTGTAACTCCAGTTCCAGAGGATCCAACGCTCTCTTCTGGCCTCCATGCAGCACTACATGCATATGGTGCACATTCAGACAAGCAGGCACACACATATACACATAAAAGTAAGAAAATAAAACTTAAAAAATTTTACATATCTTTAACAACAAAAAAAAAAAGACATGATCCAATAAGATGAGAATGTTCAAAAGCCACTCAGGGAAGTGGCAAGTGGGCTGCTGCGACTAACCTCAGTTACAGCTGCTCCTGACTAGAGTGGGATTAGACAGGCCAGTCTGAAGGGTCAGAAGTATGGAAAGTGATTGGAGGCAGACAATATTCAAAATCGTAAGTGTAAAAAAACATAGAACAAAGGGAAAAGAGTAAAAGAAAATACATGCTCTTACTTTTGTTGTTGTTTTGTTTGTTAGAGACAGGATCTCCCTGCAGCCCTAGCTGCCTGAAACTCATCACATAGACCATGCTGGCCGGAATCCACCTGCTTCTGCCTCCCAAGTGCTGGGGTTAAAGACATGAGTGCACCACCACACCCAGCTTCTTGTGCTTACTTTTCTCAAGAGAAATGACTTAACTGTACTTGAAAGTTGGAGGAAAATTGCAAGTGTTACAGGGATACTGTGGTAAGCAAAATGTAGATTAGGACCCCAAGAAGGCAGAGGGAGAAGTAACAACAGCTTCTGTTTACTGAGCCATTTCAATGAGCCAGCACCTACACTAAGTATACTTTCTTATTTCTAAGTTAATTTATTTGGTTTAATTCTCATCTTTGGAGCAGATTTGATGAGGATACTATATGGGGGGTGGGGGGTGGTAACCTGACAACAATCTGTTCAAAATCAACAGATGCAAATGGCAAACCCAGGTCTGACCCCCAGGCACTTTGCTTCCAGAAAACACACAGATCTACTAAGCACAACCTCCCATGAGATGCTGGAAATCACAGATGTTACTTTTATAAGGAGACGTTTGTGTGTGTGGAATAGGATAGGGCTCCTCGGGAGAAGGGTGAAAGGAAAGTTTAGAATACTCTATAAGCATTTCTTACATGAAAGTCAGTATAATCTATAATCTAATCATATTGTTTACTAAAAATACATTTTTTTTTCTCCCTGTCTCTCTCACTCACTCTTTCTTCACCCCCACCCTCTTCCAGAGAGCTAAATCCTGCACTCTAACAAAAGCCCTTCCAGTCACATGGCTCTCCACCATACCACCTGAAACTCTGGTAACTTCTCCTCCACCCCTAGCCTTGAGGTACTTGTGTACTAGCCCTCCCCCCCCCTCCCTCCAAGAGCCCGCGTGAATCCTTTGAAGTCAAGGGTGCCAACCTATTCCTGGCAGTGGTCTGACTAAATATATAGTGCATCACAGCAGTGTAAAGAGACACTGACAGCAGCAAAATGAAGGGGGGGAAAAGAGTTAAGATTTCTACTTGCTGACATAGTCTTGATGAAGCACAACTCTATACTCTGCCTGAAGCACTGAAAGAACAGCGGGCTCTCAGCTGAAAATCTTTTCATTTAAATGTGTCAATTTACAAATCTGCAGGCTTCCTTAGGCATTCTCCTAGTCCTTCCTTTTGGGGGCCTCTCCTCCTCTCCCCTATCTCCTTATCCCCATCCACACTTAGACCTTTCCATCCCAGTATTCCCCATTCCACTTTTACATCACATGTGTTCTACAGCTCCTCCCACTTAAAGTCATTTTTTTCTCCTCTCTCAGGGTCCCCTTTCTAGTTTTCTGAACTCTATATATACTCCCTTTCACATAAACACACACATAAAAGTTAGAAGCTAGCATCTACATATCAGAGAGAACATGCAATGTTTGTCATTATACACCAGGGCTGCCTCACACTGTTTTCCGGGGGGGGGGGGGGGGGGGGGGGGGGAAAACAAAAAATAAATAAAAAGATATTTTAATGTTGTAAATGTTTCAATGTGACTGCTCTTGTCATGGTTGTTTTAAGGCTATATACATTCCTAAAAAAATCAAAATATTCTAGAAGGATACAAATCATTGTTAATCATGATTGCCTCTAAGGAGGCAAATGTGGAAGCCCTATTTTTCATTGCATACCCTTTTAGACTGACAAATTTCTACTACCATGTACATAGGTTGTTTTTCAGTAAACACAAAACTAATACCAAATTTAAAAACAGCAATAAGTTATCTTTCAAAGGACGAAAGACTATAATATTAAAAACATGAATATGGTAGCCAGGTATGGTAGCTCATAGCCTTAATCCCAGCACTCAGGACGCAGAGGCAGGTAGACCTCTGGTTCAAGGCCAGTGTAATCTACATAGTGAGTTCCATGCAGCCAAGTTACATATTGAGACCATGGATATATCTGAACAATTCGATTTATGAAAATCAAACTATACTTCATTTATTAGTGTTTATATTTTGTTAGAAGATAAAAGCTCCCATCCATAATATTCTGAACTACAGCTATTTCTCCATTTGTGATAAATCTTAGCCTATTTATAAATGTTTGAAATTTTCCAAAAGCCTTATATGGAAAAATGCAAGCAGTTTAATACACAGTTCCAAATAAGAAAAAAATGCAAGCTGGTCCTCATCAACAGCTGAATCAGTTACTGACAGCCATCTTGGTCCTCACCCTAACATCAGATGCAACAGCCCAAATCACAATCCTGTCTTCCTAACATTGTAACTCCCAGAAACAATGTTTTAGAACTAGCAGGAGACAATAATATGGAAAAAAGGAACTCTTTTTGTGTGTTTGTTAGTTTGAGACAGGGTCTCCCTGTAGCCCTGGCTGGTCAGCAACTCGCTATGTAGGCCCGGCTGGCCTCTATCTCACAGAGACCTCTGCTGCCAGAATGCTAGGATTAAAGATGTGTGTCATCATGCCTAGTGAGGCCCATTTTATTCAGGTCTATCTCAAAGTACTTTGTCAAAGCCAGAAGATCAAAAACATTTTTAAAAAATTATCAAACTATTCTAGTTGAAGAAATGTTGTATTACTTCCTTGAGAATTCTCTTTAAAGTTTTAACAAATATATACAAATACACCAATATAAATGTATATAGGATTCTGAACATTTTATTTCAATCATATAATAAATGTAAAATGTGAATTATCTCTAATCTTCCTTAGACTACTTTCTTCTTACTACTACCATCTTGACTGACATTGAAATTTATCCCAGAAAATAAATATAATCCTGTTATTAGTAACATAACACATTTTCCCAATACATTTTATATAAAAGTTTGTTTTTAAGTCACTTATATCTCCCTAAATCTGTGGCACACCAAGGCTGGGATATATTCATGATTAGGGGGGTAATCTTCTGTAGTTGTTAGTGAGTCATGCCTCAATTTGGCTCACAGGTAAACAACAAAAAGCTCTGCTGTGCCCACGAGCTCCCTCTTCCCAGAACAGATGCAAAGTCATCTTTATAGAGTTCCCTAAAATTTCTACATATTGACATAATCTGTTTAAGTTGGAAGATATCCAAAGCAACGGAAACAAATTTTTAATGCTTTCCTATGTCACAGAATTACAGAAAGAAATATAATTTATCTTTACAAAACTTGCCCTGTGGATTTGAGATGATTATATTCATTACTAAGCTGTTACTTTAAAAAAATAAAATAAAATGGCATAAATTAAGAGCATGGACAGTAGCATGAAGGTTTACCTGTTGAATCAAATTCAATGGGCTGGCACCGGCGGCTAGATGACCAGTCGCATTTGAGGACTTGACCTCCTTCCACAATTCCAGGCTGGGTCGTGTTTGCTTTGGGGGCTCCCACCAGGAGAAACATCCTGCTACAATACAAATGACACCAGGCATTAAGCCATATCTTATGATTTATGTCCAAACATTCTTTTGATATTATCCATAAATACTATTAAAAACCATTTTCTAATGGCATAATTTCTCCATTATAAGATAATTCATGTTGCATTCACTTAAAAATGTACACTTTCCAAACTATATATTTTAAAGACATGCAGTTTTTTCACCAAAGAGATGGTTCAGCTGGTAGTGATTTGCCACCAAGTCTGATGACCCAAGTTCAATCCCAAGAACCCAGATGGTGGAAGGAGAGAACTGACTCCACAAGTTGCCATCTGACTTCACGTATATACCACCCCCCAAATTCAAATAAAGTAATGAATTTTTTTAAAAATTTCAAATAGTATTTTAAATAAATACAGTTTATTATGTCATGTCTCAATAAAGCTGTAAAGGTATGCTGGTGGCTAGAGAGATGGCTCAGTGGCCAACAAGTACTGCTGTAGCAAAGGACCTGAGTTTGGTTCCCAGCACCCATGTCTGGAAGTTCAAAGTTACCTACAGCTCCAGGGGATCTGCACCTTCTTCTGGCCCCTGTAGCTACTGCACTCACATGCACAGACCCCCACAGAACTCTACACACACACATAAGCACAACTAAAAATAAAATCTTTAAAAATAAATAAATAAAGTGTATGCTGGAAGAGTCAGGGGTTTGGTTTGGTTTTGACTTTTGTCATATGCTATGCATTTTTTAGGGGGGTGGGGTTTGAGACTGGGTCTCCCTGTAGCCTCAGCTGGCCTGTAACTCAATATGTAGACCAGCCTAACCTCATGCTATGCATTTTTAATTCAAATTTATTTTACGGGATGTATAAAAACTTAAAAATATAAATATACTCATATAGTAAAAAATATAAATATACACATATAGCCAGCCAAGTGTGGTGGCATATAACTTTAGTCCCAGTGCTTGTGAAGCAGAGGCAAGTGGATCTCTGTGAGAGTGAGGCCAGCTAGTTGGGACTACAGGGAGACCCTGTCTCAAAGAGACCATATATATACATATTATATATATGTATATATGGCACTATGTGATGTTTAAATACATGTATATTTTATATGTCTAAGCCATGACAAACATCTATCTCAAACAGCTATCATTTATTTGTTTAATATTTTATTATTTTATTTTCTGTGTATGTATGACTGTATTGCCTACATATATGTAAGTACACCTGTGTCATGCAATGCCCACAGAGGTCAGAAGACTGCTAACAGTTGCAGACATCATGTGGGTGCTGGGAACCAAACCCAGGTCCTCTGCAAGAACAGCCAGTCTGTTAATCACTGAGACAAATCTTCAGAGTCCACTATCATTTACTTTATGTTAAACAAATTCAAAATTGTTTCATCTAGCTTTTTGAAGCATGAAATATATTACCATTAGATATAACCATAAAATACCAGAACTTCCAGCTGGGCATGGTGGCGCATGCCTTTAATCCCAGCACTCGGGAGGCAGAGTCAGGCTGATCTCTGTGAGTTCAAGGCCAACCTGGTCTACATAGTGAGTTCCAGGACATCTGGGGCTACAGGGAGACCCTGTCTCAAAAAGACCAAAAAAATAAAATAAAAAAATACCAGAACTTCTGTATTGCTTCATTGCTGTGACAAAATACTCTGACCAATACCAACTTGGGGAGGAAAGAATGCTAACCTGGGTCACAGTTCATCAGGGAGCCCAAGGTAGGAATGCAGGGCAGGAGCCTGGAGCCAGAGCCTGGAGCACAGGTCACAGAGGAACACTGCTTACTGAATTGTTCCCCTAGCCTGTGTTCAACCTGATTTCTTATACAATACATAACCACCTGTCCAGGGGTGGCACTACCCACAGTGGGCTGGGCCCTCCCAAAGAAATCAACAATCAAGAAAATCCCCCACACACATGGCCACAGGCCAGTCTAATGGAGGCAATTCCCCAATTGAGGCTCCCTCAACCCAGGTGTGTCAAGTTGACACTAAAGCTATCCAGCACAACTTCCTATTTCTAATTATAATCCAGTACCCTGAATGCTGGGTAAACTACATTCATAAATGATTCTAAGTGAATTACAACAATGTATGGTAATTTTAAATACCATTTTCCCATTTCAAATATATACATGATATATCTATGTTTCTACAGATAGATATATGAACTACTGTGTCAGGGCTCATGCTGTAATCTCAGCACTCAGGAGGTGGAGGCAGGAGGATCAGGAATTCAAGGTCATCCTCAGCTATTAAAAAGCTACTATGAGAGAGTGACAATTTCTGGCCTCTCTGGCAGAGGGCCTGAGCACACAGGACTGCCTGAGAGCCCCCGGATCCTGCCTCCACATGGTGGGTATGTTAGAATTATTTGTCTTCAACTGAAGGTTCCCAGTCAGGCAGGCCTCTGGTGAGTCCCAAAATTGAGGGTGGGGCAGCCATGTTGGGTTGCAGCTGAAGAGTCCTGGATGGGGAGCAGGCTGAGCTCTTTTGCAGCTTTAAAAACTTATTTAATTGGGACTGGAGAGATGGCTCAGCAGTTGAGAGCACTGACTGCTCTTGCAGAGGACCTAGGTTTGATTCCCAGCACCCACATGGTGGCTAACAACCATCCATAACTCCAGTTCCATGGGAATCCGACGCCTTCTTCTGACCTCTGCGGGCACTGCATGACACAGGTGCACTTACACACATGCAGGCAATACACTCATACACATTTAAAAAAAAAAAAAGAAGAAAATATTATTTAATTAATTTATTTTTATTTTATGGATACGTGTTTTGGCCACATGTGTATGGGTGCTCCCCTGTTGTACAATGCCTGAGGGGGCCAGAAAAAAGGGTGTTAGAGCCCCTGGAAATGGAGTTGGGCACCACATAGGTGCTAGGAACCAAGTCAGGGTCTTCTGTAGGAGAAGCCAGTGCTCTTGATTGCTAAGCCATCTCTCCAATCCTCTTTTGAAGTTTTAAGGGTCACCAGTGGAGTCACTCTGCACACCTACTGAAGGCAAAGTCTTTAAAATCCTTTAAATTTCTAATTGACAAACAATGTATATATTTATGGTATGCGGTGTGGTAAGGAATATATATCTAAAATGTATAATGATCAAATCATTAACACTTCTGTCTCTTTAAACATTTATCATTTGTGATGAAAACCCTGGAGCGCCTCTCCTCTAGTTCTTTATAATATAAAATAAATTGTTGTAAACTCCAAAAAAAAAAAACTACTATGAGGCCCAGCGTGTGAAGCACGCCTTTAGGCCCAGCACTTGGGAGGCAGAGGCAGGCAGATTTCTGTGAGTTCAAGGCCAGCCTGGTCTACATAGTGAGTTCCAGGCCAGCTGGGGCTATAGGAGACCCTGTCTCAAAAAGATTAAAAAAAACTACTATGCTCAATTTTTATTTAATAATGACTAATACATTTCTCTTTACAATATTAATCTAGTAGGTTTCTAGTCAAAGACTCTGATTATAGTCCAATTTCTTATTGGCATAAAATAAATTGAAAACAAGATAATCAGAAATCCCTTTTTTTTTTTTCAGTATAAAGAAATATTTAAGGACTGGCAAGATTGCTTAGTAGGTAAAGGTGCTTGCCACCAAGTCTGAAGGCCTGAGTTCAATCCCCAAGAGAACAAATTTCTACAAGTTAACCCCAACCACCACATGCAAGTGCCAAGGCCCACATGCATGCACACATACACACACACACATAAAATAAATGTAAATTTTAGATTACATTAAAAATGTTTAGTTGTTTCTATTCATTCAAACCTTTGTTTTCTATTCTATTAAAAAGATGTAGCTTGAGCATTTTCCCTCCATCAGGCTCAGTACTGACAAAGACACCTGCTCTAGACAGGGATCCTACTGCCCAGTTTACAAGAAACTAACCAACAAACAAATCACTCAACATTACAAGAGCTATGAAGGAGACAAACAATTAACTAAGAGAAATTCCTAGAAATGGGGAGAGGAGGCCTCCCTTAAGTAAAGGAAAGTTATCTCCAAGGAATGGAGGGAGAGAGATCTTCTAGGTAAAAGGAACTGACTCTAGGCAAAGTGTCTTCGAAGAATGGGAAGAGAGACTTCTTTGAGATAAAGCAGTCAGAAAATTATCTCTGTGGAACTCACAGAAAATTGAGACAGGCAGGCTTAGAAGGAAGGAGGGCACCTTGCCTAGTGGGTTGCTGGTGGGGGAGTAGGGAGGACAGGTGGGATGGATGTGAGATGAAGAGGTAGCTGGAGCAACTTAGGCAAGGTATAAAGATCCTGACAGGGAAGAATCTAGTCTCCAGGAGAGACCAGAAAAAGAGGTGTGTGACTAAGCAAGCTGGGAGTGGCCCAGAAAAACAGCCTGGGAGCCTGGCAAAAGCTGACTCATGAAGGGCTTTTCAGACATGGTACAACTGCCAGTTTTACCTCAGATCTATTTCAAACCTTATGAAAACTTATTTTTATGCCTTATGAGGAAGGCATTAAGAAAGAGAAAGACAACATAAAATAAGATAGCAAGCTCAGGGAGGTGACAGTGGCCTGTAGTGGGAAGGGGATGGAGGAAGTGACTGGTAGACAGATTTGAGAACTATCCAGAGTACAATGCGCAGAGATAGTGCCTATAGCTTTAAACATGGAGAAGGGGAAGACAGAAGAACGCCATGCTGGTTTTGTTCCTGGGTGCTGGAGTTAGGAACAAGTCTTAGGTAGGGGAGCAGAAGGCAGATCACAGGAAAACAAGAATTCAGTTCTCCGTCTGTTCCTCTGTGATGTCTGTGGAACACCTAATGAGTAGGTAGCCAGGAGCTCTGAGAGGTCTGTAGAGAAATAACATGTTGATGGTGTCAGAACACAAAATGGCACGTGTTCAATAAGAGCTCGGAGAATAGAGGGTCAGAGTGAGTGCTGAAAGTCAAGGAAGAAAGACAAGATAGTATAGAAACTGACCACCTTTTTTCTCAAGAAACTGAGATTTTGAAAACTTAAATATTCTTTTTTCTCTTTTTGGAAAATTATAAACCAACCTACATGTTAAATATTCAATGTGCTAATTTTAATTTTTGAATCAATTTCAACTTCACTCTTCACTTATTCTGGGGAGTAGCAGTCAAATCTCACCTGAACCAGAGCGAAGGCTACTACCAGACTGCTAGGTAATAAGCATCCTACACTCTGCTTCTTATCTCCAAACCCACAAATTCAAAACACAAATGAAACTCCCAATCAAGCCACGCCCCATTTAATAAAGCTTTATGCAGTCATACTTGGCAGCCATAAACTACCAGTGCTGGCTCCCTCCCAACGCAGAAAACTATTCTGAGTAAGAAATCAGCTGAGTTTTCATTCGGCAAGAATCTCATAAGAAAAAAAAAAAAAAGGTTGAGTCAAAGAATTACACCACCCACAAGGGAGACAGTCACTCCTTGTGGTCACAACCTCCTGTATTCTTTCTCTAGTTGATTAACAGTTAAATTACATATATATGTAAATTATAATATGCAAATTTTCTAGCTGTAAATATACGTTATATGGATATATATGCTTTTTGATTTCAAGTAGATCAAAACTTCGCATACATGTCTAGGGATGTCGCTCAGTGTTACTGCACTTGCATAACATCAATAAAGCCCGGGGCTGGCTCTCTGGCACCACAAAAAGAAAAAAAAAAAACGTGATACAGCTCATTTGGTAAAGGGTAAAGTTTAGCTTGCCTAGCTTGCACACAGCCCTGGGTTTAATCCCCAGAACTACATAAAACCAGGTGTGATGGTACATGGCTGTAATCCCATCACACAGGAGGTAGAAATAGTAAATTAGAAATTCAAGGTTATCCTTGGCTACATAGTGCTACCTAACAAGTTCAAAGCCTGCCTGAGCTACAAATGAGACCCCTTTCATAAAATAATTCTTTTCCTACTGAAGGAAAAAAAGAAACAAACATACATAACGGCCCTTCATCCAAATTAAATGATGAGCTGGGCATAGTGGTGCATACCCTTGATCCTGGCAGAAGCAGGCGGACCTCTGTGAATTCAAAGCCAGCCTGTTCATGTGGCAAGTTCCAGTCCAGCCAGGGCTATATAATGAGATTGTCCCAAAAACACTCAAACAAAAAAACAAATTAAATGAATTTTTTCAGTGTTCTCTAGAGAAAGAAAACATTAGAAAAATGTTTTTTGTTTTTTGTTTTTTTGAGACAGTTAGTCCCAGCTGGCCTGCAACTTGCTATGTAGACCAGGCTGGCCTTGATCTCACAGAAATCCAGCTGCCTCTGCCTCCTGAGTGCTGAGATTAAAAATGTGCACTGCTTTTTTGATTCCAATAAAATTTTATACAGACAGAAGTTAGATGTGATTCATGGATTGTGATTTTTTTTCCAATTAGTGGTTTAGTCAGTGGGTACCCCTCGGACAAGAGCTCGGAATCAGGGAGAGGAACCAGGCTCTGCAGAATGCCGTCCTCCCAACTGGGCTTGGCATGGGGTCCTCCCTCTATGGGATGCTCTCTGTTAGGTTTAGCAGGTATCCCCTCCCCTAGCCGTTCAGGCTTAGATGTGGTACCATGTCCAGTGCTACAGGGCTACTGCCCTAAGCTGTGTCCCTTCTCCCTAACAATGTTAAGGTTGGAATGAAAGCTCTGGGAAGGATCAGGGGAGGGGGGAGCTGAGTCATAGGGTGGCAAGTGACCCTGAGTGCTTGGGACCATCCACACTGGGTCACAGTTCAGGAGAGCTGGTTCCCACAGCTGCCCTGCCACCACAAAGCAACTCAATTCTGGATTGTCCTTCACACAACTCTTTTCGGAGCCTTTTATAATTCCTTTGTGAAAGTGCTTTTTTGAATATGGGGCTCTAATTTACCCTTATGCCTGCCAAATATAAGAATTTAAGAAAAGGTGACAGTAGAATAGCAAATAAATTCATTAGCAATAGGCCTTGATCTTTAACTGTATATCAGTAAGTCATTTCTGGTGAGCCCCAACTACTCTAGACTGCAGAAATCACCCTGTCCTAATCACCCAATTATTTAAATTATCCTTAAAATTATTTCCTAATGTAACAACTTTAATTTTGTACTTCAGATATTTTCTTGACTTGGCAACTGTACAACAGAGGGGGCTAGTTAGTTATTAGGGGAACAGACTTCTGCAAAGGCAGAAGAAAGAAAGGGCGCAGTAGGAGAGGACGCTGGCTGAAAACGCACAACTGGCAGCCCTCAGCCCCAGTGCCTCTGCAAGACCAGGAACCCCTGCTGCTTTTCATCAGATCTGCACATTACAGGCATGAAATGATGGTAATTAGAAGTGCTAATATGGATGTTCATCCAGTTTCCCTGTGCATACACTTCATGTACAGTCTTGCACACTAGTAAAATGCCACAGAAATAGAATAATACAGCAGGAATGAGTGAGGACTTTGAGGATCTAAATCATAGGTTAATGAGGGAAAAGATGAGGAATAGGGCAACAGAGATGGCTCAGGGGGTCAAAGCACTTGCTGTCAAGTCTGATGACCTGGGCTTGATCCCTGGGACTCACATTGTAGAAAGAGAGAACCAACTCTGAAATGTTGTCCTCTGACCTCTACACATGTGCCATGGCACTCATGTTCACACATCCTTCACACACACACACACACACACACACACACACACACTCAAATGTACTGAAAAGTAAAAATAAAAGAGGAACAAAGTTTCTTTGTTTGAAATAACTATTACTTTTAAGATACGTAAGTTTTTTAAGACAAATGGAGAGCTGGAGAAAGTAAAATTACTTTAGACATACGTTAAAAAAAATTTTTTTTTGGCCAGTTCCAGCTGGCCTGGAACTCGCTATGTAGACCAGGCTGGCCTCAAACTCACAGAGACACGCCTGCCTCTGCATCCCAAGTGCTAGGATTAAAGGCCTGTGCCACCATACCAGGCTAGACATATGTTAAAATTTTAAGAAAGGATTATATACTTTAAAAAAAAAAAGTATTCCCAAAGAATGGAGAGTACAGGATAGTAAAAAGATACTGTGAAAATTAAGGAACACAAAAGGAAGGATCAATAGATAGATAGATAGATAGATAGATAGATAGATAGATAGATAGATAGATAGACATATATATATATATATATCAAAAGCCTAGTAATGAAATGCTTTATAAAAATCAAGTAATTGATACTTAAAAGTTCAACTAGGAAAGTCTACTGATCTTCTAGGACAGCCTAATTCGGGTAAGAGAAGTCACAGACTTCTACAATATAACAAGCAGCACAATCAAGTGCAGACAGGTGAGGACTCAAAATTATAATCACCAAAGTCAACTGTGAAAGTCCCTGAAACTCCATGCTTCCCGCTCTAGTGACAGAGATATAACAATGTTCACCGTGATTATTTAAAAGGAATTTTTTTCTCAGGTGGACAGTAGATAAATAAAAGCTTAGGAAAAGTCTAAAAGTCACGTATTAATAAAATATATAGTATTAGCACTCAAAGCACCAATTAATATAATTAATAAGCTATCTCCTAATGAAATAGGAAACAAAATTGTAAATCTGTTTTTCAAGGGGGCTTTTCTTCCCTCGGTTTTCTCAAAGGGCCATTAATGGTCAAGTAATTAACTCAAATCAAAGAGGGAAAAGCAGAGGGCAGGAAAGCTGGCTCACAGCATTTCCTGGCAAAGTGGACAGGTGGGGAGCCAGCTCAGGGTTGCGTGGAGTGGACAAGACCACCAAAGAGCAGAGCAAATTTGAAGGAAAGCAACAAAAGGTTCACATGCTTTCCGTTTTCTCCTCATAGGCTCCATCTCACTCCAAAAAGTTTGCCCAAAACATTTACCAGGCTCCACATCTTTACCACTGTTTGAGATAACTGGATTTATTTCCACTAAATGACTCCATAGGACTCCAGGAATGAGTATGCTATTCTTAGGATGCCAAGAAGTGCAGTGAGGTTAAGGAGCAGCAGGAGAAGGGGGAGAGGAAAGGAGGCAAGGCAGATGGGAAGAAAGGAGAAAGGGGAAGAAGACAGGGAACAGGATCCCAGGCACCAATGGAGAATGGCCTTCAGTGCACTTCCTATCTGGTGTGCGCTGGAAGTACAGTTGCTTCACAGAATGTGGCTCTGGCTACCAAGAAAGGACAGCCTGCCAAACAATGACAAGTACATTTTTCAAACCCTCCAAATGAACTAAGCTATTTGGCTGCTTCCAGCACTGACCTTCCCAAGATAAAGCATGTTTCATATAGACAGCCTACTTCAGAGTAACCAACAAGCCCTTACCAAAAAGAACTTCTGAAAAAAATACTGTTCATGCATATAGAAAGCAATGCATATAAAATAGCTGAGGTCTAATTTCAGTCTCAGTTTTACTCTCATTTTTAAAAACAAATGCTTCAGAGCCGGGCGTGGTGGCGCACGCCTTTAATCCCAGCAGAGGCAGAGGCAGGCGTATCTCGGTGAGTTCAAGGCCAGCCTGGTCTACACAGTGAGTTCCAGGACAGCTGGAGCTACAGGGAGACCATCTCAAAAAAAAAAAAAAAAAAAAAAAAATGCCTTCGAGTCAACAGCTAAACTGAAACAGAAGCAGTACCTACCAAGTTCCAATATGCTTCCCGAATGTCCTATAAAACTATGGTCCCAATTACAAGTAATAGTATTGCTTTCCAAATAATGAAGGCTATAGTTTATGTCTTATAAACTATAAATACATTTTATATTTATCATGAGAAGAATCAGTGAACACAGCAACAATTACACTGACATTTGTGAAAACATGCTGGAATAAATCCGTGTGTGTGTGTTATTCTGTAGCTCATGTTAGCTTGAAACTCACTTTTATACCAGCCCTGCCTCAAACTTGTGGTGATCCTCCTCCTGCCTGTCTTCTGAGTGCTGAGATTTCAAATGTATCACCACACAAAGCATTTGGATCATTTTGTAAAGTATTGTGACAATGGTTACTATACCGAAGTCTAAAAACAGAAACTACAAGAGGCCTTAGACTAGGTTAAGCAGTGTGGACTTTCTCTGCTGGTGGAAACGTTGAAAACTGTATCAACAGAATATCAAGATCAAAAGAGATGTTTCCAAAATATAAAACTAGTGGAAATATAAAATATAAAAGATGCTTTGGTAGGGTCTAGGAGCCAAATGATGGGCAGAATGATTAAAGAGGTCCTCAGTGGCCAGACCCAGGCTCAGGGAGGACTTAGAGGCAGAAAGCAGAGGTAGATGCAAGGAAACTCAAAGAAGGAAGAAGTTCCCATACCTTCTGCCTGGTGACTAAGCGGTGACTAATCTTGGGAAAGTGCAGTAGGGGAGACAAGGAAAATAGAAAACGAGAGGGAGGAATAGGAAATTATTTCCAGGGCAACAGAAAAAAAGATGGTGCTATTAATGGAAGCAGAAACGCAACTGACATCTCTCTCAGTACAAAAATAATTCACTTTTAGTCAAAATGAGTTAAGATAAGGTACTTGAGGCTCCAGGCTACTGTTTTTCATGGCAAAATGCTTAAAAGCTTGTCAGTCTGCCATGTATCCTGGACACTAAATTCTTGCCATAGAATTAACAGCAACAAATAATAACAATAAATAATTAACAGTATTTGCAAAATACCCCATCAACTCCAAAGCATTTAAATGCTAATTCATGATGAAAGACAGAGTATATTTTCAGTCAGAATTCCTGTACAAATTAAACCTAAAAGCTACACCTTGGGGGCCAATAAAATGTCCCACAATATAAAATAAATCCATCTAAAAATGTCTGGAAAAGAGATTTATTTGTTTGATTGATTGATGTTTGCTGTCTTTTTAAAACAAGGTCTTCCTGTAGCTGAAGCTGGCCAGGAACTCACTATGTTCCAGACACTCAAATCTCACAGAGATCAGCATGCCTCTGCCTTCTGAGTGCTGAGATTAAAGGTGTGAGTCACCACACCAAGGGAAAAGAGATTTTTAAGTGGCAAATTAACTAAAAGGACTACATACTCAAAGGTACAGCACAAATTTACCATACTTGAGTTGAATCTCTAGACCTACCCTTAACTCCAAAAAGAGATTACATGAAATGTGAAAGTGATTAAATGTTGCCTGCAGTTTTGTTTTGTTTTTATCATTTTGGAAAATCTGGGCACAGGTCTCACAGGAAGTACTGTGATTGGAAATAAACCTGAGTTTGTTGTATAAAACTATGTCTGGTTTCCATCAGCTTCACCAACTGTCTGTGTTACTGTAAAGACTGTTACCATAATAATAGTCAGCAGCATTCAGAAAAATGGTGGGAATACATTCTAAAGAATGTCTCAACATGCCAGGTGTGGTGGCCTAAACCTTCTTTAATCCCAGCACTAGGGAGGCAGAGGCAGGTGGATCTCTGATTTCAAGGCCAGCCTGGTCTACACAGGCTCGAGACCCTGTCTCAAAAAAAAAAAAAAAAAAAAAAAGAATGTCTTCTCAACAATCGCAGACAAATACTAAGGCCACCCTCAAATTACATATATATTAGCAAAATGGTCCTATCCAAGTCAAAATTATCCTGTACCCCTTCCAAAAATGAACACCTTGCAGGGAAAAATGTGGTAACAAAAATATGTTTTTACCACATTTAAGTGATTAGGTGCTTAGAAATAACCAAATAAAGTTTCTTTCTTCAAAAACGATGTAATAAACACCATAAAACACGAGGTGAATACTCATTAAATCAGTATTTCTAACACTAACATGGGATGTAGTGAGAATGACCTCAGCGTTGAGTAAAATCACACACAACATTTAATCCAAAACTGACAAAAACTGTTAGAAATCCTCACGGACAGGGTAATTTGAAAGCCTAAGTGAACTGTTAAATGCTGTAGCATTCAAATGACCTGGAGCAAGAGAAAACTCAGCAAACATCCTAGCTCTATCAGAACAACGACCTAAATAGTGAATCACTATAAAAAGAGAGGATGACACATTCGATTCATCTGGTCGACCTCAAATCCGCAAAGGTCTCACAGTCCCAAAACACGAATTTAATGCAACAACATGGGCACTTTAGTCATCGGAGTGTCTGGAAAAGGAGTGAGAAGAAACAATAAGAATAAAAGGGGGGGAAATGGAAGGGCGTGAGGGGGAAGGACTGAGGAAGAGGCTAACCAGTACAGAAGAAAAAGTTCAGAGACAAGTGACCCAAGCCTAAGTGACAGAAGCCGCGAGAAATCTCGTAGAAGCAGTTTGTACTGATTTCCTACTTTTCCTGAAGGTTCTGTCCAGATCTTCCACGCTCTCTGCCGGTGATCTGGGCCAGTTGGAAGAAGTTGGGGACAGGGTGAAAGTAGATGGTGAGTGCTAGGCTGGGTCATCCCCGCACACGTCTCCACCCTCCGGGAGCGGAGCGGCCCGGGGATGCAGTGGTGGCCGCAGAGGCCAGGGTGAGCGCGCGGTGGGGGAGGGGACCGGAGCGCGGCCACTTACGAGGACGCGCTGGGCACGAAGAAGTCCACAGCGAAGCCGAAGTAACTTCCCTCGGGGCCGGAGTACTCGGACGGGCTGTCCACGTCCAGGTTGAAGGCGCCGCCGAGGGGCAGCAGGAGGCCGGGGAGCAGCAGCAGGAGGCCGCGGGGCCGAGGGCGCCCGGGCGCAGCCATCGCCGGACGTGCAGCCCCAAGGCGACCGTCCCTGTCCGGGCGCTCGGTGCCCGGCCCGCCGCCTGAGCTCACCCGAGCTGGCCCGGGCTAGGTCGCTGCAAGGCCGGCGGCGCAGCGAGACGTGCGGGCTGATCCGGGCAGGGCGGGGCGGCCGCTGGGAAAGCGCGGCGGGGCGCCGGGCTAGGGCTCGGGCACTCGCGCGGTGCCGGGCGCCGTGGGGACTGGCGGGGCAGCGCCGCCCCTCGGGCCTGGAGCTGCCGGTCTAGGGGAGGAGGCGGGGAGGAGCCGGAGGTTGGGCCGGCAGCCGAAGGAGGAAGTCGCGCCGCGCCGCCTCCCCCTGGACAGGCTCGCAGCACTTCCGTGCGCGAA
The DNA here is from genome assembly GCF_000622305.1 of Nannospalax galili. Taxonomy (NCBI): domain Eukaryota; kingdom Metazoa; phylum Chordata; class Mammalia; order Rodentia; family Spalacidae; genus Nannospalax; species Nannospalax galili. The sequence continues at coordinate 1,080,025 of NW_008328334.1, forward strand.
ATCCTGGCGGGTCCTCGGAACCGGCTCGGGCCGCGTTCGGAACCTCGGAGCCCCGCAGCGAGCGCTGCGACCACTCGGACTCCTACCGAGCTCCGCGCAGTGGCGACGGTCGGACCGCAGTGCCTCCGAGCCCCGCGGCCGGCGGCAACTTCTGAGAGACTTTTGTTTCCGAATGCGGAAAGCTTTCCCCGCTTTTCTTGGGTCTGCCGCCCAGCCCGACTGGCGCTCACCGACGGAACTCGGTAATTAGATGGCATTCCCTCCCCTTCCATCCCACACACAACTTAATTACAAACTTCCAGAAAAGGAGCAGGGGCCCTCCCGGATAGGCACGGTGTGGAAGCTGGATCTCACTGGCTGACACAGCGTTGGTAAGGCACAGGTGAGGCAGGGAGCCTTTCAAGTCCTGCCCTTGGGCCAGGATTCCTGGGTTGGGTGGCATCATTTCAGACAACCGATGACTGATTTAGGATGTTCAGGTGTGTGTGACTGTAGAGTTGGGAAAAGGAACATGGACCATGGAAATAAGACCCCTCGTGGCTCCCATTCCCTCCGCAACAACCCTGGACTCAGCGGTCCTTCTGGACAGGAACTTGACCTGCTTTATATTCCCAGTCCCTACCACCTGGTCAGAAATATTATCAATAAACTGTTCAATCAGTGACTGAATGGCAGATGAAATGAAGAGTGAACTTTTCTCAGAGTTCCTGTGTTGTGTATCACATGCTAAAGAATTTGGTGACAGGACTGGAGAGATGGCTCAGTGGCTCAGCAGTGGTTACGAGCTCTTGCGGAGGATTGGAGTTTGGTTCCCAGCTCCCACAACCTGCTACCACCTGTAACTCCGGTTCCAGGAGCTCCGGTGCCCTTTTCTGCCTTCTGTAGGCATTGCATGTGCATGAATTACTTATATACATGCAGGCAAAACACCCATACATATAAAAATAAAGTACTTCTATTAAAAGAAGAAATTGGTGGTAAGGATAAATATAAATGCATCGTGTGGACCTTGAATACTTGAAAGTACTCTAATGGAAATTTTGAACTATTTTCCAAAGTAATTATTAAAACTCAATCACAGACCAAATACTGAGGCAGGAGACCCCCTTTAGCCCAGGGGCTCAAGAAGATCGCAGGCAACAGAGGGAGAGCCCTCTCAAGCAACAACAAAAAGCACCTCCATGACAGCATACATTCATCACGCATTAAAGACACGTGTGCACTATGTGCATATGCTTAATTGCATTTAGCATTTTGATTTTTAAATTTCACTGAAAGATTTGTAACAAAATCTTTGGAATCCAGCATCTTTGTAAAAGAAATTACTAAGACAGGAAATCCTACATGAATATTTACATAAATACAATGCATCTGTCTCCTCGTTTTTTAATATATTTTATTTATTTTTATTTTTTGCGTATGAGTGTATTGTCTACATGTATGTGAGTGCACCCATGTCGTGCAATGCCTGCGGACGTCAGAAGAGGCCGTCAGATTCCCTGGAACTGGAGTTACTGATGGTTGTGAGCTGCTATGTGGGTGCTGGGAATTGAAACCAGGTCCTCTGTAAGAGCAGTCAGTGCTCTTAACTACTGAGCCATCTCTCCAGCCCCACTATGTTTCTTAATGTGTACAGAAACACAAAGATTCCATACACTGTGAAAACCTGAGAGCCAGTCCAGGTAAAGGCCCATCTAGGAATGAAGAGGAGAAGAAAGTTTAAGCTGTGGCTCAATAGAGTAAGCCTCTCACTCTCAATGTCCTGACCTAGAACAGAAATCTTAGCAGACTGGAAGACCAAAGGAAGAGATGCAAGAGAGGCATGGAAAGGAAAAGGCTGAAGGAATGGCAGCTCACACACCCACTCAAACCTGAGAGAGAGTAGGACTCAAACTGCTACTAAAAGTAGTTGGGGAAATAGCTCAGCAGTCAAGAGGACATACTGCTCTTGCAGAGGATCTGAGTTGGGTTCCCAGCACCCATGTCACAGACTTCACAACTGCTTACAACTCCAGTTCCAGAGGGATCCAACACCTCTGGTCTGGGCACCCACGCACATGTGCACATACCCACACACAAACACACACACATACACATAATTAAAAATAAATCTTTAAGGGGCTGGAGCAATGGCTCAGCAGTTAAGAGCACTGACTGCTCTTGCAGAGGACAAGGGTTCAGATTCCAGCACCCATATGGTTGATAACAACCATCTATAACTCCAGTTCCAGGGGATCTGATGCCCTATTCTGACCTCTGTGAGCATTGCAGGACATGGGTGCACTTACATACATACAAACAATACACATACACACAAAATAAAAATATAATAAATGAAATATTTTTGAAAATAAAAATAAGTCTTGCCGGGCGTGGTGGCGCACACCTTAAATCCTAGCGCTTGGGAGGCAGAGGTAAGTGGATCTCTGAGTTCAAGGACAGCCTGGTCTACATAGTGAGTTCCAGGACAGCTGGGGGGCTACAGGGAGACCCTGTCTCAAAAAGACAAAAAAAAAAAAAAAGCTTGCATGGCTAGCAGACTAACCTAGTACGTCATGGACTTCATGGACAACTTGGATTATACATGCAAATCTACTTGTGTGACCCTGGTTGAGCAGCTATTCAGTCCCTGTCTTTCAAAACAGCATTACAGAATCTAGATTCAGCCAATGCTTGTTCAAGATCCACATTGTCCTTGGTTTTTGGAGGGAAAAGTATGTTTTATTCCCTGTAAGAAAATCAGGGCCCCTGTGCACCCCACAGCACTACTCCTTATTAAGAACATTGTTCCAGTTTTCAACTTAAAAGAACTGCCAAAACTAAGTTAGGTAGAATGTCCTTTTTACAAAGAAAATAAAATGGTAGGTAGTAAAAGGGATTTTTACTTGGAATGCTGCCCACTACCCTAAAATACTGACAGCTTTTAGGTTGTATAAATTCAAGCACCTGGGTTCAATTCTTGGCTTCACCAACTTTTTGTTGTGTGACCCCAGGGAAATCAATCCAACCTCTTGTGCCTCAGTGTTTTTCTCTATAAAAATTGAAGTAATACTTGTAACTATCTCAGAATTGAACAATCCCTGTTGCCACTAACATAGTCATAATAATAAATTTGAATGACAGTTATTACAGTCTCTTAGTTCTGCTACTTATCCATGGGTCTTTTGATAGCCATAATCAAACCAGGGCTCCATGTGGCTTTGTTTCCACACATAAAGGATCTCACTTCAGCTAGGCTAAAATATTTAGGAGACATTTCAATTTTTGTCCTTAAAGAACAGCAAAAGAAAGGTCCAGTTCCTAAACCATGGAAACCTATGGGAATGAATGACTTCTGGGACAAATGACTTTAACTTAACCTTGTAGCCAAAAGGTTAATCTTCTGTTTTTAGGTCATTTAACACTACCTCCACTTGTTTATAATGTAAACACGCTTACTAGACCTTGGGCATCTCTTGTAGCCTAAATATATAGCTTTAATTGCTCATGACCCTTCCTTACCCTCCGGAATATGTGTGTGTGTGTGTGTGTGTGTGTGTGTGCGTGCGTGCGCGCATATGTGTATGGGTGCATATGAAGCTCTGAGAGCAGCAAATATTCCTTAGAAGAAGAATTATCTCACTTGTGTTGCAAATGATAGATGAAATTAAATTGATAACATCTGTTTGTGCTTATAGGCACTGTTCTAGGTCAATAAGAGTCAGAAAGAGCAAAATCCTTGTCTGAGAAGATAAGGACGTGCTTTTATTTCCTTGTTTCATACTGAATGTATGGTTTCGATAAACAGAGCCAGGCCTTGGTTCTAGAGCAAAGCTCTAGGAGAAATCTGAAGGAACAGGTTCTCAGAGCAGTTCAGGTCCCACGCGGTTGAAATGGATGCTGAGTCAAGCTGTTTTGATTTAGGCATTGCCATAATGTGGCACTGTACCAGCTGCAGAAACCTTTTTGAAATCTCTTTAACCACTCCATTTCTCCAGAGCCTTTGTTCCACTGAACACAATCCTAGCGTTTTTATTGTTGTTTGCCTAATTCTCTCCTGACTCTCTCTTCCTACCTATTGATTGCAGAGATGGATGGTCTCTTTGGCTTCTTCCGTGTGCTCAATGCTATTTTCTTATTTGATATTTATTAGAAACAATCCCAGCCAAAATAATGATCTTTGGATGAGTTGCAAAGAAAAAGAGAAGGCAGGACACTCCTTTCTAGTCTGCCTTTCTCCAGGTGCCCCATTCAGTGCTAGAGGTCAGTCTTTGTCTCTCACTGTTTCTCATCCCCATATCTCCAGGATGAGCTTACTCATTGTTGAGCTCTCAAATGCTACCCACTGCTCCAACTCCCAAAGGAGCCTTAGGAATATTAAGTCATTTACTCTTTCCACAGAATGCTGTCTTTGTTCATTCAGCTCCTCTTCCTGGAAAACATTAGCCCTCCTCCTTAGCCACTTCCCTCAACCCATCCTCCTGACAAAACAAACCTACAGTTTCCTCTACATGGTTTGTTCCTACTCTTCTAAGACTTGCATCATATGTCATATGCTCCAGGAACTTTTCTTATAGGATCCATAACCTATACCTTTATGTCCTGTGAGTTCAACAGAGTCACAGAAATTTATTCTATTATCAGAAACTATAACTAACATTTGTTTAACTGATTCACCATATACTGGGTATTATGCTATGCATTTTTTGTATCAAGTTACTTATTAGTCACAGAACCCTGTCAAGTGGGTTAATAATATCACCATATACTGGGTATTATGCTATGCATTTTTTGTATCAAGTTACTTATTAGTCACAGAACCTGTCAAGTGGGTTAATAATATCAGTATCCCAATTTAAACATGCAGAAACTAAGCATAATGCTTATAGTTGAGGCAGCTTGTAACTATAAAAATATTGTCTTAGTCTATTTTCCTGGTGCTATGATAAAATACTAACTTAAGGGAAAAAGGGTTTTTTGGGGTCACAGGTTAGAGGTGCAGTACATCATACAGGGGAATCAAGACAGCATGAGCTTGAAGCAGCTGGTCACATTGCATCCACAATCAAGAAGCCCAGTAATGTGTGATAAGAATAGGAAGTAGGAATTGGCTAGGCAGTTAGGGTAAAAAGACCCCAAAGAAAAGTAGCCAGGTTCTTGACTAAAAGTCAAAATGTCCTTGGGCCTCTTAGCAACATACTTTGTTCCAAAGGCCAAAAATGTCAAAAGTATTTAGGGAACTTATATCTAATCCTTAAAAGATTTTAGGGTTACCAAAGATTTTAGGGTAGCCAAAAAAGCCCCACAAAAATAAATCAATCAAAGAAGACGAGTACATGAAGTTATCAGAAAAAAGTGATGGGCAGATATGGGAGGAGTTGGAGGGGAGGGAGTGGGTGTGGATTTGATCAAAACACCTTAAATACATGTATGAAATTCTCAACAAATTATTTATGTAAATTTAAAAAAGAAATCAAATAATGAATGCTGTGCACAACTCACTTTCTCCGTTTTATATAGTTCAGGCTCTCTTGTCTGGAAATGATCCAACCCACAATTAAAAAGGGTCCTTACACATTAATTAACATAATCAAGATAATGCCCCAACAGGCATGCCCAGAGGCCTATCTCCTAGGTTATTCTAGATTCTGTCAATTTGACACTTAGCATTAACCATAATAATAACAATGCAAGAATTAACAAAAATAAAGATGCAATATATTCAAAGTGATTGGGAACTTTGTTTAATACAGTACCTTTTTCTTAAATCTATCTGAATTTTTTATAGCATAATGTTTGTCTATAAGAAATTGCAGCCAGGGGCTGGAGAGATGGCTCAGCGGTTAAGAACACTGACGGTTCTTCCAGAAGACCCGGGTTTGAATCCCAGCACCCACGTGGCAGCAACAGCTGTCTGTAACTCCAGTCCCAGGGGATACGACAGCCTCCTCTGACCTCGGTGGGCATTGCACGACATGGGTGCACTTACCTATGTGCAGGCAATACACGTATACACATAAAATAAAAATAATAAAATATTTTTAAAAAAATAAATTTTTTCTGCCAGGTTCAGAATCTTTTACTGCCTACCACTAATGGATTGAAACAATCAAAGTATAATGAAAAGGTTATGTTTGTGGAAGGGACTACAGTGTGTTAAAGGGTTTAGAAGACCTCAGTGCTACAGAAAGACAATACTCCTTTTAAATGATGTCTCCAAACCAAATGGCCATACTTTGAGTTACTGTGAACTGTAGACCACTCTCCTTCACTCAGAGTTGCCTAAGTATTTTTTAGAGAATATTTTATTTATTATTTTTATTTTACGTGTATGAGTGTATTGCCTGCATGCATGTGAATGCACCCGTGTCCTGTAATGCCACAGAAGTCAGAAGAAGGCTTCAAATTCCCCTGGAACTGGATGGAGTTAAGGACGGTTTGTAGCCACCATGTGGGTGCAGGGAATTGAACCCAGGTCCTCTGCAAGAGCAGTCGGTACTCTTAACCGCTGAGCCATCTCTCCAGCCCTGAGTTGCCTAAGTATTTATAAGGAAGATTGTAATAACGGACATTGTTGGAAAGGAGGGGGGGGTTCATGACTGACTAAATTGAACTAAGCACTAGGTTCACTGAATAACTGTAAACAACAATTAAAAACTCATATCTAAAACCCTCTTCTGACCTCTGCCGCATTGCACGACATGGGTGCACTTACTTACATGCAGGCAATACACTCATACACATAAAAATAATAAAATATTTTTAAAAACTTAAAAATAATTTTTAGTGTTTACAAAAACACTGAAATTTTATCATTGGTTGTAGTCATCAAATAAATTCTGTGTTTGCAAGGGTGCTAGGTAGCTTCAGTTGTCAACTTGACACACATGGAAAGAGGGACCCTCAGGTGGGGAGTTGCCTATATTGGATTCATCTGTGTGTATATCTGTGAGACATTTCTGCCCACTATGGGTGGTGCCACACCTGGGAAGGTGGTCCTGGTTTGTATAAGAAAGCAGTCCGGGCACAGACTAAAGGAGCAAGCCAGTAAGCAACATTCCTCCATGACCTGTGCTTCAGCTCCTGCCTCTAGTGTCCTGCCATGAGTTCCTGCCTTGCTTTCCTTGATGATGGACTGTGAACTGTAAGCCAAATAAACTCTTTCCTCCCCAAGTTGGTTTTATTCAGAATGCTTTATTATAGCAATAGAAACCAAGCTAGTACAGCAAGATTTAGCCAAGAAGAAATTATGAAAGTAGACTTTATACACCAACTTCATTAAAAACCAAAATGATCCTAATTTACTAAAGTGTTACTATTAAGAATTAGTTTTGAGTGAAAATTTTCATGTGGGCCAACATGAAAGAGACAATTTGATATGCATAGTCTCTCTGCTAATACCTTCACATCTCTTTATCTCCGTATCCTTGTGGGCAACAAACAGAGCTCGTCCTCTTCACCTGAGTGCCTGGGAGTGTCAGTCACCTCCTTGGTGTACGTGGGGGTAGCTGAAGGCCTCCATGAAATGTAAAGTCAAGTCAGATTGTCTCTGCACGCCAGCTGTAGTGCCAGTGTTCATGGAAGATATATGTATCAGGAATGAAAAGAGGGTACGTGCCTTGTCTTCATGCACCGGCAATGCATCTCTGTTTATTTACTTATTCATTTATTCACGTACCGTGGCTTTCCCAAGCCAAGATCTTACTATGTAGCCTAGGCTGGCCTTCAGCTCCCTCTCTAGCTCAGGCTAACCTCCAAGACGTGGTCTTTCTGCCTCACCTCCCCAAGTGCTGAGATTGCAGGCAAGTGCCACCATATCTGATTTACATCTCTATTCTATCTGATAACTAGTAAAATCTGTTGTTTTTAGATCAGTCATTCCTTCCATATGTACACTAGGAAAATTAGTTTCAAACTTAAGAAGTTGGGATCCCTGCAGCAGTACATATTCCCCTTGTTTAAAGAACAAGACTCAAGTTTTATTGTGTTTAGAAAAAATTTGAATAGTATAACTGTATAGATGCAAAAATTGAAAATTAATGACATCAGTACATAACAGTAAGAAGAGAAAGTGAAGAGAAAGTTAAGGAGTAGATTAATAACATACATATTAAGTGCATGTGGAACATACTCAAGGTTCTCAGTTTGGATTCTCAGTGCCACAAAAACAGGAAAAGAAAATAGTATGAAAGAAGGGGATGAAAGATAAAAGAGGTGGATGAAGAGAAATACATACTAAGCTTATTTTTTATTATAAAAAAACATGCTAAATTCCCAGCCATACGTCTACCTATAGATGTACATTTATTTAGCACCTTCCCTGAAATCCTTTGATCCTAAAAATACTTTTTCAAACTACCTTTCTTTTTTTTTCTGAGACAGGCCCCAGCTGATCTGGAACTCACTATGGAGACCAGGCTGGCCTCAAACTCAACAGTCCTACCTCCTCCACAGGCTCCTGAGTCCTGGCACTAAAGGCATGTGCCACCATGCCTGGCTCCCTTTCAGATTTTCTATAACCTATAATGATAGAAGATATCACAAAACACCAGAATAAAAATCACACAAAAAAGATAATTTTCATACCTATGAACAGGCAGCCTAGGCTACAGAGTGAGATTGTGTCTCTAAAAAAAAGAAACCAGCATACCGGCATAGACCTGGGGATATAGGATGATCCTACTGTGATCATCCTGAATCCTGTTTCTTAGATCCTGAAACTGCTTTTGTAATTAGAGTCTGGGATTTATCAAGGAGATGGAAATGGTTCACAGATAGCAAGAATGTCCTGTGCACTCCCAGGCTGCTCTACACCTTACTGCTGAAGCCATGCTGCTCTGTACACAGGCACTTTCAACTCTGTGGATCAGCCCTGTGTGTTCAGAGTCCCCTTCAAATGGTCAACAAGAACAAATTTTTTAAGAATTAATTTTATTTATTATTTTTACTTTATATGAATGAGTGAGTATATTGCCTGCATGTATGTAAGTGCATCCATGTTGTACAAAGCCCACAGAGGCTAGAAGAGGGCATCAAGTCCCCTGGAACTGAAGTTATGGATGGTTGTTAGCTGCCATATGGGTGCTGGGAATCGAACTCAGGTCCTCTGGAAGAGCAGCAAGTATTCTTAACCACTGAGCCATCTCTCTAACCCCAAGAACAAATTTTAAAAAGTATCATGCCTTTTACCTGAAATAAAAAATTACAGCAACCTCTTATATTATAACTGCTTAACAGATTTGTTTTAAAGATGTTAATGAACTATGGAGCCTCTATGGATAGTAATATAAACATCACATTTATTTATTTTTAAATTTAATTTATTTTAATTTTTTTGGAACAGTATTTCCCTGAAGCTGAAGCTGGCCTGGAGCTTACTCTTAGAACAGGCTGTCCTCGATCTCACAGAGATCCACCTGCCTTTGCCTACAGACTGCTAGAATTAAAGGCATGCTCCACCATGCCAGTAAGAAAGCCCCCAGAGGCCAAAAGAGGTTGTGAAATTCCCTGGAACTGAAGTTAGAACAGTTGTCGGTTGCCATGTGGATGCTGGGAATAGAACCTGGGTCCTCTGCAAGAGCAGCCAGTGCTCTTAACCAATGAGCCATCTCTCCAGTCCTACCTTTCTTAGTATAATATTTTTAACCACACAAAAAAATCCAGGTCTAGACGTTATTTTGAGTGTTCTTTTATTACCGAAAGGTCAAATTAGAGGCTTAAATATATAAAGCTAAGTAAGCATTTGTGATGTGTTTAGAATTTGCTAACAGCCCCCCCCCTTTTGTTATAGGGGTGGAGAGAGTTTCACTTTTTTTCATTTTCTTTCTTTTTTTTTAAAAAAAAATATTTCATTGCTCTTGCTTCCTGTGCTGTCTTGAAGATGTGAGAGCTCTGCTTTTGCTCCTGCTCCAGCCACCTCTGCCACCACACCTCCCTGCCAAGACTGTAATTCTCCTGGAACTGTAAGCGCAAATAAACTCTTCCTTTATGTAAAAAAAAATATTTTATTTATTATTTTTATGTGTATGAGTGATTTGCCTGCATGTATGTAAGGGTACCACATGCATGCAAAGCCCACAGAGGCCAGAAGAGAGTGTCAGATCCCCTGGAACTGGAATTAGAGAAGATTGTTGGCCACCATATAAGTGCTGAGAATCAAACTTGGATCTCTGGAAGAACAAGTGTTCTTAATCTCTGAGCCTTCTCTTCAGCCCCCTTTGTGATTTTCTGAGACGGAGTCTCCCTGTAGCCCCAGCTGGCCTAGAACTTGCTATGGAGACCAGGCTGGCCTTGTTCTCACAGAGATCTGCCTGCTTCTGTCTCCCAAGCTCTGGGATTAAAGGTGTATGCCACCATACCACTGACCCAACAGTCTCACTTTTTAGTCCACATTGGCCTTAACGCTCAGGCTCCTTCTGTCTCAGCTTCCCAAGTGCTGAGATTATAGAAGCCACCACACCTAGCTCAGAATCTCTCTGCCCTGACCCCCATTTTTTGAGACCAAGGTCTCATGTAGCCCAGGCTAACCTGAAACTCTCTATGTAACCAAATATGACCTTAAACTCCTGGTCCTCCTAACTCTGCTTTCCAAATGCTGGGATTATAGGCATACACCACCATGCCTCTCCAGAATTTTTAAAAACAATATATCAAAAGAACATGTACTTATGTCATGACTCATAAATCATGTGGATAGTTTGAAATGTGGTTGGCACTCCACAGATGATTACTAATACTTTCCTCCTACTAACCATTTTGTATAAACATGGCCTTGTTGTTACTGGAGATTTTAAATCAAACTTCTAAAATTTATTTCCTTCAGGTTTATGATAATTGTAAATACTATAACCAGAAGACCTGTACAAATGGTAGTGTAGGGATTGGAGAGATGGCTTAGCTGTTAAGAGCATGCATTACTTTTGCAAAGGACTCACATCTGGTGACTCACACAACCACCTGTAGCTCTAGCTCCAGAGAATCTGAAACCCTATTCTGGCCTCTGAGGTCACCTATACTCATGTGCATATACTTACCCACAAACACACACATACACAAAATTAAAATAAAAGTAATATATTAAAATTTATTTTTATTTTATGAATGCTTTGCCTGTATGTATAGAAGTATACTACATGTGTGCAATGCCCTGGAACTGGAGTTAAGAATAGTTGTTAGATGTCATATGGGTGCTGGAAACTGAACTTGGCTCCTCTACAAGAGCAGACCTCTACAAGACTTCTACAAGAGGTCAGCCCCAGCTGACCTGGAGCTTGCTATGTAGCCCAGGCTGGCCTTGAACTCACAGCGATCCACCTGCCTCTGCTTCCTGAATTACCCTTTCTTCTTATGATGAAGATCAGGGATCTAAATTTATTTGAAAAGCTAAGGGGGCAACATTTGTCCCTATTGGAATGGCAGGTTTTGCAATTGTGTATGGATTACACAAATCGAAGAGGAGGGAAAATACAAAAATGTCCATTCGTCTGTTACAGAGTTGGAAAACACTGGGAAAAAGACTACCAGACTCAATCCAATTTTAATTGGTCAAATTTATTAGGGCTATAGCCGTAGTCAGTGGTCCCTTAGTCAGATTTAGGACCCACGGCCCCAGGGGAGGGTGGAAGTAACTTTTAAAGGCAAAAACCACAAATATCATAGGAATCTCATCACACATGAGTAATACCCGGTGGTCCTGAATATGGTGAGGATGCCCAAGTTAGCAGATAAGTAAACTACAGAAGCCAAAGCAAGCTTGTGTTAGCAACGGATGTATAGAAACCTTGACAGTGAGGCACTTTCTGATTAAGTGGAGCTGCAGGTGTCTGGGAAGACCAAGGTCAGCTACTCCAAAGAAAGCACTCTTCTAAGGGGACGCAACTAAGTTCAGGTGCTTAACCTTGAAGCTGGCTGTTACAATTTGGGGGGTATCCATTTGGGGCTGTAGCATACCTGATCCACAAACATGTGGCTGCCTAAGAGTTTGTTGTGGGAGCCATGACTCTTGGTATGGAACATTCCATGTATCAGGCATTTGGGGCAAAACCAAGCAGTAGAAGAAGAGATGCTGTCTTGGTCTTGTTAGAAGTGCTTGCTTCAGTTACTACACATCTCACATTGAGGTTTTATGTTTATGTCAAAAATAAATAATACAAATGGGTGTAGACAATAATACAGTATTTCTTTAAAAAAAAAAAAAGGACAAAATGACCTCACAGTTTTTCAGGAAGAAATTTAAATATCAGAAAGAGCTGAAGTGGAGCTGGAGTGGCAGAGCAGGTGTTAAGCATGCACAAGTTCCTGTTTTAAAGCCCCAGCTCCCAATATTTTTTTAAAATATGCAATGTGAGGGTTTTTGTTTTATATTTTCTAATGAATAATCTTTGACACATCGGGGCAACACTGTCTGCATTTTTTATTGATTCTTTGAGTTTCATACACTGTATTTTGATCATATTTCCCTCTTTCCCAGTTCGTCCCAGGTCTACCCCTACCTTCCTGTCAACCCAACTTTTTGTGTTTGTTTTTCGTTTTTCCCATCAAGTCCAATTTGTGTTGCTCAAATACTTTTTTTTTTTTTTTTTTTTTTTTTTTTTTTTTTTTTTTTTTTTTTTTTTGGTCTTTCTGAGACAGGGTCTCCCAAGCCCATGTAGACCAGGCTGACCTCAAACTCACAAAGATCTGCCTGCCTCTGCCTCCCAAGTGCTGGGATTAATGGCATGCACCACCACTTTAATGGCATGCCCAGTTTCAGATACTCTTTTAAGTGTGGAACCTGCCCTGAAGCTTGGTTCCTCAGGTCTCACTATTAAAGAAAACTGACTCCTCCTCTCCTAGCAGCCATCAAATGCTAATAGCTCCTTAGCCCTCCATACTGGGATTTTGTCTGGTTTGGGCCTGAGCAGGTCTTGTGCATGCTGTCACAGTTGTTATGGGTTTATATGTAGAACTGCCCAGCTGTCTGGAAAACAGTTTCCTTGTAGCCATCCACCACCTCTGGCTCTTACAACATTTCTGCTCCTCTTGTGTGAAGATCCCTGAGCCCTGGGGGGAAGGAGGTGATACAGATGTCCTAAGTAGGACATCTTATTCTCTGCACACTCACCAGTTGTGGGTTTCTGTGATAATTGTCTTCTGTAAAAAGAAGCTTCTCTGTTTTTTGAATATCACAAATAGGGCTCATGATATGGCTCATCAGGTAAGGATGCTTACCACCAAGCCTCAAGACCTGAGTTTCATCTACAGAACCCACATGGTAAAAGAAGAGAACTGACTCCCACAGGGGTGTCTTCTGACCTCCACATTAAAAACATGGTACATGCAACCACACATATATACACTCTCACATACATGCACAAACACACATAAACAAATGTAAGAAATATCATAAACATAAGGTGATCTTTTTTAGAGTTTAGCATTAGAGTTTAGCATTATATACTAGTGAATATTATGAGTTCATAGTTGTACAACTTGCTGTACATTAATGTGCACTTTTTCTTGGCCTATATGTAAAGAAAGTTATGGAAATCTGATTTTAGCATGAATAGAACAGTTTTGATCATATAGCTGTTGTACTATTTTTCTTCCTATATGAAGGAATGTTCCAGTTAATAGGACCTAATAAAGAATATGTCAATCATTTACTCATCAAATATTGAAATGACACCCTTATGCCCAACACTAGCTGGAGCTGGAACTGCCACCATACGTTAGATATGACCCCTATCAAGAACCTAGAGTTTCTTTAGACACATAAATAACATTTGTTAACATGAAACTATTATGTGCCAAGTCTTCAAATTCTTCATGTGGATTGTAATTCTCAATAACAATTACTGATTATGGGCAATTTTACTCTACTATACAGGTGAGAAAAATAATGATGATGATCTTAAAATATGCTCACCAAGAAGAGTCTAATTCTCCTCCCCTGGAGTGTGAGTAGGACTTCAGTGAATTGTTTTTAATGATTGCATGAAGAGGGTATGATTGTGAGACTTTGCTGAGGATGACTTTTTTTTTTTTTTTTTGGCCCTCTGTTCTAGACAAACAACCAGCTGCCTGTTGTGAAAACACACAGGCTCCTTGTGGAGACAGCAATGTGGTGGACATATGAGGAATCCTCCCGACCTCCAAGAGATTGAGTCATTTCCTCAGTGGATCCTCCATCAGGCCCTCAAATGACAGCAGCTCTGGCCAGCAGCCACCTCAAGACAGATCTTGAGAACTAGCCATTTGAAGAGCTCTTTAATTTATGACCCACAGAAACTATAAGTTTGTTGTTTTAAGTCAATGTCTTAGGAATAATTTACTATTCAGCAGCAGATAACTAATTTAGTTTATAAAGACCCTGGTAATTCACTGAGGTCACAAAGCTATGATGTGTTAGAGCTGTTCCACTCAGGGTTTTTTGTTGTTGTTGTTGCTGTTGTTACATTTATTTATTTGTGTGCCTCAGGGGTGTAATATGTGTGTGGGTGAATATATACTGTGGCATGTTTCCTAGAAGCTATAGAATGAATTTGGGGAGTTAATTCTGTTCTTCCAAAATGAAGGTTCCAGGGCTCACGCTCGGGTAATCAGGCTTGGCAGTAAGCTCCTATACCTGCAGAATCATCTCACCAGCCCCTCCACTCAGTTTTTTATAGCTAAGGTGACCATGCAATTTGCTATCCAATTGATACACTTGGAGAGTAATGGATGGATTAATATTATTATCAATATTGTCATTAACAATGTTTTTATCATCATTTAACAATTGTACTCTGGAACTCTCTAGAGGAAACTAGAGCATACTATTACTCTAATGGAAGGGGAAAAGAAATATACCCAATCATTTAATGTCATTTTTGTGTGTCTAATACTGTTTTATGACTGATTTTTATACTTTAGGGCATAGCACTCACATTTTGGTAGTTGTATGAAAGCTTACTGAAGTTTGTATTGAAAAAGGAATCAAGGGCTGGAGAGATGGCTCGGTAGTTAAGAGCATTGGCTCTTGCAGAGGACCCAGGTTGGATTCCCAGCACCCACATGGCAGCTCACAATCATACATAACTCCAGTTCCAGGGGATCCTATGCCCTCTTTTGGCCTCCACAGGCATTGCACAACATGGGTGCACTTACACACATGCAGGCAATAAATACACTCATACACATAAAATGAAAAATAATAAAATATTAAAAAGAAAAGGAATCAAAGCTAAAATAGAAAAATCTATCTTGAGAAATAAATACAAGTTATCTAGTGGAACATCTGCTTGTAACTGCCTTGCTTGCTAAGGCACCTACAATAAATTCTGTAGAAAGATATCTTAGCCCCTGCCCTAAATAGCTGCTTCTGCAAACATGCCTGAGGAAGGAATTTCCTTCCTCAGTGATCTTAGGGCACGTAAGCACCTGTGTCGATGATTACATAGGCTGTAACTTAAACCCACCAATGCTTAACAGTTAAAGAATAATGTGGGAGACTTGCAAAAACCATGAAGGAACTTAACTGGGGGCTTGAGTTGTTTAGGAGGAAACTCCACCAGTGTGAATAAACTTTCCCAATTTCTCAATGTGTCTTGGTACGTTTTCTGTGTGTGATTGCTCCCATGCCTGTTTCCTGGAACATAATTACAGCCTGTGTTTTTTACAGCTACACTGTTCTGTTTCCAATAAAAATAAATACATTCATTGTGACTATTCCAATAACAGAAAAGTAGCACACAAAAATGGGGTAATCCACCTCTTCTGATAGAGATGGCTAACTGCATGTTCACTGTTCCAATGTTCTTGTGTGGTAATGAAGCCCCTAAGTTGTGTGGTAGTAGTGATATGTTTAGCTGGAAAAAAGAAATGTAGCTTTCCAGCTCCTGTACACCAGTTGTCAGATGAAGCTTCAGAAAAACTGAAGGGAAGAGAGGCTACCGTATGTGTCAGGGACCCTACTTCTTCTGCCATTTACAGCAGTGATGTGGAACCTGGACTGTGGGTAGAGCAAAGTAGCTGTGTTGTGAACATGAAAGTGTGCTTAGCAACTAAGGTCACGATCTAAGAATTACAGGGCAGGAAGCTTGGGTTTCTGGTAATTGTGGTTTCACCATCCTAGCCTGGGGTTTTAACCCTTCACATTGTACTATGCAGGAATAAAATGGACCTCTATCTCTGTTTAAGCTGCTATTGTTTGGGGTTTCAATTACACTTGAAATAACCTCATACTAATTAATATGACCACCTTAGTTTCCTTAACAGGATATTCAAACTTAGTGCCAAATATTTTTATTCTCACCTTGTTTTGACAGAAATGAATCTACAGATATTGACCATTCTCCCTATCTTTGAAATAGGAGCTTGCTCCGTCCACGCCATGCATCGACCTGGTATTGCAGTACCTCCAGGAATGGTGCACCTCCTTGGGGAATAAAAAAAATAGCTAAAACAGCAACATTGTCTGATAGTTTTCTTGATGATCAGAAATTATCATTATTTACAAAAGCTAGAGTAAGTTGACTCTTTTTTTTTTTTTTTTTTTTTTTGAGACAGTGCCTCACTATGCAGCCCTGTCTGGTCTGGAACTCTGTGTAGACCAGGCTGGCCTCATACTCACAGAGATCCACCCCCCTCTGTCTACCAAGTGCTGAGATTAAAGGCATGTGCCACTACACCTGGCATAAATGCACTTTCAGTGACTTGGAGAGTTGTGTTACACTCTTCAGAAGGTTATGCCAAGGTTAGTATCATAGACAAATATTAATTAAGTTCTTTTGAGCAATATCCTCTTTTTTGCATGGGCTGGTGCCTTCCCCAGTTTTGTACCTTTTAAATGATTCATTTGGGTTTTTTTTTTTTTCTAAAATCTCCACTATTACTTCCTCTAACGCTGAAGGGATAATTAAGGATTTCTACCTTCCCATCGTTGTGGAAATGTGCCAGGGGATTTTCATGAACTGTTAAATATTTGTATTTAACAGGAAATAATTATGTTCACAAAGAATGAGTTACAGAGCTCTTAATTATATAATTGAATTAGGCTTAGATCATAGAAAAAAATGAATTAAATTAAAGCTTGGTACAGGTTCAACATTTTTTTATGTTGTGAAGGATAACTGTGTTAGATTTTTTGTTTTCTTTCAATGACTATTGTGAAAATGGTTGCCCAAATTAATTTTCCCAGTTAGGCATCTGTTAGAGTCCTCAAAGCTGAGTTAACATCATTATTTATTTTTATTTTTATTTTTAATTTATGTATATGCGTATATTGCCTGCATGTATGTAAGTGCACCCGTGTCACACAATGCCAGTTGGGGTAAGACTATAGTATCAGATTTCCCTGGAACTGGAGTTATGGACAGTTGTTAGCCACCATGTGGGCATTGAACCTGGGTCCTCTGCAAGACCAGCCAGTGCTCTTAACCACCGAGCCATCTCTCCAACCCCAACATTATTATTTTTTACTCCAACTACTTCATTTTAATTATTTTAAAAATTTTATTATTTTCTTTTTACACAGATGGGAAATCACCATGTACCTAGGAAGCCAGAAATGTAGCTTAGTGGTAAAATGTCTTCCTGGCATTCATGAGGCCCTGGGTTTTAGCCTTAGCAACACGAGTTGGGGAGGGAGCAACTATATAGCCGAGGCTATCCTTAAATTCACAATCGTCCTGCTTCAGCCTCCTGCATGCTAGGACTGATGTATTCACCACCACACTGGGTTTCATTTTAGTTATCCTATTTCTGCTTAAACTATCTTAAGGAACAACCCCTCCCCCCTTTTTGTGACATGATTTCTCTATGCAGCCCTGGCTGGCCTGGCACTCACTGTGTAGACCAGGCTGGCCTCAAACTCTCAGAAATCTGCCTGCCTCTACCTGCAAGTATTGGGATTGATGGGCATGTACCACCATGCTCATGCCTTAAGGAAAATTCTTTTTTTGTGTGTGTGTGGTCTTTTTGAGACAGGGTTTCCCACAGAGGTCCATCTGCCTCTGCCTCCTGAGTGCTGGGATTAAAGGCTTTAGCCATCCCAGTTATCTAATGAAATACTACTTATAGAAAGTAAATATTTTCACATATATAAGCAAATTTCTCAGACAAATATATGGGAGAAATCTTTAAGACAACTGAACAATTATGACTGGCCCAAAAATATAATAGTGAATCACACTCATTAAGAAGAAAATAAGCTAAGAATGGATGATTATTTGATGGGGATGCCATAGTCCAATAGTAGCCAATGGAACTTTCTGTGACAATTGAAATATTCTCTATTTAAACTGTACAAATACTTGCATTACTCACATCTAGCTTCTGAGCACTGGAACTGTTACTAGTACAGCCAAGAAATCAAAGTGCAACTTAAAACAAGTTCATCGTCATGTGGCCAGTGGCTGCCAAGTTGAGCAGCCACAGCCGGGGCCGGTACTCCTCATTCATGGAGTAGAGCATCAGCGTTGATGGCTTCTGAAGTCCTTTCCAATTTATGTTGCCAGAGCTGCAAGAACCAGTGGTAAAAGATAATTTCTTCCTCTATTTCTGCTCCATTCTGCACCAAAATTTTCCAGTTCTAGTATTTGGAGTTTTTCATTCACTAATTTAGTCATCACAAAAGTACAGTGTGCCAAGTGCAGTGGAAAAAAACAGAAGCTTCTCTGGCACCAACACTTCTGACCGTCTCTATTTTCCCTTTGACTGCTTTAATAGCTCGAGGTCTAGGACACACCCCTCAACTTTAGGTGCAGTGCTGGGGAGGCCCACTCTGGAGGCCAAGCCCTACATGTAAGGAATTGCAGATTTAACAGCTGTTTCTTTGTTCAAAGGGAACAAAGTCACAGAAATGAATGGATCATACTGAACAGTGCTGACTCCACCTTCAGTGAATAAAGTGATGCTGTTTACATATCTGAGACTGTCAGCATCCTTCCCAACGTTCCCAAAGATTCACAAGGGAGAATTCAGACAACACTGAACTCAGTCTCACAGGAACCTCACTTTGTGTTCATTCACTTTGCACATATCCTGTCCTGAGCTGAAGATGCAGCTTGGTCCCTGTTATACTGATTTCACAAAGCAATCCAAATGCAAGGAAGCCCCATGTAGCAGAATTCTGTATAAAGTTTTGAGAATAATGGCAGAAGATAATGCTTTGGAGTAACTGACTATATATATACATATATATATGCCCTCTTACCCTACTTTAAAAAAAGGATTCTGGGGACTGGAGCTCAGCAGTTAAGAGCTGCTTTTGCAAAGGACCCAGGTTAGATTTCCAGCACCCACATGGTGGCTAATGACTGTAACTCCAGTTCCAGGGCAATCCAATTGCCTCTTCTGCCTCTGCAGGAACTGCCCAATACAGGTACACTTATACACATGCAGGCAATACACTCATACGCATAAAAATAATAAATAAAATATTTAGAAATAAAGAATAAAAAAGGATTCTGAGTCAGATGTGATGGCATATGCCTGTATCCTAGCACTTGAGAGGCAGAGGCTAGAGGGTTGCCTCAAGCTCTAGACCAGCCTGGTCTACACACATAGTGAGTTCCAGGCCAACTGGGCTCTGTAGCAAAAATTTGTCTCAGAAGAGCAAAACAAAACAAGATTATAACAATGACTGAAAAACAGCCTGTCTCCACACTTTTAAAATTTTTCTTATTTTTATTTTATGTGTATGCATGTATTGCCTGCATGTAGGTTAGTGCACCCATGTCGTGCAATGCCCACGGAGGACTGAAGAGGCTGTCAGATCCCCTGGAACTGAAGTTACAGAGAGTTGTTAGCTGCCATGTGGGTGCTGGGAATTGAACCCAGGTCTTCTGCAAGAACAGTCAGTGTTCTTAACCGCTGAGCCATCTCTAAAACTTTCTCTTGTTCAGATATATGTTACTCTGAGAGAAATGTCTTTTAGAGAGTCCTTGGTTGTGCCCATTAAATTAATTAGACAAATCACTGACATTGAAAAAAGGTCTCCTGAGAAGTTATTTTTCTAGTATATTATTTTTCCATTATATTATACCGGCTAAGTGTCTGAATATCTCATAATCATTTATAACATTGTATTCCCCAGAAAATATTTCCTAAACACCAGAAAAATCTTGTTATATACACAGAAAATAAATCACATAATCTAGGTGAAGTAGTATGTCTATAGTTCTAACTGCTTCAGAGTCTGAGGTAGGAGCATTGCTTGAGTCTAAAAGATCAAGGTCACCCTGCACAGCACAGTTAGATTCTGCCTTAAAGACAAAGACAAGGGAGATATGGCTCAGCAGTTAAGTCCATGGGCTGCTCTTGCAGAGGACCTGAGTTCAGTTCCCAGCACTCACGTAGCAGCTAACAACCTTCCATAACTCTAGTTCTCAAAGAAGCCAACTCCCTCTTCTGGCCTCTGAGGGCATTGCATTTACACATGTGTTTTTGCTAAAATATGCATAAACATACAATAAAAAATATTTTTAAAAAGTTGGCTCTGAAACAAAGATCAAACAACAACAACATAAATACACAGAATAAAAAGTGATCGAGGGCTGGAGAGGTTGATCAGTTGGTCAAATGCTTGCTGTGCAGGCATGAGGCTCTGGGTTTGAGCTCACATAAAAAAGTCAGGCATAGTATCATGCACTTTTAATGTCAATGATGGGGAGATGGAGCAGATAGATCCCTTGGGATTCACTGGGGAGTCACTTAGCCTACCCAGAGAGTCCCAGGCAAGTGAGAGACTCTATCTCAAAAAAAAAAAAAGGTAGATGACTCCTGAGGAACAACACCTGAAGTTGTCCTCTGGCCTCCACATTAGCACATACACACATGTCCATGTACCTGCACATACATGTGCCCTCGTACATAAACACACATGTACATACAAAAAAAGGGGATTGAAAATAGCTTGATAACAGCATACATATAGACATACCCACATATATCACTTGTCTTATGTTATTTTTCCATTGGGTATATTAAGTAAGAATTCCACCCATACAATGAGGATCCTATGTCACATTTAGAAAATAGAACTTAAAAAATACAGTGGCTGCCAGGAGCTGTGGTGTATGCCTTTAATCCCAGCACTCGGGAGGCAGAAGCAGACAGATCTTTGTGAGATAGAGGCCAGCCTAGTCTACATAACAAGTTCCAGGCCAGCTGGAGCTACAGGGAGACCCTGTCTCAGACAAAAATATAAGGTCTGGAATGGATCTTAGTTAGTAGGTACCTACCCAGCCTTCACAAGACCTTGTTTGATCTCCAGCATTTCACAAAACAGGCCTGGTTGCACTGTCTGTGATCCCAGCATGTGAGAAGTAGAGGCAGGAGGATCAGAAGTTTAAGGTTATCCTCTGCTACATAGCAAATTTAAGCCCAGCCTGGATACATGATACCTTACCTAAAAGAAAACATGTCTCATCCTCCAAAGGAGTTTCTCCCTAAGTAACTCTGGCTCCAATTTTTAATTTCACTCTTAGTCCATTATATTGACTAAGAAACCTTAAAAATATCTCTACCCCCTCCCCTTTTTTTCTCCTATAACTTTTTCTGTTACTTGAATCTGTTCTTAAATGAAGTGTGGAAAGTATATGATGACTGACTTTAAATTTTTTGGTGGTCAAAATGTAATATTGGCTTAAAACATTTTCTCTGTACTATAAACTAAACTTATTTTTAGATTTTATGGGAACTATGCTGATCTCTCCAGCCATTTTTCTCAATTAACCCTATCCCTGTGGTTATGATGGTTTGAAAAGTATTTCTTGACTTTAACACACTTTTGTTGCTATTATATTTAGAAACAAATTACTATGGTTTTGACAACAAATCTATAAAATATTATTTGTTATTTCTAACATGCTACCTTGGAATATAGAAAGAAATCACAAACCTGATGTTTGCACCATGTCTACAAAATGTGTCTGTGTGAATGCAATGGGATGAACTGCAAGCTTTAATTGCATTAAGCCACCACAACAATCTGTTCATTATCCTGATAGGAACATGCATGCCACAGCGCATGTGTGGAGGTGAGAGGAAAACTTTTGGGAGCTGGTGTTTTCCTTCCACTGTGGGTTCTGAGGATTGAACTCAGATCATCGGGATTCGTGGTAAGTGCTTTTACCCTCTGAGCCCTCTCATCGGTCCTATAATTTACTTATTTTTTAATTTTTTGGTCTTTTTGAGATTGGGTCTTCCTGTAGCCCCTGCTGACCTGGAACTCATTATGTAGACCAGGCTGGCCTTGAACTCACAGAGATCTGCCTCCTGAGTGCTGGGATTAAAGGCCTGTGTCACCATGCACAGCATAGTCCTATAATTTATGTTCTAGACACAAACACATGTATATTTCCTGTTCCTGTGAGACTGTGCTGTTTGCTCCATCATGCAGTCCACCCCTAACCAGTAATCCCTGTTAATTCATTTGTTCCCCCAAGAAAATGCAAGGGAAAAAAGCTTGTTAATCACTTAGTGTCAGAACGTTCAAGCTCGTTCTGCTGTGCCAGTAGCTATGTGTATCTGTGCTTTCTGTTGCTCTTTATTTCTGCAACTAAATCTCCACCAATGGCTACTGGAAAGGGAAATTTCTGAGGAGAATTTACATTACTGCACTAGAAACTGGTGGGTTTTGCCACAAGTAATTTGACTGTCAGTGTGACCAGGAAGAAGTCTGACCTCCAGAGAAGTCCTAGGGAGATTGCTGTTGAGGGTTTTCTGGGTTCCCTTCACTTCTTAAGGGCAAAAAAGACCCACGAGAAGATTGGAGCTTTCCTCTGCTTCTAAAAAGCTGCCACCTAATACATCACTTGTCTTCTTCAGTTGAATACCTTTTCCTCCATACTTTAATGCATTGGTTTTTCTTTTTCTTTTTTCCTTAGCAGACAGAATTCACTCATATAAGATTGATAAAATCAGTCCCCAGATGCTCCCAAAGTACCACCATCAAGCACTGCTGAAGACCCTGGTGGAGGATACCACAGAACCGCTTCGTTTAATGATGCAGCAACTGCACTGCAGGTTGGACAGGGCACACAGGTAAGGAAAAGCCCTGGAGACTTTGCTCAAGCAGATTCACTTTCCTCTTTCTACAGTGGTTCTGGAATATTCACCTACAGTTCATATTGTTCTCCACTTACCACCCAACCCCACAAGTGTCTCTTCCTATTCTCCATCTGCACTTTTATCTGGGTATGGTGGCACATGCCTTTAATCTTAGCACTTGGAAGGCAAATACAGGTAGATCTCTGAGCCCGAGTCCAGCCTGGTCTACATAGCAAGCTTCAGGCTAGCTGGGGCTACAAGAAGACCCTGTCTCAAACAAACAAACAAACAAACAAACAACAATAAAACTTCACTTTTTTCCCCACTTCTGCTTCAACTTGGCAATTTTTTTTTTTTGGTCTTTTTGAGACAGGGTCTCCCTGTAGCCCCAGCTGGCCTGGAACTCGCTATGTAGACCAGGCTGGCCTCAAACTCACAGAGATTTGCCTGCTTCGGCCTCCTGAGTGCTGGGATTAAAGGTATGTGCCACCACACCCAGCTGTATGAAATTTTTTAATTTACTATTCTTATTTTATGTGTATGAGTGTATTGCCTACATGTATGTAAGTGACCTGCGTCATGCAATGCCTGCAGAGGTCAGAAGAAGGTGTCAGATCCCCAGGAACTGGAGTTAAAGACAGTTGTTAGCTGTCATATGGGAGTAGGGAATCGAACCTGGGTCCTCTGCAAGAGCAAACAGTGCTCTTAACCGCTGAACCATCTCTCCAGCCTCTATGTATGAATGTCTTGCCTGCATGTATGTAAGTGCACCTATGTTGTACAATCCCCTTGGAGGCTAGAAGAAGGTAACAGATTCTCTGGAACTGGAGTTATGGATAGTTGTTAGCCAGCATGTGAGTGCTGGGAACTAAACCCAGGTCCTCCGCAAGAGCATTCTGGTGCTTTTAACTGCTGAGCCATCTCTCCAGCCCTTAGCTAGATTTTTAATACTTAGCCTTTTACTTTAAAACTTTAGCCCATATCAGTTTTAGTCAAAGTTTCCCACAGAATATCTTTTCTTGGGGATGCGCCTTCATTTGATTCTTACCATAATAATCCATAATAAGTAAATGAAGAACAGAATACTCTTTTGTGTGTGTGCACGTGTGTGCATGTTGTATGTACATACATGTGTGCATGCAGGTGCATATATACATGTGTGCTGGGAATCCAAACTCTGGTCCTCATGCTTGAGCAATAAGTGCTTTACCAACTGAGCCATCTCCTTGGCCAGAAATAATCTTTTTTATTTTCATTTTAAAATTGTATGTATTTGATGGCTAGTCTTGGTTGTCAACTTGGTCAGATCTGGGATCAACTAAGAGACAAGCCTCTGGGTTGGGTCTGTGAGAGTCTTTCCAGGAAGGATTAACTGAGTGGGAAAGACCCTCTGCCAGAGTGGGCAGCACCTTCCCAAAGAGGTCGGAACAGAGGCAGTGCTGCTTTGCCTTCTTCCTTCCATCCCTGCTGGTGACTGCATCTACTCGGCTGCCACCACTGCTGCTGTATTCTTTTGTTGTTGTTGTTATTGTTCTTCTTCTTCCTCTTCTTCCTTCCTCCTCCTCCCTCTTCCTCTTCTTCCCTCCCCCTCCTCCTCCCCCTCTCCTCCCCCTCTCCTCCCCCATCCCCTCCTCCTCCTCCTCCTCCTCCTCCTCCTCTTCCTCCTCCTCCTTCAGAATCCAGCCTATTTGGGCTCCCAAACATGGACCAAACACCTGTGATTCTCTAGGAATCCCCTGGGGCCCTCACCAGCTTGACACTGGTAAGGCATCCAGCCCATGACTGAGTAGCTATGGGATTCTTAATGCCTCCACTGTGCAGACAGCCATTGTGAGACGAACCAGCATGGATTGTGAAAGCCAGTCTAAGAAATCTCCTTTGTAACTTATGTTTATTCTGTTGTTTCTGTTCTTCTAGAGGACCTTAGTACAATGTGTGCACCTGATTTTTTTTTTACGTAAGCATTTAAGAAGATAAATTTGTCTATACTTGGGATACCATGTGAAGGGATAAAGACACACATGTGCACTGTACAACTCAGTGGCTCTGTGTACAAGGGCAGTGCACAATCACAGGACTATTTGCTTCAGGCCTCCTCCCTGCTGAAGGAAATCTTACCAGGATGTATTCTTTAAGAGTGTTCTGAGGGACCACTCCTGTGAGCTTCCATGTGAATTGTAATATTGTTTTTTCTATTTATTGAAGACTGGCATTGGAATATTGATGGATTTTGCAATGAATCCATAGATTGCTTTTTGTAGTATAACCATTTTCACATTATCAATTCTTTCAATCCACAAGCATGGGAGGTCTTTCTATCTAGTATTTCCTTCATTTTCTGTGTTCAGTGTTTTCAAATTTTCCTTGCAGTGGTCTTTCACTTTTGTGGTTAGGTTTACTCTCTTAACTGCTGTAAAAGGACCTCATTTCTACTCAGGGGTGTGATTCTCTCTCTCTCTCTCTCTCTCTCTCTCTCTCTCTCTCTCTCTCTCTCACTGTGTTTCTGTCCACTATATCTTAGCTTTATTAAAACTTTGATATCGATTTTTACTCCTGTGCCTTGGGTTTATCATTCCTGGTGATAACACAGGGGAAAACAGGGTTTCCTTCTTAGGATTCTTAGTCTCAATAAAAGAATTTAAAAATGGACTCTAGGGGCTGGAGTGATGGCTCAGTGATTAAGAATATTTTCTCTTCTTCCAGAGGACTCAAGTTCGATTCCCAGCACTCACATGGCAGCTAACAACTGTTCATAACTCCAGTTCCAGAAGATTCAGTGCCCTCTTCTGGCCTCCTCAGGCTTTGTGTGACATCAATGTACTTACAAACATGCAGGTAAAACACTCATACACATACAATAGAAATAGTAAATAAAATGAAATTTCAAAGAAAGAATGACTCAAATGGAAGCTTAGGACAATTTTTTTGAGTTTAAAAGAAAATCCTCAGGGTACACAAACTGTAAATGTCAGCGTCTACCTTGGGCAGGAGAATGGAGGGGAGAAGGGAAAAAAAGCCAGGAAGCCATGCTGGTTGAGAGCTGGCATGGAGGTCAGACATGCGGCAGACTAGCAACTGTGTGGCAGGGAACTTGAAAGCCCAAAATGTTTGGAGCAGTCCAAAGTATTAAGGAAAACATGAGAAGAAAGAAGAAAAGGAGAGGTTACACTTTTCTGAAGAATTCAGAAAAATGGGCAGACTTATGAAAAGCTACATATCTGTGGCCAGGTCAGAAAGCAACTGCCCCAAGGGGAGGGGATTCCTGAAAAGAAAAAGTTGGTCATCTCATTAATGCGTTAGTTATTCTGCCTATTTCTTCAGCATGGGATAAGATGAACCCACCCTCCTAGGGGTTATCCTATGACCAAGTGATTGATCGGGCAAAACGGGAAAGTTAGGTCTCTACATCAGTAAGGGACATTTCTTGCTACTATATAACAGAACAAATTCCAAACACAAAACAAGAAGTCAGAATTAGCTAACATGACCTTAGTTTCTAATTCTGCCATAACTTCTCCTTGAGTGATTTTGATAACAGCAAAAGGTCTTAATCAAACATGAAGGACCTCCAGTAGAGGTACATACCTGTACCCTCAGAACTCTGGAGGTGGAGGCAGGAAGAGCAGGAGTTCCAGGTCCTCCTTGACTCCTAGTGGGCCAAGGCTGGGATATGTAAGACCTTGTTTAAAAATGCCCAAACCAAGACAAATAGAATAGAAAAAAATGAATAAAGCATAAAGATGGTGGGCAGAATAAAGAGGGACTGATGCCAACCTGAGAAGTTGGGGATGGAGTGTAAGGCAAATGCTCATTTCAGGAGGAAGGACTGAGATCCCAAACCTGCCCAAGGCTGCAAAATTTGTTATGTGTTAGGAACAAAGGGAGGACAGTCCTGCAAACCACACCAACATCTCTGCTCCAAGAACTTATTGCCACTGTGCTACAGACTATGCAACATCAAGAAAACCCAATGCAAGGCATTCCTGGAACTATCCTCAAGAAAAATGCGTAGGTGGCAAGAGTTGATTAACCATGGCCATGTCTTTTTTTAAAGTATGCTAATCAACTGAAACATGATTAATTTGCCTATTCCTTCATATTAAAGTATTTTAATATATTTTCCTGGACTTAACATTTACTTTGGATCCCCCCGCCCACCCCTTTTGGTTTAGATGCAAGGAAAAGTTTGTCAAGGTTCATGTCTTCCTGAGTCAGCAAGTGAATTTCCCATTACTCTCCCAGCTGAATGAGTCATGGGCCTGCCTTGGGGAAGTCAGTCTTGGCTGTCTGGGCTGCTGAGAAACAGTATCAGAGTCGATTAGTCTAGACGGTTTGGGGGGGCAGCTGCTTGACCATGTATGGTGTCATTTCCCGCTTTCTACCAACAGAACCTAGAGAGCAGAGAGGCTCCTGGGAGTATGTGCAGGGTTGCCGGATTTAGCAGATAAAAATACAGGATGTGCAGATAAATTTGGATTTCACATACACAATGAATGCTTTTTTTAGGATACATGCATTCCATGTGATATTTGGGACATGCTTTCACACGCAAGAAAGAGAACTGTTTATCTGACATTCATTTTTAATTCTTCATCAACCTCACCCAGATGGAGCTGACCTCCTATCATCTGTCCCTCGTTATCCTACCAAATGTTTTAGACATGAAAGTGTTTTCTTGAGTTTTAGAGAATGAAAGCTGGGACTTTACTTTCATCTTTGATTAGCTATGCAATTACAGTCTAACATCAGAGAAGACAAAGATGACAACTGACAGGAATTCCTCGCAGCTCTGCTTCTCAGACCTTGCTATGCCTTCAAGCTGCACGGTCTTGGGGAAATCTAGATTCTAATTCAGTGCCTTTCATAGAGCCTGCCACACTGCACTTCTAACAGGACTCCCAGGGAAGGTCTGTGCTGCCCGCCCATGGCCCCTGGTTGTCAATAGCAAGTTTTTTGGTTTTTCACAAGTTTTATGTACATAAAACTCTCCTGGGGAGTTATTGAAACTCTCAGTCATAAGGGTGCATTTCAACCAGATAACAGAATTTGAATTCCTGGGGTGGGAAGTAGGTGTCAGTGTCTATGTTCATAATTTCTCAGTAACTTCCTATGTGCATCCAAAGTTGAATACTACTGTCACTCCAGTCACTCTTACATTCACTAGTATTCATTTATTTATTATTTTATTATTTTTATATTTTATGTGTATGAATGTTTAGCCTGCATGCATGTAAGTGCACCACCTGTGTTGTGCAATGCGCACAATGTCCAAGGATCACTTGGAACTGGAGTTACAGGTGGCTGTTAGCCACTTTGTGGGTGCTGGGAACAGAACTCGGATCCTCTGGAAAAGCAGCCAGTGCTCTTAACCACTGAGCCATCTCTCTAGCCCTAATGTTCATTTTTATCACAGGGTAGGAAACAAGCTCTTACAAAAAAAGAATTGGGAGCTGGTTATTACATGCTTAGTGTGATCTTTGTTGTTTGTTTGTTGTTCTTGTTTGAGACAGGACCTCAAGCAGTGCAGGCTAGCCTTGACCTCACTATGTATCTAAGAATGGCCTTAACTTCTGACTCCTTTACCTCTACCTCCTGAATGCTGGGATTACAGATGTGAGCCCCCCCATCTAGTATTTTGCTTTATTATTTTATTTTTAATGTTATCTTGAGGGACTGGAATTTGAAGCATCACCACCAAGCCCTTGCTATGAATCCACTTTCAGTTATGCTTTCTAGCCAACTGAGAAAAACAACAAATTTCTAGTCGATATTTTCCACTAAATATTTTCCAGGTCTGGAAATTTTATCTGCAACATCATGATTGTTGGAATTTTTTTCCATTAATCTAAAATAACTTATTTTTCTTAATGTTTCTAATGGGAGCCAAATAACCACCGCCTCACCAGTAGTCTGGCTTGGAAAAACAGAGACTGTATAGTGCATTTCTCTTTGTGAGGCTTCACAAGAGTCAAGGAATGTGACTTGAGGAAGAAAATCAAATTATTTAAAAAAACTTTTATTGTATGTGTGTGAGTGTATTGCCTGCATGTATGTGAGTGAACCCATGTCATTCAATGCCCATGGAGGTCAGAAGAGGGCATCAGATCCCCTAGAACTGGATTTATGGACAGTTGTTAGCTGCCATGTGAGTGCTGGGAACTGAACCCTCTGCAAGAACAGCCAGTGCTCCAGCCAGCCCTGAAAGCCAATTTTTTAACTTGTTTTTTGCATGAAGATATGTCAATGTTAATAAAAAGTATGTTTTCAAAGCTGCCAATATGAATATAACACACGTTTAAGATCTACAAAACACGGGCTGGAGAGATGACTCAGAGGTTAAGAGCACTGACTGCTCTTACAGAGGACCCAGGTTCGATTTCCAGCACCCACATAGCGGCTATGAACAGTCCAGGAGAATCTGAAGCTCTCTCTGACCTCTGCGGCATTGCATGACACAGGTGCACTCATGTACATGCAGGCAATACACTCATACACATAAAATAAAAATAATAAATAAAATGTTTTTTTAAGAAGATATACAAACCAGATGGCTAGTTAAGAGTTAACCAGTTGTCTTCCTTTATTCCTCCTAATGCTGTCAATTTAGAACCATTCATTTGACGACATCTTCCTTCAACCACCATTTTTCTTCTGGGCAGTCTTGTTTAAATTGCAGACCGCTTCTTGTGTGCCTTGTACTTTACACTGTGCTAGCTCATGCAATATTTCTTTGACTTTTCCTTTTTCTTTATATTCTAATTTTTTTCCTTGGTCTGCCTAAGCTCTCTGTCTCTTTGCTGCTCAATTCAATCCTAGACTTCGGCATTTGCTTATTTTATTTACTCTTTGCAGTACTAGCAGTGGAACCCAGGGCCTTGAGCATGCTGGAGACGAACTCTACTACTGAGCTACAGTCTGGGGGAGCATTCTAGAATTTGCAATCAGAGCTTTTGCTTGACTTTCCGCTCTGACCAACCTTAACAGCAGCTACATGACCCAGGAAACAACCTTGACATGCCCTCTCCCCCAAATGCAGGGGACCCATCACTTGGTGAAAGGCCACCAGCTTGAAAAGGTGACTCAAAAGACGTGCAAGATCGTTAGGAGATGGGAGACAAATTGTTCACCGAACATTTGTCCTTTGCCAGAAATTTTCCTGTCAGAAAATTTTTCCCACAGGGTATGTGAGGGCAAAATAGAAATCATTTTGAGATCTGTGCTTCCTACAGTCGGGAAACTGAAAATGTGTATATGTGTGCATGTCTGTGTATGTATGTGCACATCTCTGTGTGTGTGTATGTGTGTGTGTGTGTGTGTGTGTGCGCGCGCGCGTATGGGTGTACACGTATTACTTTTAAACAATGGTAGTCTGCTTTTTCTTTCATGAAAGGCTCATAGACATTTTCTTAAAACAGTTCCCATAGCAAACAGCAGAACAGAGTAATGTACAGTGTGGTAATAAAACAATAACTATGATAATATTTGTTAAGCAAACACTTTCCTTTACAACTTTATAACAATCCAAATAAGCACTATTACCAGCTGAATTATTTTTTTATCTGGTCTTTTGAGACAGGGTCTCCCTGTAGCTCCAGCTGTCCTGGAACTCTCTATGTAGAACAGGCTAGCCTTGAACTCACAGAGATCTGCCTGCCTCTGCCTCTCAAGTGCTGGGACTAAAAGCTTGCGCCACCACGTGCAGCTACCAGCTATATTTTTTAAGTGAAGAAACCAAGACTCAAAAAAGTATGACTTGCTCATGGTCCCACAGGTAACTGCACAGTAAAAACAGGATATAAGTAAAAACAACCAAATTAGAGGTCAGACTCCGAATGTAGCTTGGCTCCTATGTATTTGGATTTTGTAGGCCTCTGCCATGCTCTGCTGACTTTTATAATTTATAGGCTATGGCTGGATCCTAAAGGACCCTATGTTTAAGTATTAGTGGTAGTAAATGTATTAACTGTAGTTTTATTAAAACTGAGTCAGTCACTAAAGACTAAAAAAATTTTATTTATTACTTTTATTTTATGTGAGTGCTAGAGCCCCTGAAATTGGATTTTTGGATGATGGCTAACCACCATGTGGGTTCGGGGAACTGAACCTGGGTCCTCTGCAAGAGTAGCCAGGGCTCTTAACCACAGAGCCATTTTTCCAGCCCCACTAAAGACGTTTTTTGGTGTGTTACACAAACTTTACATTAAATAACAATGAATATAGAAAGAATCTTATTCTTTTCCCAATTTTATTTCGGTTTTTCTGATTATTATAAAAAGTAAGCCCATGCTGGGGCTCGTCTGCCTGACTATCTCTACTCATGTTTACTAAATTTTATTAGCAAAGACGGGCAGACCTTAGGCAAGAGGTCTTTAGGACAATATTTTATAGTCTTTCTAAGTTTATTTTCTGTTTATGGAGAATTATTTTGGTTACTTATTTATTTAGACAAGAACATCCTCCCTTTTTTGGAGACAGTGTCTGTATAGAGCAGACTGGATTCACAAAGATCCACCTGACTCCACCTCCCAAGTGCTGGGACTAAAGGCATGTGCCACCATGCCCGGCAGTACATCCTTTTTCAGTAATATTTATTTACCTTTTTTAAAAGGACATGTTACCATTAACATGCAGATGTGCCAATAATCTTGTCAGTAGCATCCTAACTGCTAAAGCAAACAAACAAGACCAACACCTAAGAAGAGACAAAGGATTGCATTACATCATTTCTTCTAGACTGTTATTTAGCCTTGTGATTCTTCACCCAATACGCCTTCCGTGATTTGCAAATTCTCTCACATTAGGACAGTAAGTACATGTGTATGTGATCTCATTTGACAGTCCTCTCCCTGTGTAATTAAACTTATCTATCGATCTACATCTGTTTATTTAATCACATTTATTCCAAGACTTGGTCTAGGAGAAGTTTTGTATAGCTCTGTTTAAGTAACTTATGCTTCCTGAGCAAATATAAGCAGCATTAACCCTTTATCCTATAAAGTTTCTTGTTTTGTTGTCAAAGCTATCAAACTTCCAGGCTTACCTGGGTGTGAGGAGGGTCTCTTATGGGTTGGCTGCCCATCACAACCCTTTTTTTTTTTTTTTTTGAGGGAAAGTGCCCATCCCAACCCTTTTTTTTTTTTTTTCTGAGAGAAAGTGAGGCTTTCACTTCCTGAACACCATTCAAGGAAATGAGCTTGAATTCCAAGAGTGCCTGTGGCACACAGACTATACTCCCCTGTGTTTGCTTCTACACTGGGAACAAAGTACGCTGAAGTCCCACTGGTCTTTGCACTAGAATGCAACTGTGGCCTGAGAGGGTGGCCTAGTTGCCTTATCTTACTGAGTGACTTGCAGAGCCTCTTTTCCACAGTTGCTGGGGAGCCCGGTATGAATAGAGGGCCTGCCTTTAGTAGTACCTTTACATTTTCCAGGTTCTGGTTGCTTGACAAAAACGAATCAACTTATACAAGGAAAACACAAAGCCGGGCATGGTAGCACACGCCTTTAGTCCCAGTACTCAGGAGGCAGAGGCAGGCGGATCTCTGTGAGTTCCAGGCCAGCCTGGTCTACATAGCGAGTTCCAGGCCAGCTGGGGCTACAGGGATAGCCTGTCTCAAAAAAGACAAAAAAAGAAAAAGAAAAATACATTGGAATATGTTCATGAAGAGAAGATACAAGCTGTGCTGTGATCAAGATTTATAGCAGACATTAGATCACATGTAACCCCAGGCATCACATCTTATTCTTTCTGATGCCCACTAACATTTTGAGCATTTTATGCATGCGATATGTTGGGATGTAATGAGGAGTGTAGAAAGTACAGCGTGCAAAGGTAATCACACTGAGATTCTGTGAGGGCTGAGCTAAGTAGTGATATAATGCCCGACTGTGAGAAGGGCCACAAAACATGCTTGTCCCAACAGTCTTTCTAGAACCTTGTGCTAGCAACTACAACACTTGAAAAAAAAAAAACTATATGTATAGATAGAAAAATAGATAGATTAGTAGATAGATAGATAGACTATACATAGCTTAATATAACAAATCACATGCTAGCAACTACAGCACTTGAAGAAAAAAAAATATAAATAGATTAGACAGATTAGATAGATGACGGAGAGACAGATGATAGATAGATAGATAGATAGATAGATAGATAGATAGATAGATGATAGATAGATAGATAGATAGATAGATAGATAGATAGATAGATAGATAGATAGATAGAATATATATATAGCTTAATTAATATAACAAATCACATAAGAAAAGTTTGCTATAAAACCAATCTGAGTCTGTGATTTAGGTGTGGCCTAAAGTAACAGTGCTTCTGGGATTCAGTTATTACCAGTGCTGTAGCTAAATACACCTGATCAAATCCTTTCTCTGTTCTTGTTCAGTTCAGAGTAATTATCTAAAAATTGACTGCTAGGTTTGGAAGGATAGTTAGGGAGAAGAAAAGAGCTAACTAGAGCAGACTCCAAGTATTTTAAAATCTTAACTATGGACCTGGGTGGGGTGGTGCATACCTTTTAATCCCGGTACTGGGAAGGCAGAGGCAGACAGATTTCACAGAGATGGAGGCTAGCTTGGTCTACATAGCACATTCCAGACCAGCCGGGGCTACTGAAAGACCCTGTCTCAAACAGAACAAAAACCTTAAATACCATTTAACTCTCTCTTCTTAACATTATTGACTCCCTCAATGGTCCTTCTATAGTCTGTAATCTCAAGCAGACTCCTACCCTGGTCATATAAATAGCCATATACAACAGAAGGTACACAGTTCAGAAACTTATATGAGAAATATATTATTTGTGTTAGTGTTACAATCATGGATGGGTCTTGTTTACTCAGAATTTCAAAATACCTTTTTTTTTTCTTTTAACTTACTAATTCCCTATGGGAAAACAAGGGTTTTGGGCTCATTTCACCTCGCCATGTGATTTTTATTAATATGTTCATTCTAAAGACTGTATCAAGCCAAAGGAGAAAGGTTTTACTATGGAACTAGCTTACATTCGAACCTTTAGGGAGCTACCCATGGCTTGGTGATTACAACCTGGAGTGCGGACAGTTATAAAGCAGCATCTTGGGTTCCAATTCTGCCCTTGCAGCTGAGGGAACTCAAGCATACGTCTTAACCTCTCAGTGACTGCTGCTCTTTTCCACTTAGTCTGTCCGGCCCCTTTTCAAATCTGCATACTCTTTGAAATCTGTCTTTTTTTTTTCTTGTCTTTCTCTTCTTCCACTATGAGTTTACTTATTTTCAAAGTGTTAAGTTTGGGCTGGAGAGATGGTGCAGTGGTTAAGAGAAGTGGCTACTCTAAAGACCTGGGTTCGGGGCCCAGTACCCACACTGTGGCTAGCAACCATCCTTAACTCCAGTTCCAGGGGATCCAACACCCTCTTCTGGCTTCCATGGGCATTGCATGCATGTGGTACATTTGCATATTTACAGGTAAAACACTCATACACATAAAATAAAAATAATTGAAACCAAGTGTTATGCTTGCAGCCTATTTCATACTATTCTTCTTTCTTAGGTTCTTGAAGATTCTAATTTCCTGGCATTTCTGTCTGCCCTCCTTCATAACAAGCTATTTCCTTGTGTGCCTTAGAATGTATCTGTGCTAGATAGTTTTAGTGTCAACTTGACACACCTGGGTTCAGGGAGCCTCAATTGGGAGATTGCCTCCATTGGACTGGTGTGTGGCCATGTCTGTGAGGCATCTTCTTGATTGTTGAGTGATGTGGGAGGGCCCAGCCCACTATGGGTGGTGCCACCCCTGGACAGGTGGGCCTGTGTTGCCTAAGAAAGCAGACTGAGCAGGAGCCAGGGGAGCAAGGCAGTAAGCAGTGCTCCTCCATGGCCTGTGCTTCAGCTCCTGCCTCTAGGTTCCTGCCCTGAGTTCTTACCTTGGGTTCCCTGATGAACTGTGACCTGCCCCAAGTTGGTATTGGTCAGTTTTGTCACAGCAATGGAGAAACAAACTAGATGTGAGATTGCTTTGGCAGTGGAGCGTCCTGTGGTCTTATTTATAGGACTGTTTGTTCTTCTGGTGCCTTTTCATTTGTTTCTGTTGGACGTCTCTGTGCCTAGCTCAGAATTCAACTGTCCAGGCAAAGACGCCTTGTTGCCTTCTTCTGAAAGTTCAGAGGCAGACTTTCTAGTTCTCCTTCCACCAGCAATAGGGGCATTATGAGTCTTGGTTCATATAGAGCTCCTACTTTCAAATCTCTCTGTATGTATTTTTTTTTTTTTTTTTGAGACAGAGACTCACGCAGCCCAGGCTGGCCTTGAACTCACTAAATAGCTAAGGAAGATCTTTAACTTCTGATTTTATTTTATTTTACTTTACTCTTTGCATTGGTAAGGATTGAACCTAGGGCCTTATACATGCTAAGCAAGGACTGTACCACTGAGTCACATCTCCAGCTCACCTTGAGCTTCTGATTCTCCTGCTTCTACCTCTGCTGGGATTATAGATGTATACAGATATATAGCACTGGGGGTAAAACCCAGAGTTCATGTATGCTAGGCAAGCACTCTACCAACTGAGTGTGGTCTGAATGAAAATGTCCCCCATAGACTGTGGCACTGTTTTGGGAGGTCTTAGAAGGTGTGGCCTTGCTGGAGGAAGCATGTCACTGGGGGGCGGGCTTAGAGAGTTATTACGCCTGGCTAGATCTCTAGTTGCTCTCTTGCTTTCTGTGCCCACTTGAAGATGTGAGAGCTTAGCTTCTGTTCCTCCTCTAGCCACCTCTGCCACCATGCCTCCCCACCATGACGGACTCTTGCCCTTTTGGAAGCATAAGCTCAAATAAACTCTTCCTTTTATAAGTGTTTCTATCACAGCAACAGAAAAGTAACTAATACACTAAGCAACATCCTGGCCTCCAAAATCTCCATCTTTTAAAAAATTATAAATATTGTGGTAATGTCATACATGAATACAATGTATTTAGATCAAATCAACACCCTTTATCCCCTCCAACTCCTCTAGGATTCCCCTCACATTTTCCTCCCAAGTTCATGTATTTCTCCTCCTTCTCCTTCTCCTCCTCCTCCTCCTCCTCCTCCTCTTCCTTCTTGTTCTTCTTTGTAACCCACTAAGTCTGATTAGTACTCTCCATATGCCCATGGGTGTAGGGCCATCCACTGGATTGTAGACAGCCTATGATGGGCCATGGGTCATACCACTAAAGAATCTGTCTCTCAGCAGCCATCGCCTTACAATGTCTCCTCAGTTAAGTCTGGGGCCCAATAAGTCCCTCTCCTATCCATGCTGAAATGTTCACAGACTTGATCGTGTGCAGGTCTTGTGATGGAAGCCACAGCCACTGTGAGTTCTTGAGTGCATCAGCCCTGTCATGTCCAGAAGACATTGTTTTGCTCCAGTCCTCCTCAGCCTCTTGCAATCTGTCTGCCCCCTTCTCCGTCAGTGTTTCCTGAGCCTTGCAGGGAGACAGTATGATTTAGATGTCCAAATTAGGGCTGAGCATTCCACAGTCACTTATTCTCTGCACTTTGACCGCTTCGAGGTTTTGTATTAGCCACCATCCACTGCATAAAAAAGCTTCTTTGATGAGGGGTAAGAGAGACACTAATCTGTGGGTAAAGGAAAAATTCTTATCTGTTTAAAATCTCCATCTTAATTTTTGTTTCTGTTGAGCTTTAAAGTGCAAATCCCTGGGTTTCGTAAGGCTTATTTCAGTTTCATAACCTCCAAGTTGATAAAATGCCTGCAGTATCTTGGTATTTACAATGTAATTTATTTTACCTTGCTAATAGTACTAGGTATTGGTGGGAAGGATTCTCTATTTATTTAGCCCAACATATCCCAGAAACATTTTTGCCTCTTAAAATTTGTGTGCCTGCACATGTAAAATAGGGATTATGGTAGAATATATCACATTCAGTATGAATAAAGATTAAATAAGATATGGGTTTAAATGTTTAGTTATGTGTCAAGTACATAGTCAACTGCATAATAAATATCAGCTTATATTGTCTAGATGTTGTCACTAGAATTGTCAATATTCTCTTCGGTTTAACCTCTGACATGGTTATTAATATTTCTTTTTCTAAAATTTGTTTTTATTGAATTTTTGTGTATTTTATTCAGAATATCTCAAGCAATCTTAATCAACTTTACACCCCCGTCCCCACCAGCACCCTCCCACAGTTCCCCCACTGGAACCCTTATACTCTGTCTTCTGTATTAAGGCCCACTCTATCAAGTCAGTGTCCCCAGACATTCCCCAGTGCAAGTCTGTCCACTGATGTCTAGTCAGTCTATCTAGAGTCTCTTGTTTTAGGAAGATCAGCTCTTCCTCATTCATCAGTAATCGGCTGTCAGTGTTTCCTCCATTAAGATTGAGTTCTGCTGTTCATTTCCCCAGTTCTATGCTGGGTTTTTGTCTGCCTGAGTTTGCATAGGACTTTTGTATGCTGACACCATTGTCATAGAATCATATGAGCAGGATCCCAGGAGCTTATAGGACTCTGTTTCTATATGGTCATGCACCTCCTCCCTGGCTCTTATAATCTTTACATCCCCTCTTCCGTGATGGTCCCTGAGCCTTGGGTCGGTGAAGTTTAATATAGGAGTTCTGTCCATGGACCAGCTATCTACAGACTCTTAATCTCTACATTTTGGCCATTTGTGACTTTTTGTGTTCCTGTCCCTCTGTTGTATGAGGGACCTTCATTAATGAGAATTGAGATTCATTAGTGTATCTTCATTACCCCTGTTCTGTGTTCCATGCACCTTAGGTGTAGAGGTTACACTGTAGATGTGTCACTTAGGCCTGGGAAGTAGTCTCAGACTGGTACAAAATGAGATTCTTTGATGAGTGGTGACTAGGATATTTGTCTGTAAATATAAGGATACATATTTTGCACATAGCAAGAAATTACATTAGTCTAGGGATGTGATAGTCTTGGGGTTTTCTCTAAGACCTATGACCTCTCCAGTCATGTGTATTTGGTTATGTTTATAGTACCACACTTGAGTTTCCTCCCAGTGGGTTTTTAGTCCAATTAGGTAGCTGTTGATTGCCCCCAAGATAAAAGTTCCACTACTGCACCAGTGTCATATGCTGTGCTGGTCAGTGATGTGATTATTTGGTCTTGAAGCTGGTGTTGAACCGTCAATTGATGGTTTCCCTTGGCACCTTCATATTGCTTTCCAAAGTTATGAGAGCTAGCCTTCAGGGGAGGTGGTTTCAGGTCAGTTGCAGCTCTCTATTTCTCCAAATCCCACATCCGATGTTCTGTCTTCAGAACAGTAGGATCTTACCTTTAAGTTCTGGGAGGCATTCAAGGGCTGTGGCAATAGCCTATGTAATTTTGGCAGTCTCGTGGACCACCCTGGCCAAAATATCATGGAAGGTTTCTCCTGTCTGGCACTGTTTCTTGTTATGTAACCTTTAGCTATACACATGGACTCATGTAGAGATACTGTATGTGTAATTTGTCAGTAGGTTGTTGGACTAATATTCCCTCTGTTTTTTTTAAAATTAGGCATTATTTATCTCTCCCTTCTCTCTCCCTGTCTAATCCTTCTACCATAGTTTCCCCATTTAAAGTGCCCCCATTTTCTCCATTTCTCCCTTGATAATACCCGTCTCCTATGGCCCCAATGTCTCTTGAGCTCATTCTTTTCCTTTATCCCCAAGGTTCCCTGTATAACCCTCTCTCCCCTCCCCTTTAAATAGCCCCATTTAAATCTATTTCTCCCTTAGTTACACATGTCTTTGACTTCTTTCTCAGGTTCTTTCTTTCCCTTTACCTCCCTGGTTCCTTTTCATTATTCTGGTTCCTGCAGTTACATTTGGATACATACTCACATATAAGCATTTGGTGCTAGATCCACATATGAGGGAGAACATATGTCATTTGTTTTTCTGAGTCTGTGTTACTTCAGTTAATATAACAGCTTCTACTTACATCCATTTACCTGCAAATTTCATGATTTCGTCTAGGTCAACAATTTGGTGAGTGTTCTACAGTTCACTAAATTTAACAATTATTTCCATAGCAGGTGCAACAGTAGTTTTGGTTTTCATGGTTTTCTCCTAGCAGACTAGAGAGTGAGCCCTAGGTTAGGATCTACCAATATGCTTTACTCTGTTATTTTAGTTAGCTTTCTGTCATTAAAGAAAAATACCTTAGATAGCCAATTTATAATGGGAAAAGATTTGTTTTGGTCATAGTATTGGAGATTTCAGTCCAGGGTGGATTGGTCTGCTGCTTTGGACTTGTGGTGAGGCAGGCGATCGTAGTGGGAATGTGTGGCAGAGCACCTGTTGCTGTAGTCTTAGGCCTAACTCAGTTTCTGTGTATGTGTGTGGAGGGGTCTCAGAAAATTAGGTTCAGCCGTTCACCCTAAAATCAAACAAGAGTAACTGTGGAAAGAAACTTTAATCAGCATGGCTAGACCACAAGCTAAAAGAGATTAGTTTTCTTGCCTCTATCTTTGCTAATACTGATATAGTTCTTAGCATTGGGGGGTAAGGGGTAAGAAATGGGAAGACACAGAAGCATGCAGAGTTAACCAGTCTTGGTCAAGCTGTGGTCTGGTTGTTTATGATATCGGGACTGGTCAGGTGGAGGCTTGTCACACTAAAGAAGTCGTTGCTGCCTGGGGGAGATTTGACTCTTGTCAGAAGATACTTACTCATCAGTCTTGTTGCTCCTGACTGCAAAGTAGAATGATGCAGAGCAAAGGAAATAAATATGAAGCAGAGGCAGAGAGGCCAAGGTCATTTTTAGTCAGCTTTTAGTTACTCTATGGATGTTTGTAGGCAAGGTAAAGAATCAGTGTTTCCAAAAAGACTGGAAAGAAAAAGAATCAGTACTTTTAGCAAAAGCACCTTCTATATCTCTGTAACAAAACCACTTACATCAGGAGTCAGGCTGAAAAGAAGAGAGGGGTAGAGTCCCACAATCCCCTTATGGGCAAACCTTCATGACATGACGACATCCCCCTAGGCTCTGACTTTCAGACTTTCTACCTGAGCCCAGCAGGGAGACTAAGTCGCTAACAGATGGCTTTCAGAGACATTCAAGATTTAAACATAGCTGGATGTGGTGGTACATGCCTTTAATCCCAGCACACAGGAGGCAGAGGCAGGCAGATCTCTGAGATGGAGGCCAACCTGGTTTACATAGTAAGTTCCAGGCCAGCTGGGTCTACAGGGAAACCTCGTCTCAAAAACAAATAAACCAACCCACAAGCAAAAAACTCAAAGTCTATGATGAAGTTCATTACTTTTTATTCTAACCTAAAAAATTAATTTAAAAAACATGGGAAAAGGATCTAAACGAAAACTCCCTGTCAGGGTAGCAGATTGAGACTAAAACAGCTAATCCTAAAGAGAGTAAGGGAATCAGTAAAAGACTAGCAAGGTTGGTGGTAGGTTAGCTTTTCATTTTCTGGGATAAAGTGCTAACTTCAAGAAGCTGAATTTGAATATCACAGATTCAGTTTTAATGAAGGTCAGTCATTCACAACCTCTAAGATGGTGTCTCAAGTACCCTGTCCTCCATACGTGCTACATGCTCTGAATGGTAGCCAAATGCTGCATGGAGTCTCTTTTACAGACATAGTAATCCCTTCTCTGGTAGTCAGCCAGGATAAGATTTAAGTCAGTGTTTCAATATAAACAGTCTTTGTTGTTCTACCTGCAGTTGTTAACTAATCCCTCCTTTACCTTCAGTCCAACATTTCAGGATTTTTGTCTGTCCTTGAACTCAGAGATTCATCCACCTCTGCCTCCCTAGTGCTAGGATTAAAGGCGAGCGCTACCATGTCTGGCAATTTTTCTTTTTAAATCAAGGTTAACCCTTATATATACAATGTGTAGATGGTAAGCTCCTTGAGGTCAGGCACACTGACTCTGTCTTTCTAGTGATTGTGTTCCCATGCCTGGGGTGGTGCCTGGTGCATAATGAACAAGCCATGGATAGTTGCTGAATTCATAAGCAGGGGATACCTGGAGAGGGAAAGAATGCCAAGAGAAACATAACAGGGCAAGGGCTCATGAACAAGCCTGTCACACTAAAGCATGTGGATTTTCACAGTATCACAGCTTTCTAGAAGGATCTTTGCTGAGAATATTGCAAATTGAAAACATCAGTTTTCTTCCAATTGTACACTATTGTTTTGTTCTTTCCATCCTGGATAATATCTTACCACTAAAGTAGTGGGTTCTTCTAATTTATCTCCATTTACTGAGTCATCAGGTCTATTCCTATCTCTGGTCTCTCTCTCCCCTTCTTGATATATGAAGCCAATATTTGGGCCTGCATGGTGAGGTACACCTTTAATCCTAGCACTTGGGAGGTAGAGGCAGGTAGATTTCTGTGAGTTTGAGGTGAGCCTGGTCTACATAGAGAGTTCCAGGCCAACCAGGACTATAAAGTGAGGCCCTGTCTCAAAAACAAAACAAAAAAATTATCAGTAGCTAGAGGAGTCCAAAAAGAATAGCTAAAATGTAGAGGAAAGTGTATTACCCCTGCCTACTTCATGCTGTCACTTACCACTGTTTAAACTTGGGAAATTAAACTGACTTAATGAAAATTAAATGCCTGAGTTTCCTGAACTGTAAAGTTGCCATAAAGTTAAGTCATGTTCCAGGTTGCTGGAACCAATATAAAGCTCTTAGCAGAAGTTCTTTCTTTCTCTTTTAAAAATATTTATTTTGGGCTGGAGAGATGGCTCAGCAGTTAAGAGCACTGGTTGCTCTTGCAGATGACCTAGGTTCAGTTCCTACCATCCACATGGTGGCTAACAACCATCCATAACTCCAGTTCCAGGGGATCCGATGTCCTCTTTTGGCTTC
Source organism: Nannospalax galili (assembly GCF_000622305.1). Lineage (NCBI taxonomy): Eukaryota > Metazoa > Chordata > Mammalia > Rodentia > Spalacidae > Nannospalax > Nannospalax galili. The sequence goes on from NW_008328334.1 coordinate 1,121,869, forward strand.
TGTGGGCATTGCATGTTTGGGTGCACCTATATACAGGCAAAGCACTCACTGACCTAAAACAAATTTTTAAAAATTTTAATTTAAGCTTGGCATGGTGTTGCATGCCTTTAATCCTAGCACTTGGGAGGCAGAGGCAGGCGGATCTCTGTGAGTTCGAGGCCAGCCTGGTTTACATAGCAAATTCCAGGCCAACTGGGGCTACAGGGAGACTCTGTCTCAAAAAGACTGGAAAACAGTTTTTTTTAATTTAATTTTATTATTATGTGTTATGTGTATATGATGTGTGTGTGGGAGTGTGTATGAACATCACATATGACCTTTGTGGAGTTGATTCTCTCCTTCCACCAGTCCCTTGTGTTTAATATACATTCAATAAATGTTCACAATTATTATCCACTGTGATGTTATAAAATGCATGCTTGTTTTCATTTCCATATCTTGGCATACACAACTCTAAAGTCTTTTCAGTCTTTGAAGTGATGTATATATTTTTTTCTGTTCTAATGCATTTATTTATTACACAGTTTAGCTTAAAAATAGTGCCAGGGGGTGTGGGGGGTAGATGCAGTTCAGTGGTATAGCACTTGCCTAGCATGTTTGAGGCCTGGGTTTGATCCCAAGCACCACACACACACACACACACACACACACACACACACACACACACTCATACACATGTACCTTCCACACATACACTCACACACACTTGTACACACATACCTTCCAGACATACACCTTCCACACATACACACTCACACACCTACCCTACACACATGCTCTCACACACTCATCCACATAGACATCTTACACATAGAACATGCCCTCCACACTTTCATACACACACATACACACTCACAAATACACACACCAATACCCACCCCCCCATACTCACACACACCCTCTACACACACACACACACTCCACACATATACTCACACAAACATACACAACATACTCTCTACATGCACATACACACTGACAAATACACCGTCTCTACATACACACCCCAGCTCCCTGTATTCACTCACACCTTACTCACACACACATTCATGCACATACACACTTTACACATACACACAACATATGCTCCACATATTCATACACCCACACACCTTACACACACACACACACACACACACACACACACACACACAGATGGGGACTAGTTACCATAAAGACTAAGACACGATTAGAGGGCTGAGACTTTCACCACTCACCCCTGTCTCTAGGAAGGGGAAAATTCCTTCCTAAGGTTAATTCCAACAGCCAGCGATTTAAACCAATGGTATCCATCTTGTGACGCTTACATCAAAATTCCAAAAAAGGGTTCAAAAAGCTTCTGGAAAGCTGAAGAAATGGAGGCTGCAGAGGAGGTGTCCAAGTGCAGTCCCCTCGTCTACAGGTGCTCAGGCATCTATCCCTTCGTCTGCATTTGTGTAATATCCCTCACAGTAGACTAGTAAATATGCTTCTCTGAGGTCTGTGAGCCACTAAAGGAAATTAATGAAGCTTGGTGAGAGAGAAATGGAAACTCAATAAATGGCTGGGCAGTTAGAAGGACGGGTAAAACCACTTGGCTCTTGTAAATGGTGTTTACGTGGTCAGAGCCTTCAGCCTGGGGAACAGAGGACTGAACTGGCCCAAGGACTTCCAGCAGGTGTCCATGGCTGCAGAATTACTTACTTGCTTGTTGGTGGGGAGATGTCCCCACACCCTGTGGAGCCACAGAAGTCATCTGTGTTGACTGTGAAGTGAGAACAGACAGTAGAGTGCTAGGGTTGGCACCTGCCCTCATTTCCATGGGGAGGCAAGGCTTGTCCTTAATGATGACCACCTGAGAGCTGCTGAGAGGGCCATGGTGGTGACACTGGGGAAGGTAGAGCTGGGAGGTCCCACAGCCAGCAAGTGGCAGGACCATGAAATGGGAAAGAATGATTGAACCCCCACCCACTGCTCCTGGGCCGCTTCCAGATGGCAGATCAAGTCTCAGCTGAGAAATTTCCTCACAGAGGAAACACTAACCTGGCTGTAGCCACCTGAGGCATGAGTTCTGGAGAGAAAAATAGCACTTACTCACTGGACTGGAGAAAATGGAGGCTTCCTTATGTCTAACTCTGGAATCAGCTGTCTGCTTAGGCCGAAGTTTAAGACATGCACAAGTTGAGTGAGGCAAAAACAGAGCATTAAAAACAAACAATTAAATCCTCAAACCGTTTAAGAAAGGAGCTTTATTGCCTTGTGTAACTGAAGCATTCGGGTGTGGGCAGGTCTTGGCTTCTGTTTCTTGGCTCAACTCCAATCTCTGTATTAGGTTCCCTGTACAATATGCTCAGGCTCGGTTGGAAGGCTCCTCTCTTGGTGACCAGAGTCTTGAAACAGCGCCCTCTTCACAACCTTTCTGGGTTTTGTTTGTTTTCAGACAGGGTCTCCCTGTAGCCCCAGCTGGTCTGGTCCTCCCTATGTAGACCAGGCTGGCCTCTATCTCACAGAGATCTGTCTGCCTCTGCTTTTCGAGTGCTGGAATTAAAGGTGTGCTCCACCATTCCAGGCGGTTTCACCTTTCTGATTAGTGTTAGTAAGAAAGAATCAGACTTCCACCTTGTTGATTTCAACAAAGTTGGAGAGTCACGTTAGCAAGACCGTAATGGACACTGTAAAATGAGGCTCTCTTCCCCAAAGTGTTGATCAGGTGACACCCTACAGTGCTGCAAATAGAATTTGCTGTGAAGGAACCACTGTGGATTAGCACTAAGGAGAGAGGGAATATACAAATAAAGATTGTAGCTGTTACCAGAAGTACAGTAAACAGATGTTAGGCAAGTTAGTAACATTTTTTATCTTGTTTAAGGCACTGTTTACATTATAAAACAGTGGGAATCTTGAGAAAACACACTTCTGTTTTTGTTTTGACATTGATGAAGGGAAAACTAGTAACTGTTCCGCACTTCATATTAGGCAGTATCAGCAGTACAGTGTGCGGAGTCATTTTTCCTATAATTCAGGCTGGATTTTAGTGACACTCTTTAGACATTCTGTCCTGTCCCCTGTTATACTGGTACCAGTATTAATGAGTGATTCTGTTCAATGATTCAGTCACTTAAGGACTCTGTTTCCACTAAGATCTCACATAGTCAGAAGCATTTGAACTTCCACTGGCTTGAAAACAGGAATTATAATTCTTTTTGGCAAGTATGAAACCATCATAAGCCATGTTCTTCAGAATCAGCTGACTGGAAAGATGGAACTAACCCCTGAGCAGAGCAACTGCTCCTTCAACACAGGTTTTAAATGGAAACACAATTTCAAGTATTTAAGTTTGATCATTTACCAGTTTACTTTTAGCAGGTAGGCTTATGCTATTTTCTTTTGAACACAGGCAATTTTTCCAGAACAAGACAGTGCATTTTCCCCCCTTTTAGTTGTAACTAAAAGGTAACATAATCAATTTGGATGTTGAGAAGTATCCATTTAAACGTGAGGCATGGAACCTGAGTTCTGATCCTGAGGATAAAATGTGTGTGTGTGTGTGTGTGTGTGTGTGTGTGTGTGTGTGTGTGTGTGTGAGAGAGAGAGAGAGAGAGAGAGAGAGAGAGAGAGAGACAGAGAGAGACAGACAGAGACACACAGAGAGAGACAGAGAGACAGACAGAAAGACGGAGACAGAGAGACAGAGAGACAGACAGAGACAGAGAGGGAGTGATGGAGAGAAACAGAGAAAAACATAATAATAAACATTGAGAGGCTGGGATATGCCTCCGTAGGTAGAGTGCTTGTCTAGCATGCATGAATCTACTTTGCATTAAAGTAGCAATCACTGCTGGGCATGGTGGTGGGAAGCAGAGGCAGCCGGATCTCTGTGAGTTCGAGGCCAGCCTGGTCTACATAGCAAGTTCCAGGCCAGCTGGGGCGACAGAGAGACCCTGTCTTTAACACACACACACACACACACACACACACACACACACACACACACACACACAAAGTCAGTCTGTGTATAATGCTCTCCTGACCTTGTCCTGCCTGCCATAGCCTACCCTAACCTACACGTGCATTCCAGAATGTTGGACTTCTCTACCTGTAGCAATGTTGGGAGGATTTTGTTTTCCATTATTACACTTCTGTGTGTGTGTGCATGCAAGCATGTGTGTGTGGGTACGTGCCTGTGTGGGAGGGTGACTCTGGAGTTTTTGTACACATAGCAGCACAGGAGGCGACTGTCCATAATAACTGTCTGCTTTATGTACTTAATTCTTTTGTAACACATTTCTCCTGATTAATGCTAATTATGCACCCCCCTCCAAATAATCATTTAAATCTTTCAGGCCTGAATTTATTTGACAAGGAATCTTTTGTTCCTATGCTAATACCTTCATGGCACACAGCCTTTGCTCTGCTTTCTTAGGTAAGGAAAGTGTCTTCGTATTTAAATGAACCTTTAAAAGAAAAAGCAATGGCTACATAGATCAGGAAGAAGGAAGCAGAAGAAGAAACATGTACACAAGACAATTTTATCACTTAAATAAGTATTTTATAATGAACAATAGAACTAGAGAATGCAGGGCTGGAGAGATGGCTCTTGCAGAGGACCCAGGTTCAGTTCCCAGCACCCACGTGGCAGCTAACAACCATCTTTAACTCCAGTTCCAGGGGATCTGACACCCTCTTCTGGCCTCCATGGGCACTGCATACATGTAGTACAGGCAAAACATTCATACACATAAAATAAAAAAAAAATAGTAAAAGAGCTAGAGGATACTATTTGCTACTTTCAGAAGGCCATTGAGGTTCCGGAAAGCTAAGGTTTCATCATGATGGAACCTTCCAATTGTTTGATCATACGCTAACTAACAGGCAAACCAATAATGACTCATTTATGATAAAAAGAAACCATGAGTTTTAGAAATTACTAGGAGTAGGGAAATGGAACGTGTGTTGTTGAGTTTATATAGCACAATAATGTAAGAAAAGGTCATTATTTTTTTTCATTACCAATAATTGGATTATAGAAAGAGGTTATCTTTGAATTCTAGCTCTGCTGCTACTTACTATCTATGTGACCTTGGACAACATTTTAAGCTCTCTTTATCCAAACTTGAGATAACATCTTCACTACATGTTCACAGAGTTACTGTGATGATAATGGAATATAGGAAAGAGCTTTAGATGGTGCCCTCACCCATTGTGATCCAGTAAATGTTGTCACTGTGATTATCAGGATTACATTCATGGCCATCTTAAATTTGTCTGTGATAAACCAATTCTCTGGTATTCCCTGTGTTGTAATTCTGATCAGAAGGCAGAAAGCCCTTTCAGTCTTCACCATACTCACTGAAGCCAGTCTTCTGTCTCCATGCAGTGGACCTTCAGTTGGATTAATTAAGCTCAACAACAGCAGTCTCTCTCCTTTGCACCTCATTTCTCTCCCTGGAAAAGGAGTAGCTTCTTTGATGGATGGAATGGGAAAAGAGAGTAGGCTGGGTGGTCAGTGACTTGACTGGGTAAACTCTGATTTTCTCCTCTCTGTGGCAGTCAGATATGACCTCTGGGAAAGACTTTTACCTATCTAGCTCTTCTAGACATGTAAAAGGGTAGATGATAAACCCATTTTAGAGCTAAAACATCATGTTATGTGGTCATATTTTCCAATCTACTTTTTATCAGTAATAAAGCTGATACTTCTCTTAAAACCTGAATTTGTGCTGGGCATGGTGGCACATACCTTTAATCCCAGCACTTGGGGCAGAGGCAGGCAGATCTTTGTGAGTTCGAGGCCAGCCTGGTCTACATAGTGAGTTCCAGGACAGATGGGGCTACAGGGAGACACTGTCTCAAAAAGACAAAAAACAAAACAAAAAAAAAACCTGAATTTGCTTTTTATTCTCAGTTGGTTTTGACTTAGAAGGAAAATCATTCTTTCTTAAGATCTCAGATTTTCTAGATCTATTGTATATAAAGGGCTCTGTAGGGTTACTGCAGGTTACATGCCAATCACTAAGATGCCTTCTTTTTCTTAGGGAGGTTGAAATCCAGTAAGAAAATAAGTGTTGGGCTCACAAGATGGATCAGTGTGTAAGAGCACTAGTCAGTCACCAAGCATGATACCTGACCTTTATTTCCAGATCTCACGTGGTGGAAGGAGAGAACTGACTCTCACAGATTGTCCTGTGACCACCACATATACATCATAGCATGTGCATAAACACACACACAATTAATTAATTTAAAAAAAGAATAAGTTTTCTTAAATAATGGTGATACAAGGTGAACAATTAAAATAAGAGAAACTGTTATGGAAAATTTGAAGGGGGAGAAATCACTACTATCTGGATGCTTTAAGAAAAGATATTTGAAAGAATTGGCCTTTAATATGGCTATGCTTGGATCAGCTGAACTGGGGGGGGGCATGGTAAGCAAGGAGCTGAGAGGTAGGTAAAGCAGGAGCAGAAGCAAAAATGTGAGGGGGAGGGGAGAGCTGGAGGCATCAAGAGAAATGGCCTTGAGCATGACTAACCATGGGAAAGAGAGAAGGGGGGAGTGGGGATGGGGAGAGGTAGGTTTACTATGAGAAATAGGCTCACATGATTATGATGGCTGAGAAGTCACAAAAAAGCTGAAGGTGTACTATAGTCCAAGCCTGAAGACTGAGAATCAGGGGAGCTCATGATGTAAATCCCTGCTCAAGCAGGCAGGCAGGAAGCAAATGGGCCATGTCCTCCTATCAGCACCTTCTGGCCTCTTCAGGGCCTCATGGACTGGATGATGCACAGCCACACTGGAGAGGTGGTCTACCATTCAGACTTCACAGAATCAACTGATAATCCAGACAGGCCCAGAAACCGTGTTTCATCTGGGCACCGCACAGCCTTCAGACTGACATGTGACAGTAACCAGTGCCTTAGAGGTAATTAGCTCAGACTTGAGTACTCTGCTCAAAATGCCAGTGGGGCATTTAGGTAAAAACTCTAGATATTTTTGGCTCATTCTGTCCTTCACATGATGGGGAAATACCACAGCAATTTTGAGATTTACTAGCTCTGTGGTGTAGGGGATTTTACTTAACTTTTCTCAACCTGAGTTTCCTAAGGTGTCATACACTTCTGTAAGTTAGATAACACCCATACCTGTCTCACAGAGCTGTAGATGTGCTCAAGGTGCTAAGAAATGATCAGCATTGCATTCCTTCTGAAGACAGTCAAATACCAGCGTGTCACTTACTAGTTACGTTATTGTTATGCTCTCTAAGCCTTGGTTTTCTCATCTTTAAACGGGGACGTAATGACTACTGCTGCTGGTATAGGTTTGTGGCACAATCTATATGGAGCTCTTTAAGACTCTAGCTTCCATAGTAGAAGATTTAGAAATTTGAAAAAAAAATTGAGTCAGGATCTCATGTAGCCTGAGTTAGCCTGAAACTCATTATGTAGCTGAACATGACCTTGAACTCCTGATCCTTCTGCCTCTTACTTCAAGTGCTGCGATTACAGGTGGATGCACTGTACCAGGTTTTCTGGGGTGTTATGCATTGAACCCAGGGAGGGCTTCATGCATTGTAGGTAAGCACGCTACCAACTGACTTATATCGCCAGCCCAAGTGTGAAGATTTAATAAGTTCCTACCTGTAAGATATTCATAATGGCAGCTGGCATACCATCAATACCTCATAAATGGTAGTTAGCATTCATTACTAGAATTATAATATTAGCATTACTACTGCAACTGCATTAGGAAGATACTTGACTCTTACCTCTATTCATTAAGGACTTAAAAAAGCATCTTTACAGTATTTATCTCACTTAAAAAATTACATAGAAAGTAGGTAGGTAGATGTACATGTGTAGGTATTTTAAAATGTGACCTAAAGACCCCTGAAGGACAGTGTACTATGTGTATCAGGAGCACAGGGACATTTGGACTTAGAGTACATTTCGAGTAACGTGCACAGGGAACCCTGGATATCTTTGAGGGAATACTGGGAAAAGGGGTGCTGATGAGCACAGCAGGTATTGCTCACGGCAGGTGGGAGGAAGAAGAGACGTCAGGAAAGGACATGCAGAGAGAAGAGCGATCCAGAAGGAGGACTGGTGGGTCCATGAGGGAAAAGCACAGAAGAGAGATGTTCCATCATGTTGAAACGGTGCACAAAGGGCTGAGAAAAACTGTAGGCTTTGCCAATTATACAGTGATTAGTAACCATTGAAGAAACAGTTTTAGAAAGAAAACCAAGGCTAGAATCCTAATTCTAAGGAACTGAGGAATGAGTGGGCAAAAGGACAGTGGAAGCTATGATGGTAGCTTACTTTAAAATAGGTTTCCAAAGAAAAGAAGAAAAACACAAGGTGGTAACAGGACAGCAAGGTCAAGGGAAGGATCTTTACAGGAATGTTTTTAGGAATTCAAACAGGAAGGACAAATGAAAACACCATCAAGAAGGTTCTCTGTGGAATAAGACTGTAGAGGAAGCAGGGAAGAATGGAACAGACTTTGGCTGGAGTCTAAGGGCAAAGGATCCCCTGTTCCTTGGAAGCCCGAGTGAAGGAATGGGAAGACAAGTTAGTAAGAGATACTGAGACAGAGGCAATGAGGTTGCACAAAGTCAATAGGTATCCTGAACCTTTTTTTTTCTTTTGGTCTTTTTGAGACAGGGCTCCCTGTAGCCCTAGCTGGCCTGGAATTCACTACGTAGACCAGGCTGGCCTTGGTCTCACAGAGATCCATCTGGCTCTACTCTCAAGTGCTGGGACTAAAGGTATGAGCCACCATGCCCATCTCATGAAAATGACTTTTAAATATAGATGTTTCCAGGAATGGAGTCGGAGCTAATGGGTAGGAGAAGCGTTAAAAAGGTAGAGTCGTCTACTGATGAAAAAAATAATGTTCAGATACTATTGAGAGCTGTGAACCCAGAATACTGGCTTTCCCAAGAAAAGGTAAGTGTCCCCAGAGAAAGAGCCAGGACAGCACATTCTCCATTAGAATGAGCTAATCCTAAGAATGACAAGAGATGCTACGTGGTGGTGGTTCAGAGTATACCACTGATGGGACAATGAACCCAGGAAAGAGGATAAAGTGAAGAACAGAGTGGGCTCAAGACACAAACAGATGCTATCAGGATGAAAAACAAACTCATTGATCGGGAAGAAATAGAAGACTTGAAGCTGAGGGCAGAGCATAGATTTCTAGGGGCCCAAATCTTGGATGTGGAACATGAGTGACATGCAGTCTAGGCAGGTGGTGCTTGGTGGTACCTTGTGGAGAGAAGCTTCTGGCTTAGGAAGTTCAAAAGCTGTGGGGAGAGCTGGGCAGGAGCCCCGGCCAGTGAGGAAGCACACAGAGGTCAGCTCCATGTCCCAAATCTGATTCTCTCTAGTTGGACCCTGTAGAAGTTGCTAAATCTTTCTACATTTGTTTTATCATCCATAATATGGGTCCTATCAGTTCCTATCCTTTAAATTTTCTGTGAGGACTAACTGCGAAAATATGTGCATGGTGTTTTGAATTTACATCTACTGGGTTCCATTGTACAGTGCCTGTTACTATTTAGTTCTTTATGATCTTTGTAAGCCAGGCTTTGGTGTCCATCCCCAGACATAAGTCAATGTGGAAAGGAAGACTGTGGATGGAGTTTAAATGTTGATGGCGGAAGTTAGTAAGCTTCAAGATTAGTGGACAGCTGGGTAAGAAAGGTTAGAAAAATTTATAGAATGCATACACTAGAAGGCACTGAAGAACAAAAATTTCCTGGTAGCATTTCTCCCAAGTCTAGAACTTAATGATATCCTGCATTTCAGGGATTGAACCCAGGGCCTTGTAGACGCTAGGTAAGCACTCTACCACTGAGTACATCTGAAGGTCTAGCATAACACTAGGATAGTGTTAAGATTTTGTCTTTTAAAATGGTGGCACACACTTTTAAACCCAGCACTTGGGAGGCAGAGGCAGGTGGATCTCTGTGAGTTCAAGGCTGGCCTGGTCTACATAGTGAGTTCCAGAATAGCTGGGGCTACAGGGAGCCCTGTCTCAAAAAGACCAAAAAAAAAAAAAAAAAAGAAAGAAAGAACAAGAAAAGCACTTGTTGACAAGTTTGACAACAAAAGTTCAATCCCCATATGTGTACTGCACAGACACACTCACAGACACACAGAATAGAGAAGTGGAAAAAATATTTAAACAAACAAAAGTAGAGCTATAAGTAAATAATCCAGTAGAAAAATAATCAAAAGTTATGAATAGAAACCTCAAAGAATTAAAAGGAAATGAGCTCCAAACAATTGAAAAAAATATTCAAACTCATTTGTAACCAAAGAAATACACAGTTAAAAGAACACGAATATTTGAAATTTTGATATTAACAAGTTTGGATAAGAAGAGAAATTCATACTTTTTACACTACTGATAAAAGCATAAAAGTGGCAATGATATCCATATTCACAATGTTTAAAGTCTATGATCTTTGGAAGCACTTCTATTCTCCGTATGTAGGAAACTCACTATGTAGGAACTCACTATGTAGAACAGGGTGGCCTTGAACTCACAGAGATCCACCTGCCTCTGCCTCCCGAGTGCTGGGACTAAAGGACCATGCCTGGCTTACAAACACCCTTTTCTACTGAGCCATCTCACTGGCCCAATTTTGTTCTTTTTAAAAAAATAATTATTTTTATTTTATGTGTATAAGTGTATTATCTGCATGGTGTAAGTACATCTGTGTTGTGAATGCCTACAGAAGTCAGAAGAGGGCATCAGATTCCCCTGAAACTGGAGTTACAGATGGTTGTTAGCCACCATGTGGGTGCTGGGACTTGAACCTGGGTCTTCTGCATGAGCAGCCAATGCCCTTAATTGCTGAACCATTTCTCCAGCCCCAAGTTTTGTTCCTTTTGAGGCAGAATCTCATGTAACCTAGACTGGCCTTGGACTTGTGTACAGCTAAAGCTGGCCTTGAACTGCTGATCTTCCTGCCTCCACTTCCCAAAGCTAGGATTTTTTTTTTTTTTTTTTTTGGTCTTTTTGAGACAGGGTCTCTCTGTAGCTTCAGCTATGTAGACCAGGCTGTCCTTGAACTCACAGAGATCTGTGTGTCTCTGCTTCCGGAGTGCCCCAGAGTGCTGGGATTAAAGGCATGTGCCACCACACACGGCTCCAAGTGCTATGATTACAAGTGTCTACCATCAGCCCAGGCTTCTAATGGATTCTCTGTCTCTCTCTGTCTCTGTCTCTGTCTCTGTGTCTCTGTGTCTCTCTGTCTCTCTGTCTCTCTCTCTCTCTCTCTCTCTCTCTCAGCCCAGATTCTCCTGGCCTCAAATTCATTCCATTCACTGACCTTCAACTTTTGATTCTCCTGCTTCTACCTCCCAAGTGCTAGAATTACAGATATGCACCATTAAGCTCAGCTTTTTTTTGTGGGGGAGGACCGTAGTCCCCTGTGTAGCCCACACTGGCCTTGAACTTGGGGTCTTCATGTCTGACTTCTGAGTGCTGAGATTCTAGGCATCCGCCACTATCTTTAGCTTTAGTTTGCACAGAACTTTGCCTTCTTGGACTCTTAAAATGTTTTATTGTCAATGACTGCTTGTCTGACTTCCAGAGTCAACTCTGCCCAGTCTGTCAGTTACCAGGAAGTGCTTTGTAACAGTGTCAATAAAAGGAGAGAGAGCTTCAGCTCTACTCTACTTCAACCCATGAGTCTCAGGCCATGGCTGAAATCCCCCACATTAGTCACCCCTCAGGGACTTTTGGAAGTGGGATTTTAACTGGATAAAGGGTGTTATTATATTTTTGAAAGCAGGATTAGAGAGATGGCTCAGCAGTTAAGAGCACTGAGTGTTCTTGCAGAGGACCTGGGTTCAATTCCCAGCACCCACATGACAGCTAACAACTGACCTCAACTCCAGTTGAGGGGCTCCAACGCCCTCTTCTGTCCTCTGAGGGCATTGCATGACATGAGTGCACTTAGATACATGTAGGCATAACTCTAATACACAGAAAATAAAAATAAAGTTTTATATTCTTGAAATCAAATGTTAGCCTATAACACATTAACATTATGTTCCTGGATTAAATGTGGTTAGATGTTTTCCCATTTTCTACAGTGTAGAGAGACAGTGTGGAGGGAATGGGGTGCAAGATGGAGTGACAAATGTGTGAAGCACAGCACTGGGTCCACATGGGTGAGGAACTTTCATGGAGGGCTCTGAACAATGAAGAAGAAGTTTCAAGGAAAATTTTCTTTTTCAGGAAGAACAGAGAAAAGCAAATGGGAATATTATCAAGCTAAATTTGGAAATTTTTTTTTCTCCCTGAGCCTAGATTTTTCAGCCTTCTAGATCTGAGCTACTTGGTATCAATGTGAAAATGTGAGATTGTACTTTGGTTATTTCCTCATCAAAGCAAACTTAATAAGCATTTCTGCAGCTGTAATTCATGTGGCATTTGAAATTTGAGGATTACAAAGAAAGTGGCTCAACAAGCTCGTCAGACTGGGCATTCAGCTTGGCAGCATGGTGCTTGTCTAGCATGTGCGGGCCCCTGGCTTCAGTCCCCGCACCACCAAAATACAACAAAAATATGCTAAGTTGTGAAAATTTATTCTATCTTTGTCAGTGGTTTTAGGTTTTTGAGAGAAAAGTATTTAATGAAAGCAGATGTTGATGAGTCAGTTAAGCTCTTGTAGTTTGAAATAGTTTCTATTTGTATATGGAGTTGTTGCTTGGCAGGAGGCTGGATAAAGTGCTCAATCAAAACATTAAATGATGAATTGTCTTGTGTTGTCAATACCAAAGAAGTTGGACTAGGTAATGTCTAAGAACAGTTCCAACTCTGGTATCACATACTTCAAAAATGTACTTTAGTCTTTTTTTGCTCTTGCCCTAGTTAAGTTGCCACCAGCTGATATATCACTGGACCCTTTCTCCTCTAGGGATTTCTTTGAGTCACTGTCCAGCCATTCACAGTGAAGGAGTTATGGAAAGAGAAAACTTTCAAAGTGTATGAATGGGAGTGAAGCTGTGCCTGGTCACAGACATGTAATCCCAGCTACTCAGAAGTCAGCTGCAGGAGAACCATAAATTCAAGGCTTGCCTAGGCTATAGAGTGAGTTCAAGGGCTAGCCTGGGCAAGTTACTGTGCCCCTATGTCAAAATGAAAAAGCATAAAAAGGACAGGAGGGAGGATGGTGTAGCTCAGAGGTAACGTGTTTGCACAAAGGCCCTGCGTTCAATCCCCAGTACTGAGGGAAAAAGAAAAAGATTGAGAGCAATACCCTTTCATTATTTAGTAAATGTTTACAAAGTACTTACCCTTGCTACACCCTGTGGTTACATAGGTAGAAAGACCCTCAAATAGTAAATATGACAAATGAAGTTTCTCTGTAACAAAAAACTGAAAGGAGACCTGACAGAAAGCCCCAAACCAAAAGAACAAAACTATTCTCTAGGAATAATCTAACTGAATAACGGAGGGCTGGTTGCAGTGAGAGCACTTCATGCAAAGGAACCCTGTTCATGCTGCTGCAGGAGGGAGCACAGTATGTTCCAGAAACTGGAGGGACGTTCCCAAATCAGTGAGGAAGGCTTGCTAATGGCTTGAATGCAGGCAGGTAGTTGTCCCTCAAACTCTTGCTATATTCTTTCTCTGGTAGCAGAGAACAAATGCTGAGCCAGGTGCTTTCCGTATATGAACTCAACCTGAAGCCCCCAATTAATACATGGCAGTGTATGAACTCACGATTCCACCTGAACTATCTCTACTTTGCCTCTTCCCTGCCCCCATTAAGAGAATTTTAAAAGGATAGGCCTAATGTTTCTTGAGTGTGATGGTTTGAATGAAAATGTCCCCCATAGCCTCCAAGTATTTAGACATTTTGTCCCCCAGATGGTGGCACTGTTTCAGGAGGTCTTAGAAGGTGTGGCTATCCTGGAGGAAGCACATTACTGGGGGTGGGCTTAGCGAGTTCTTAAGCCTTGTCAGATCTCCAGTTGCTCTCGTTTCCTGTGCCTGCTGGAAGATGTAGAGCTTAGCTTCCACTGCTCCTCCTCCATCCACGTCTGCTGCCATGCCTCCCTGCCATAACTGACTATAATTACCCTGGAACCGTAAGGTCAATAAACTCTTCCTTTTATAAATTGCTTTGGTCAATGTTTCTATCACAGCAACAGAAAAGTGACTAATACATTGAGAAAACACTAAAAACAAGCAAACCAAAAGGATGGGGTATGCCAGTGTTTTGGTCATAACTAGTTGGAAGGCCTGGTACTTGGTAAGAAAACTAAAGAAGATCACAGTCCATGCATTGCATGCATTATTCAGTGTGTAATATTTGTTGAGTACATATGAGACCAAATATATTTTGTGTGTTATGTGTCCTCATAGCCAGCTCTACCATTACGCTCCAGTTACAAATGAGAAAACCAAGAACCACACTCAAGGATGGGTAGATAGGAGCTGCAAGAGGTAGGGGCTGACCAATAGGCAGTCTGGCTCCAGGGGCCACACCCTAAGGCACAAAGCTTTGCCTGCTCCTCAGCATGGCAAGCAGATCCTTTGTTAGATTGATGTCCCTGATGTTTCCTTATGAGACATCAGGACAAGCATGCGGCACTCGCTGAATTAGGAGGAAAGGGGTGAAACTGATACTGTTGTGTGAGAGGAGAAACAAACACGAGAACTATCTTTTCTTTGACAAAAAATGCAAATGAGAATATGGAAGTAATTTTGTGGCTAATGAACGTGGAAGATGGGTGGCAAGCTGCCATGTAACTTGAGAGTCCTGAAATGCACAGTATGGAAACAGCTTGAAGGCTGCCTTGGAGCAGGGATGAGAGTTAGTTCTGTACCACTCAACTAGTCACAGCAGAGGAGAGGAGTATTTTCAATTACATCGCAGAACTCCTCATATCTGCATTAAGTATTTGTCATTTTCTTGGCATCTGTTTCTCCTTTCATCGTTGAACTGTGTGAGAGATTGTGTTTCAAGTCTGCCTCCCAGTTATTTGGGTTTAAGTCAAATTCCAGTGCTCTTTTGGATAAAGGGCTTTCTCTGAAGTTGAAAGGAGTTTCGTTCCCATGTACTGAGATCTGAAGAAGTGAGATTTTAGGTTGTCCTTTGTTACTCTAACTACTCTTTAGCATTTTAAAATTATTATTTATCTATATTTTTTTGAGGCAACGTCTCATTATAGCCCAGGTTGTCCCTGAACTTATGTTGTTGATGATGACTTTAAATTCTAATCCCCCTGCCCTACCAACCTGTTTTTTGTGGTGCTGAGGATTGAACCCAAAGTCTTGTGAATGCAGTCGTTTATTCTTTCTTTCTTTCTTTCTTTCTTTCTTTCTTTCTTTCTTTCTTTCTTTCTTTCTTTCTCTTTCCATTTTATGTGTATATGTGTATTGCCTACATGTATGTAAGTGAACCCGTGTCGTGCAAAGCTCGAGGAGAACAGAAGAGGTCATTGGATACCCTGGAACTGGAGTTATGGACAGTTATTAGCTGCCATGTGGGTGCTGGGATTCGAACCCGGGTCTTCTGAAAGAACAGTCAGTGTTCTTAACCACTGAGCCACCTCTCCAGCCCATGAAGCATTCATTTCAAACTTTGCATATGCCAGCCACTATTCCATGTACTCTACATCTGTTAACACATCAACACTGGGCAGCTATGGTAGGGTTCTAGTTGTGAAGATGGAGAGACTGGGCTGGAAGCATATGCACTTCTTCTAGGCTCTCTGCAGAGGGGAGACAAGGCTGTATTCTACTCATTTTACAGACAAGGACTTAAAGCACAAGAGAATGCAATCTTTTTGTTTAAGGCCACAGAACTGCAAAAAGGCAGAACCAGGATGTGAACTGGGTCAGCCTGACTTCATACTCTAGCCTTTGGCCTCCCTGCCATGTGCATTTGGCAGATGAACACAGCTGAAGAAAGCAGCCATGTTGTTGATGATTCTTACTTCAGATCCGTGCTCTGCATTGCTCTTAGAACCTCTTCAGTGCATTTGCTGATTCCTTCACTCCTTCCTCCTCAGAACCATAGCCACATCACCCATCCTCACCCTGCTAACAGCTGACAGCTGTGTGAGGGGCAAGGCATGGTATGCTTCCTCTGCATCAAAAGGGCTCCAGATGACTTTTCTGTAACCAAAGACAGGCCAGTAAGAAAAATGCAAAACAGAGTTCTCCATGATTCATGTGCCCTGGAAGCCTTTACAAACAATGACTCAAAGGAAAGTCCAAGGAGCACTGCCCACTTTCATGTTAGATTCACTAAGAATGAACAAATTCAACGATGAGGAAACATAACTAGACAGAAGGGTACAATTCAATGGTAAGGAGTGGGGATAGAAAACCTGGTAAGCCCTGTCTGCTCAGACCCTCCTGGGCCTCACGGTGCAGCATTTCTTTTTCTCAGGGTGTGACAGGACTCCTTGTCTTAAATCTACTATCAGGAAAGGTAGGCCAGAAAAATTTTGGCCAGCTCTTACACAAAGCTAAGAGTATTATTTCTATGTTTGTAGGTTTTTATGGCTGCCTTTGAGGGGGAGGGGTTGTAATTTCTGGAACCCCATTTAGGGGGAGAAATCAGGTTTCTCTGTCCTGCCTTGAGGAGAAAAGGGGGAAAGAAGTATAAAATCAAAAAGCCTTTTCAATGTCCTCAAGCTTAAAGCACACAGCACGCACAAACGCCATTCTGTGGGATATTGTTTTCTATGGTCCATGCTTCTTTCTTTGAGAATGGGAACAGAGAACTCTCACATACAACGGCTGCCACATCTACTGAGCTACTTGCATTGGGCTGCCTAACATTTGGCTGGAGATGAATATCCCTGCCTGAATCCAACAGTTTTGAATATGCTAAACCCCACAATCCTATCTCCCAACCTTCTCCAGTACATTTCCTATCCTTTGTCCTCTCTCTTGTCTCATCAATTTCCCTGCTCCTATTAAATCACCCCCATTAGTATACAGATGTACTGCAATAGTTCTCTTCAAAAACAAAGTTGTCACTCCATCACAAGTAAAAAGGTGAAGACACACATCAATAAAAATAAATCCTCAAGCCGGTTGTGGTGGCGTATCTTTTAATCCCAGCACTCGGGAGGCAGAGGCAGGCAGATCTCTGTGAGTTCAAGGCCAGCCTGGTCTACATAGTGAGTTCCAGGCCAGCTGGGGCTACAGGGAGACCCTGTCTCAAAAAAACCAAAAAACAAAAAAAAATCTTCAATAAGAAGGTGAACAAACTGAAAAACCAATTAAGATTTCTTAGTTCTAGCAGTGAAGGGGACACTGCTGTCCCTGCCCCCCAATTAGAAAGACAGAGAAGGAAGGACTGGATATCATAGCTTACCAGAGAAGAGACACAGGGCAAAAGCTCTGAGGGATATAACATCTGAGTAAGGGAATCTGAACTACCCTACTGACAAAACATTAAAATCTCAGCTTAGGAAAATTTGAGAGTTAAAAGTTCCCAGGGAAAGCTGGGAATGGTGGTGACTGCCTGTAATCGTATCACTCAGGCGGCTGAGGCAGAAGGTTTGCTCAAAGTTCAAGGCCAGCCTGGGCTACAGAGTGAGATCCTGTCTAATAAAATAAGTCCCAGTGAAGCAAGAAATGGTGGGTCCCCACACTTTGGGAAGTGTTATATCCAAGATCTCAAATTAATTCTCATAGTGACTATGAGAGAAAAATTCCCTCATGCTTCCAACAGGGGGAAAGGAAAGAATTTGGGAGCATGCCAGAGCATCCTGCTCTAATACTCACCGTCAAGAGAAATTATCTTAGCAGAGCTTAGCTTGCAGGGTTTAACTTGCCTGGAAACAAGGCCAACTCCAGCTCATTATAGCCATCCTGTGTGTGTGTGTGTGTGTGTGTGTGTGTGTGTGTGTGTGTGTTGGGCAGTTAGGGGAGTTAAGACACCTGAGAGAAGAGATAGGACATCAAAGAAATCCACAGTTCACGGCTTCCGCAGACTGAGACAGATCAAAGCACTGTGGAATGTTCCCCTTACCTCAGTGTCAAGGCCTTTGCTGCAGTTGCTTTAACTCAGTACATTCTGTTCAGCTATGAAGAAAAAAGCTTAAACAAACTAATGGAGTGTGGTGTGATCCCACACATCTATAATCCCAGAATCCCAGCACTGTGGAGTTGAAGCAGGGGGATTGTGAGTTCAAGAACAGACTGGGCCATGCAGTGAGTTTAAAGCCAGTACGGGATACATAGTAGGTTCAAGGCCAGGCTGGTCATACCCGGTATCAACAAAAACAAGCAAAACAAAACAACAGAAGGAAATAGTTTTAATAAAGAATAGAAGAAAAATAGTTTTTAAAATTATTTTATTTTTTAATGTGTATGAGCCATTTGCCTGCATGTATGTAAGTGTACCACATGCATGCAATGCCTGCAGAGGCCAGAAGAGGGTGTCAAATCCCTTGAAATTGGAGTTATGGACAGTTGTTAGCTGCCACGGGGATGCTGGAAACCAAACCTTAGTCCTCAGGAAGAACAGTAAGTGTTTTTAACCACTGAGCCATCTCTCCAGCCCTAGAAAATAGTTTTAATAAAAAAGAAAGCATCAGAACCAATTCAAAATATGGCAGGGATTTGAGAATTAGCAGACTAAGAATTTAAAGTAACTGTACTTAACATGCTATGGGGTTTTATGGCTAAATGGCACTCAAGAACAGATGCACAATATTAAGCAGAGATAGGAATTCTAAGAATTAAAAAAGAAATAAGCCAGGCATGGTGGTGCATGCCTATAGTCCCAGCACTTGGGAGGCAGAAGCAGGCAGATCTCTTTGAGTTCAAGGTCAGCCTGGTCTACAGAGTCAGTTCCAGGCCAGCTGGGGCTACAAGGAGACCCTATTTTTTTTAAAAAGTTAGAAATAAAAAATCAGTACAAAGGTTTTTAATTATTACTCTAATAGGTAAGTTTGTTAAAATCAAAATAGTATTAATATAGATAATTGTATATGCATATACATGTGTGTACATATACACATATAGTCTTATGCATAGACAGACAGAATGACAGAATTGAAATAAGCGATGGGAGGAATTAAAATTATATTGTTATGGCTAAACCTGGTGGAGCATGCCTTTAATCCTAGTGCTCAGGAGGCAGATGAAGGCAGATCTCTATGAGATCAAGGCCGCCCTGGTCTACATAGTGAGTTCCAGGCCTGCTGGGGCTACAGGGAAACCCTGTCTCAAAAAGACCAAAAAAAAAAAAATTGTTATAAGATCCTTTGGCTAAGTGTAAAGAGGCATAATGTTATTTGGATGAGGACTTGAATTACATATGTATTACAAATTCTAGAATAAACACACACACACACACACACACACACACACACACACACACACCAAAAGCCAAGGTTAATAAAATCAAGAAAAAACAGAAAATGAAATCACAGAATGTTCAAATAAAAAGACAAGTGAGGGCTGGTGACTGTATCATGACAGGAGTACACGTGTGTAAGCCAGAGATCAGAATAGGGTGGAAACAGAGGTTCCAGTAGCAGAGACTGACATTTGGAAGAAACTAATGGCAGAGGACCAGAAACCCCTCCCACCAGGAGATAAACAGTATGGGGGCAAAGAACCTGGCTGCTCTCCAATGCCAGAAGAGGGAAGGAGGGTGCTCTGCAGCTGACCTATAAAGGATCAAGACATGGGTTGCCCAGGGCTTTTGAGCCTCAGACCTTTCCCAGCATTATGGCACACTTCCATTTTTGAGTGTACCTTTTCTCTTTTTAATAAACTCTTTTTTTTGCTTTATTTTTATTTTATGTGTAAGCGTGTATTGCATACATGTATGCAAGTGTACCTGTGTCATGAAATGCCCATGAAGGAGAGAGGAGGGCCTCAGATCCCTTGGAACTGGTGTTATAGATGGCTTTTAGTTACTATATGGGTGCTGGGATTCAAACCCAGGTCTTCTGCAAGAACAGCCAGTGCTCTTAACTGTTAAGCCATTTCTCCAGTCCCAAACTCTCTATTTCTATTACTAATACTATTCATATGGTCCAATTCTTTGTTCTACAACAGAAGAATCTGAAAATTTCGGTGTGTGCCCCCCGGGCTCTTATTCAATCCTGACAGGGAGCCAGCACAGGGGAAGCATTCGGTTTGCTCCTTTTACAATGACCTCTCTTGAGAGCTAATCGAAAGGTCCTATTAGAACTACCCTAATCCCTGCAGAAGACAGTACCACCAATAATCTGCCACCAGGTGGGACAAACAACGCCCAAACAACACAAGTATGCTCCCTCTTCCCTCACCCAACTGCTCTCAGCCTGGTGTGTTCTTTCTCTAGATTGTCTGCACAAATGTCTGACTATCCCTTCCCACTTGCCTTCTCCAGTATGTCTCTCAAAGAGTTTTCTTCTGGATGATCCAGTACTACCCAAGTACCTGATGGTGGATTATCTCAGACTAGTGAGGTTCTTGTTAAGATGTTTCAAGGCTTTAGAGCAAGCTTTGCCTAGTGGTAGTCTACTCTTGCATTTAGTATCTGGAAAAGTACCAAATGACTTGGAAAGCAACATTCATGAAAAATATCCTAACTGGGGTCAGGCATGGTGACATATGCCTTTAATCCCAGCATGTGGGATGCAGTGGCAGGTCCTCTATGAGATCAAGGCCACCCTGGCCTACACAGTAAGTTCCAGGCCAGCTGGGGCTACAGGAAGATCCTATCTAAAAAAAAAAACATTCCTGAGCGAGTGACATGGCTCAGTGGGTAAAGGAACTTGCTGGGAAGTCTGATGATCAGAGTTTGAGCACTAGAACCCACGTATTTGGAGAGAACCACTCCCCAAGTTGTCCTCTGACCTCTACACTCCTGCTGTAGGCTCATGCATATGTATGTACACACAGACACAGAGACACACACCAAAAATGTAACAAAATTAAAAATATAACTACTAGTATAACAATTTGTTGATATTATATATGGTAGATTGTGTAATTAGTATTAGAAATAAAAGCATAATTTGTGCAAAAAGATGCAGAAATGAAATGAGGATCTTTTCCTCTGCATTTCACAGACCAGGAAGGTCAGAAGTTTAAAGTCATCCAGCTATCAAAGAGAAGAGTCGGGTTTCTATCTAGGCCCGTGTTACTCCAAAACGTACACTCTTGCTATATTCACCATGCTAGGCTTGGACTTTTAAACCTCTCTATGGTAAGTCTTGTTTATTGAGTCAGTGAGTAAAGCCAGAAGCCAAGTGGAACAAAAGAGTTCTTTTCAGGCTGCAAATGTCAAGGGTGATACCGTGCAGCTGCATTCCCACCATCCAGCTAAAGCTGCAGCTCAGGCTTCTGGGAAAGTATGAAGGGAAGAGATTTTCCATGGCATCTCTAACAAATTACAGAATGATGAAATGCTACTGCACATAGTTACAGTGCCTTACCTTTTTCTTGGAACCCATTGTATGATGGCAAAGAATATGAATCAACTAAAAATAAAATGTTTTAACTGATCCGTTCTTGCTTAGATACAATGAGTTTTTGGATCTAAAATGACTTAAGGGTCTTCCTGAACTTGCTTATCAGTGGGCAAAGAATTTTGATATAATGCATATCTAAGGAACAATTTACTTTTACATTGGTTGAAAGTATAACGGATTAGGTGCATTTTTATTTTAAAAAAGATAACTTCTACATTTGTCCCAGAAGAGATACTTTTCAAACCACAGGAAAGAAATCTACTTAACTTACTCAAGTCAGCATAATTTATTAAGTGCCCATTGGAATGTGAGCTTCCTTCCGGATACCATGCATAAAGCATAGTGTACTCAAACTAGTTCATAGCCCTTAGAAATTCTGGCGGGACTGACTCCTCTTGTTTTGTGAGCTCCCTGGCAATGCAAAAGCTATTTGGGATGAGCTCTATCCTGGGCACAAAGAAGTCATTTGCGTTGACCAGCTCCATTCCTTCCTGAAAAAAATGGCAGAATCTTCTTCCTCAATTCTTTGCACAACCAACCTACATTTAATCCTTAAGCATCTTCTGACCAACCTACCTTGTACATTTTTTGACTTTTTGTTGGGACAGCTGCCCCACAAGGTTTACTGTTGATATCCTTTTTTTTTTTTTGCAGAGCCAGTGTTCAGTTAATTTGTTGCTGAAAATGTCCTCAGCCTCATTCAACATTTTGTGCTGTGCCAAGAACACATTAGTTTGCATGTTATCTTTTTGTTGCTTTTTTTCCTCTCTCAAGAATTTGCCATACCAATCAACCTCCATTTGAAGCCACCAGAGTGTTATGCTTTTCTTTTACATAATGAGGCAACTGTTCTTGGTGTTATCAGACAGTTAAATGATTCCAAGAAAAAGTGTATTCCAGTCTAAATTAACCACACCTTTTCATACACATATACAGCAGTGTCTGCACAAGGATGAGAAAAACACTTTGCAAACCAGACCATACCACAGCTGGAGAGGAAGAGAAATGATACAATAGGGTTGAATTTTTACTTCTGAGGCCAAAGGGCCCTCTGTCTGCATGCCTGGATTCTCTAATCCACTTGGGGCTTTTGAAGTCCAAGAAACCCCTATCTGTGTGGGCAGTCACACCTTCCACATACTACTTCTGGAGTTTGAGTATGACTGCCATGTTTGTTGAGAATGTGCCAAGATGTGAGGCAAGTTTCAGGGACCCTAGGAAGCAAGTAATCATGACTCCTAAGCATTTTATTCTTTCTTCCCTCTAAGTTTGTAGTCTGTGCATCATTTGTGCATCATCTGGCTATCCCCTCGGTAGCACAGGTCGAGAAGTGCAAAGAGAAACAGTTCCTGCTCCTATGCTCAAGCAGGGGACTTCAAGACACTTATAGAAGTACCTTCAACATTAATGGGAAATATTAAAATGTTAGTGTGCTATTTTTCTGAAAGAAAAAATCTAATGTAATGATAGATAGTTGACTGGATTTACAATCAACTAAAAGAGAAACCCCTGGGCACTCCAGTGAGGGATTTTCTTGACATTGGAAGCTGATAGACCCACCTTAATGTGGGTGGGACCTTTCCTGTGGCAGCCCAGATTAAAGGACATGGAAGAAGGAGACTTTTGCTTTTTGCCTGCTTGCCTTCACGTTTGCTGGCGAGATCATTTATCTTGCTGCTACGGCATTCCTTCACTGGTTTTAGAACCAGTTTCTTTGGGCGCCCAGTGAAGTCTGAAGACCCGCAGCTCTCCAGAAACCCTCCAGGCTTTCAGTGCCAGATTGGGACTGCTGAGAAAGCCAGCCTGTGGACTGACCAACTAACAGATTCTCAGCCTCTTCAGTGTGAGACGTTGTTGAACTACCCAGATGAGGGTGTGTAAGTCAATCTAATAAATCACCCTGTATATATTCATATTAATTCTGAGTTGTTACTTTAGAAAAGCTTAATGCAGTAGGATCTGTAAGTGACAGCGAAATGACCTTTTAAGGATCAAAACCTAGCCTTTTTGTTGTTTTGTGGTGTTGGGGAATAAACTTCAACTGAGTCCTTTTTTGGTGGCCTAACAGTAAACAGACTTACCTCCAACCCTGCCTGAGTTTGATGAAATTGTCTATTACTGAACACTATTTCTAGCAATATTGAGGACTCCATAGACAGCGGAGACTTTTAGGCATTGGACCATTTTACACAGGAGTTGACTACTTCACAAGGTGAGCTATTTCTTGAGCCATCTCAGGAATAAGCCCTTCTAGAATCTTCTTCATTGCCCCACACAAGCCATCCTGGTACTTCAGCACCTCAACTCTCATTTTCTATCCTTGCATAAAGGATTGCTTTTTATTTCCCCTATTTTTTTGAGACAGGGTCTCCCTGTAGCCCCAGCTGGCCTAGAATTCTCTATGTAGATCGGGTTGGCCCTGAACTCACAGAGATCTGCCTGCCTCTGCCTCCCAAGTGCTGGGACTAAAGGTGTGCACCACCACGCCCGGGAAAGATTGGTTTTAAATTCCTCTTGTTCCCAATACCCAGAAGAATGCTGGCACAGAGCAGCTGTGAAAATGTTTGCTGAAACATTCATACATTCAGCTGAGATGCTTAATGAACAAACAAAATGGTGGTAATTTGGCCTTTGCCCCCCCCCCCCCGTATAATGAACCAAACACTGCTATGACAGAACTCATGACCATTTCCATACTGAGCCCTCCCTCCAATAATGACTTCAAGTGAGTTGCTCTTCATACCTACGAGTTTTTCATATGAAGCAAGTTCTGTTTCTTACAAAGGTACTGTGTAAAATGATAGTACCAGTGGCTGTATTTTGATATACATATATATTATATATATATAATATATATATATGCAATGTTTTGTGGTCTATCTGTAGCCCTAGCTGTCCTGGAACTTTCTATGTAGACCAGGATGGCCTTGATGGTACAGAGATTCACTTGCCTCTGCCTCCTGAGTGCTAGGATTAAAGGTATGTGTCACTATACACAGCTCCATTTTAATAATTTTAATTAAAAATTTCTCACTGTAAGAACAGTATGTTGTACTGAGAAGGAGAATATACCTAGTTCCAGCAGTGTCAGGAATAGATTCTGTAAATGGCTAGCCTGTTCACATTTGGAGTTTATGGGTGTTATTGTACAATACTTTGGGTCATACAGTTTGGGGCTCAGTTTGAATAGATTTGCTGTGCTTTGCTCAAATTAATTCATCTTGCACATCCATTGCCCACAAACTAGTAGTCGAACAGACTCAGATCTTCTTCTAGTTAAGCCACAGAGATGTTGATTTTTACACTGAGAACCACAGTAGGTCCACAGTACAGTGGTTAAGGCTAGGAACAAGCAGCTACTCAGGACTACGGCCTCTGCACAGCTCTGAAGGCTGCCTGAAATCAGAATTCTGTTTCTGACACACACTGACTATGCGACCTTAGGCCACATTCTCAGTCTTTCTCTGCCTCACTTATCTTTTATGGAGCAGCGGAACTCAAATCACAGAATTTTCATGAAGAATTCATAGACTAGCATGTAAAGAATTTAGCAAGCTAACTGGGGTAAGTGCTCAACAGATAGAGGGTGCTGCCATCAACGTAACCACTATTGCTTCTACAAAGGGATGTTATTTTTGTTTTTTTATTTCTTTGGTCTTTTTGAGACAGGGTCTCCTTGGAGCCCCCGCTGGCCTGGAACTCCCTGTGTAGACCAGGCTGGCCTTGATCTCACAAAGATCCGCCTGCTTCTGCTGCTCATGTGCTTGTATTAAAGGCATGCATTACCATGCTGGGCAAGGACGGTTACTCTTTCTCACCATCTGGGTTTGAATACCAAGCAATGAAAAATCAAATCTAAATTTAATGACTAGCAACATCTAACTAGGTTTAAAAAAATGTCATTGAAAGTACTATAATCTTAAGTGTCTGGTAATTAATTCTAGTATTTTCATTTTCCATAATTATAATGTATTTACTGCAAAATATACATCAAAATATTTATTTACATACCATATAAATGTTTTAGGAATTTAGGTATAGTTCCATGAAAGAAAAACTATTTAATCCATAAATATAATATGAATTTTTTTTTACTTCGTATGTGTATGGGGGGGCACACTTGTGCCACAGCATCTGTGGAAGTTGGAAGCTGCAAAATATAGTCAACACATAGAACACTGGTATTTCTAATGATGACTGTGCTAAAAGCAAATTTCAGAAAACAATTTTATTTTCTGTGACATCTAGGATAAAATACTCTGCAACAAATTTAATCAAGGAGGTGAAAAACTTGTATACAAAAATTATGAAACACTGCTAAAACACTAAAGGTATAAACAAATGCAAAACATTTAGGCCAATAATGGGAAACATCATACTGTCAAAATGTTCATAGTACCTATATAGTGATCCACAGATTCAATGAAATATATACGCAGTCCCAGTAACATCTTTTGCACAAATGGAAAAAGCGATCCTAAATTTCACATGGAGTTTCCAAGGACTTTAAAGGAGAAAAATAACCTTGACAAACAATAAAATTGGAGATCTCATACTTCCTGATTTTCAAACACACTACAGAGCAACAGTCATCAAGATGATGTGGTAAGACATAAGACAGAGAAACAAATCACTGGAACAGAACAGAAAGTGCAGAAATAAATTCTTAATGGTCAAATCAATTTTGAAAAGAATGTTAATACTTCATAATGGGGAAGGAATACCTTCTACAAATGGTAAAGGAAGGACCAAGTATCATACAAACTATGAATTATGACCTTTACATTATATAAAAAACTAACTGGGGGCTGAAGAGATGGCTCAGTGGTTAAGAGCACTGGTTGTGAAAAATGCCTGTAACTCCAGTTCTGGGGCATCTGATGCCCTCTTCTGGCCTCTATGGGCATTGCCTGCATGGCGCACTGGCAGCTCTTCCAGGGGACCAGGGTTCAAATCCCAGCACCCACATGGCAGCTAGCAACTACCTGTAACTTCAGTTTCAGGGTATTCAATGCCCTTTTCTGTCCTCTGAGAACACTTCATGACACAGGTAAACTTACATATATGCAGGTATAACTTCAGTTTCAGGGTATTCAATGCCCTTTTCTGTCCTCTGAGAATACTTCATGATATAGGCAACTTACATATATGCAGGCAATACATATATGCAGGCATTTTTTAAATGAGGAACAGCTGACCCTCCTGGAACAGGGACCTCTGGCTGACTAGATTTACCAGAAGGGCAGACAGGGGGAATGGATGAGGGTGCTGACAACACAGTGGACAGTGACAGAGATGGCAGAGTATGGAGCCTCTAGTGGGAGAGGAAGGCTGTCTAT